>NW_022474713.1:33530-469791 GCF_009176365.1 Aspergillus alliaceus
CAGAGATCTTCCCCGCTAAGGGGGGCTCCAAGCGCGATACCATCCCCGCTATCCAGTGGCGCAACAGCTTCCTCTGAAGAGGGGGCCGGGGACGGACTCGGCGAAAAGCCCCCAAAGGGAGGAGATGCAGGAGGGGCTGAAGCCCGCTGGCGACGCAGGAGACGGGCACAGTTTCTCTTCTTGCGCCTATTGGCGCGGCGGAGGGTACGAGCGGCAGCGGAACGACGTTTGACCATCTGTTGAATACACCAGCGAAATCAACATATGCGGAAGCCCACAGACGAAGCAATAAAAGGAAGCGGGAAAGAGCTCAACGCAGAACACAATCATCAGCAGAACGATGAACGCAACAGCGCCACACCTGATAGCTCAGGAGGCCTCAACACCGCAAGATACGGGCAACGCAACGAGCAGAATGGGATACTGCGATCGGAATGACCCAAACGCGCGGCGTGATGGGGAAAAACGAGGCGCTTACCGCGGAGGTAGGAGAGGTTGGTGATTGAGTAAAGGAATGGGGAACAGCGCGTGAGAAATCGCTCTATAGCAGGTGACGTCCAACACAAACGGCGCCTAGGCAACGGAATTAGTGAATGGCACAACGCAACCACAACACAACACCGCCGCCCGATGTCAAGTAAGTGAATGGAATCGGGCGTTTCAGACCATAGGGCGCCCGGCAGAAATCGGGATCGGACCCTCTACAACGCAACTAACGTTCCTACACTTCCCGAAATGGAAAACGTGAGGCTATCCCCAAGCGTGAAATCACACACTGCTAAGAACCACCGAACGCCTACACCCCGCATAAGGCGGGATCCTACGCCAGTATGAATAAGCACCTACGAAGCCCTGGCCTCAGGGCTTTCTGAGAGAGTGGGGTAATGTTAGGCGCACCTTACAGCGCCTGCGGTTGATATAGTAGCACGTGTGGTCACATGCTACCCGCTGCAGTAAAACCCTCACCGCACCCCAATAGCTTCAGAAACCAGTGATCAACCTCTGTACATGGTAGTAAATTGTTCAAAGGAACCCTAGTCCTCTGCTCCTGCCACCTGCGGTGCCCTAGCACGCTATTCCCCTACTACCTGCGGCTCTCCGAGCAGCAATTAATAATTTTGAGCATGCGATAGCTGGTTCTGTCGCTGGCCCAACTGATATCGATAAACCACCTCCTGCCCCGGCCGCCTGGTTTGTCCTTCAGTCCCTGGAGCTTTGCATCGATATGAACTCTAAGGGGTGTATCGAAGCACGGTATACTTCTAATGGCGGTCGACGACTGAGCGCAAATATTCGATATTTCCTTGTCGTTGAGAACCTGCCAACAAATTAGACAAGCTACTACCGTTCGGCCAGCCCAGTGGTTCTTATTCTCCGAGACCAACTTACGGGTTACAAGGAGTAAACAGCTGAAGCACCTGGAGCCCAAGCGAGAGTTCAATAACGTGACTAGCCCCAATCCATCTGCTGACGAGCACTGGCATCTGGTCATCTGGTCTTAGAATGTCCTACGCGGTGGCTGGCCTCTTGCGTACACCAAACTTGCCGATGCCTGGGCTGTAATGACCATATTGGGGACAACACTTAAGGTCCGAGCTAGTAATTGGACCCACGACTTCGACAAGAACGAAACACTTGATAAAACCTGAATACCAGGAGGAGGACCTATGATAGCCGCGCGAAGCCTCTTAAGGGGTTAAACATAGTCCGTCTACCGTGAACTTGCGAGACAGGAGGCATCGTCAACTCTTGACTTCCCACATATTACTTTTCTGAGGAAACCCTTGCAAAGATTTATGGAGGCTTTAGAGCTATCGCTTAGCCATGAATGCTGGATAGCCTGCTCCCGCATTCTATGGTGTCCTTTTTGCTTCCTTAAAGCTAATTTTTCGCATTGAATCATGGCGTTCGCAGACCCTAATCAGGAACCTGAATTGCACGACATCACACAAAATACTGCTACACTACACATACACTTCGATGAAGGCATGGGACTGCTTCTAGGAAATAAGGAACTTCAAAATCGGAAGTCTCAAATACGATCTCATAACCTTATGAAGACTTGCTAATCCCTCAAAAGTCAAGTCTCAGCTTTAGTTGTTAGGATATCTATCTTGCCTACACCGCCACTGGACGCCAGTTCGAACACCACTCGACAGGAGCGCTACCACCGATGCGAAGAAGGGATTTGACTAGCACACGTGCACAGATTATAAATGAACAGGAGCCGCAATATGTCATGGGTGAGTCCTGTCGACATTAGGCTAATGAGTCGCGTGCAACTATGACGACCTCTCCACCAGTCCCCTAGGACCGGTGACGACACATCATCCAAGCCATATTCAATTCTCGACTGGAGTAGCCCATAATATTTAGGCCAGCTACTCATTTGGCCGTCGCGGTAATAGAGAAACAAAGAGCAACTTTGATGAGGCTAGGAACTGGAGGTTCAGCCATATAATCATCTAGTACTGAGTCCTTCCTGACAGCTAATTACTCCCCATCTGAGTCACCATTCGTTTCTTTTAGAAGCTCAAGGATCTCATCAAATTAGCAATTCCTAAGCCGCCAGAGGATGATCCCAAATACGGGACCTGGGGAATCTGAGCGTGCATATTGAATCTTTGGCTACGTACACTTCTTTCTTCATTTGTCTGTTATCAAAGAATGGGCTAGGCCAGTTTACCTACTGACCATGTTGACTGATACACTTTCGCAGCGTGGTGGATGCCCTTGCATGTCACGTAGATATTATGGTATTGGCAAAAGTCGCATTGATAGGGAACCTCTGGAAATAGGCTCCCATTGAAGGTCCCTCTCTCACCGTCTGTTTGCTCTCACTTACTACAGCAGTAAGTTTCCCTTGCCTTCGGGGCGTTTTTCGCGAGATATTTATTTCCCTCGCAACAGATGTCGTCGTGTTCTTCTGAGTTTTCTCTGTCGTTCTCAAACGGCATCCCTTCCGTGTCCTTCTCTCCCGGACTCTCTCGCGGTGGAAGGGGGAGTCGTAGAAGGGCCCGCAATGTTGGCTCGGGGTCTTCCTCTTATGGTGCAAGTGTTTTTCTTTATTTTTTTGGATTATTCTCGTGAGGTCTCTTATCTTCACAAGAATTTTTCTTTCGCAAGATATCTCCCTTCATAAGATAATCTATCTTCGCCATATATCTGTCCTCGCGATTTTATTCCTAGATTAACTTTCTTTATTCCGGCCGAGGACGCCATAGCGGACGTAGTGGTGCTTACCTGCTTCTCTTCCCTCGCTGCAAGTGCAGGCTAGTACAGCTTAAATTAAGGCGTCAATTTCAGTTTTTGACACTCGATGCTTCGTACGTCCGAGGCCCTGATTTACCAACGGAACCCAGGGAGGTATACAGCACAACAGAGATCCTAACAAAGTGCGTGTGATGATAAAAATATTCCAGAACCGATCAAAACAGCGTCAGACTTGTCAAACAGAAAAAGCACAAAGATAAAATGATGGGATAATGCAAACAAGATACTGCGGAGTCATAGCCGCCATATGTCCACAGGATATTCCCCACGATGGCGTTTCGTGGTGCCTTATGTATGTGGGAAACTCTCGTTGGATTTTTGAAAACAGTTTCCCTACTTAATCGATGTTAATATGTCTATGACTGTACGAAGTGTTATTGGTATTTTGAAACCCAGAAATCTGATTAGGGGAAGGGAATATGCTTGAGATTGCTATAGTAAATTACAAAAAGATAATAGTCTTTCCTGACTGGTGTAACTCTGGCAAAGAAAGTTGGCACAGATATCTAAATTGTCGTTCATATCGAGATTTGTGTGAAGTTTCTTGGACCAAACTCTTTAGTAAACTCTCTCAGAGGACAATAAGCCTAGAGCTGGACGCCTTGATATATACATGCAGGAGAACATCAGAAACGTACGTAACCATTCGAAAAAACACCATGAGGGTCATGACTTTGTTTGAACTCTCGCATAAATTCGTAATGCTCGCCGAAGACCTTAGTCAAATCTATTTCATCCGGTGCTGTCATCGAAAGGTAGGTAGCGGCCAGTATGTTATCCGGATCTGTCTTGTACAACGCTTCTTGAAACTCTTTGCCCCAAGCCAAAACCGAATCCAGATTCTCCTTCTTCTCCGCGATGGAAACGATCTCGAACATGAAATGACCTTCCCGGGCGGCAAATACGGAGTCTGACCTTGGCCTTGCTGACGGAGATGAGCGACGGAGCTCATGCATGTCCCAGATTATGTGAGGGTCAGACGGCATTCTCTGTAAATGGGTGCTGATCACGTCGACAACCTCGTTGGTGATAGCTTTCACATTGATCGTATACATGCGACCTTGAGTTTCCCTAGGGACTAGTCGGCCTGCCTCTTCTAACCAGCCCGGCGGAGTCGTCTCCTTGACCGTGTTCAGTACTACAGGAGCAAGTCTAGATATTTTATCGACCCAAATCTTTCCAGACTCAAAATCAAGAGAACTCCAATTAACAAGCAATAAGAGAGCCAGGCCCTGTGGTGTGTTAACAGCGGCTTGTGCAATGGTTAGAGCTGCTGGAATCCCCTCAGCCGATAGCCTTCTGTAACCCTCATTATACTGCCGAACAGCGGCAGGTATATCGTCGGACTTAAGGAAGAGTACACCAGCCAATATCTATTCACGGACAGGTCAGAAAGGGGAATTTTGAAGACCCAAGACGTGGCCTTTAGAGGGTAGAGATAGATACCTTATCCAGCCGATGAACTTGAATAGTCACCTCGACCAGAACCCCAAATGCCCCCCCAGCGCCGCGAATCGCTTTCAGAAGATCCGCATCGGCCTCAACTAGTTCTCCCTGAGCATTAATAATTTTGGCAGCTATTATGTGGTCGACACCCAGTCCAAACTGAGTGCTATATGGCCCGTAGCCGCCATACATGGCCCAGCCAACGTACCCAACGGGGGAGATTGTACCCGTGGCAGTTGCTAGCCCATGCTCATGGAGCTTCCTAGAAAGATCACCTATTAGAATCCCGCCTCCGACTCGAGCTGTGAGATGATTCTCGTCTATCACTACGTGGTTGATGAGTCGGAGGTCTACTCCGACAATCATATCTTTGAATGTTCTTGACAACATATCATGGCCGCCAACTCGAACGGTGAACTCGATCTTATTTGTAATTAAGAAGGATACGATAGAGACAGCATCTTCGATGGTTGGTGGTCGGACGATTGCACTTGGAGTGACATCCGGGCGGGCCACAAAAGTAGCCCGGGTGCTATCATATTCTGGGGAGGACGATGTGACATGTTGGATTTCCGGGTGTCTAGACAGAAATTCTTCGAGCTTTTGCAAATTCGCCCTAACGGTTTCGAGGGCCATTTTGATCTTCAAGGCGAGTCTGAGGGAGGTCAAGTGGTGATCTGGCGAGATTAACCAGACCCCATGTTCCTTTATATAGGGTCTAGGCGCAACCAAGCCTGATTAAGGCGTCCCATTAACTAGCCCCCACTAAGGATCAAATCCAATCAATATCCCCGAACCCGTATATGCAGAGGGGAGCATCATGGAACGTCAGACCCATTTTTCTTCCGTTAGCGTACTGTAATCAAATGCTAGGGTTGGTTGAATCGTGTATATTTGGACCCTTCGAAGTGGGACCTACCGTGGGGAGGCTTAGCAGAAAGGCCCCCAAAGAGGTGCAAACAATGCTACAGAACCTGTCAATTAGAAATCAATTCCTCGTACTTTTGATAATACTGGATAATGGCCCTCTATCGCGGAAGACTCTTATGGCTATTTGGATATCGTACTAGAGGTTATATATATGGATAATCGAAGGGGTCTAGACAATTCTCTCTGTTTTTTTTTTTTCTCTCTCTCTCTTTTTTTTTTTTGCGAACTTATGCATGGAGCATGAATGTGGCGGAGTTTCAAAACCTCCTATAAATGTATGAGCGTGGACCGTGTGGTCGACAACAAAGGTCTGTGATGGTAACCAGATTTCTCACTTGATGTTTACATCAACTATGATTTTCTTCCCATCGAAATCCAGAGCATGGTTGCCTGTACTCTCGATAGCGCTTCATGTATTTACCTTGCGCTTCGACACCAGCTAAGGCCCGATCTCAAGAGAGGTTCGAGTTGGTATGATAAACAGTTGCCGGGAATATACAACACAAGAAGGGCGTACAATTATGACAGGCGTTTTAAACCGTGCCAGATGTGCAAAGAAGTAGAGCAATGTTGTCAATATCGTAAGCGCTGCCTGGTGTAGTAGGGTACAAGCAAGTTTGTGTTGGAAATTGCCAGAGGGTAAGTACCATGTACTTCAAGGTTACATGGCCCAGAGAGGGCAGAACCAGCTCTTATGGGTTCTTCCACAATTATATCTAAGGTCGAGTGTTGATTTTGACCCACATATTGCACTAACCTATGGCTTCATGCGGACAGCTCGGCAAGAATTAGACAAGGATATAGTGACAGTCGAACTGGACCTTCGATGCTAAATCAGCCCCCGCACTGACGCAAGTGGCGAACAAAATGTACGATCGAGACATTCAGCGGGTAGACGTCTTTCCAGGGTATGAATACGCTATCTCTGAGGGTCTCCTGCATGTTTCCAGTCACACTTGGGCCACTGTCAACTTTGTCACCCCTCGCTTCAATGAAGGCGTCCCGAAGAAGCTCAGTCTCGGGGCGTATGGACTGATAGAGGCACTTTGCTGGACACCAGCTGTGAAGACGTTTCGAGATTAGGCCCAGATGAGATAGAGCTTGATGTTAAGTAGGTTAAGTATGTTGGGCTCAACTTTATAGTATGTCCCGTGACTTTTTTGATTCCTAAATTAGATACTCATTAGCTAACATGCATTATAGGATATTACGATTGCTCTAGGGGTTGTAGGTGATGGAAGCCAATTGGGTCCTAAATGCACTGGCATCGTCCGCCGCGTTGGATCTGCAGTTGAGCATGTTAAACCTAGGGATAAGGCTCTTGCCTTCTCTTGTGGTTCGTTTCGAACACGCATTATAATCTCAGAAAGGATCTGTTTCAAGATCGACGAGAAATACAGTCTTGAGAGTGCAATAACCATTCCGTATGCCTATACTACCGCCATCTAGGCATTGATTCACCTAGCCAGCATCGAGAAAGATGCCAGGTCAGAGAATGACATTGATTTCCATTGGTTAAATTAGCTTATTAATATATATAGCAAACGGACAGTTTTGATTCATTCAGCCTGCGGTGCTGTAGGAATAGCCTCTATTCATATTTGTCAAATTATCCAAGCCACGGTCAGAAAAGCTCTTTTGTACTACTACTGAGCATATTCCTCTTTCCCTTCTTTTGTTCTATTTATCCATTTGATAAGGGTATAAAGAATAACAAGCTTGGGCGACACAGATATATGCAACAGTGGGGAGCGAGGAGAAAGCTCGATATCTTGTTGAAACATATTTCCCACTCTCGAGACAGCAGCTTCCTACCAGATCTTATGCATGTGACCGGGGGCTGCGGCGCCGATGTAGTCCCCAACTCATTAGCAAGAAGTCTTCTCCGGGCAGCATGGGAATGTGTAACCGAGTACGGAAAGATGATAGAGCAGGGCGCAAGGGATATTCTTGCTCATGGGACGCTGGACATGGTTCCGTTTTCAAGCAACCGAGCCTTCTTCGGTACCGATTTGATGGACATAATAAATGGGGATTCCCCAACAGTTGACAAGTAAGTCATATCTTGATTATTGATTTGGCAGTGAACTAGCTTGTCCTTAGGCTTACACCCTCGTTCAGGTTGGTATCCGGTATCCGAAGAAGTATGGATAGCGATTCCATCGCACCCATTCGTCCAGTAACAATCTATCAAGCGAGAGAGATGGTTGATGCCTTTCGCTATATGCATACGGGAACGCACATGGGGAAGATTCTCATTCAGATGCCCGAAGAGCCTGAGACACTCCCATGCATCCCTTGTCCACCAAATGTCACCTTTCCCTCAACTAAGTCGTATTTGTTAGTCGGCAGCCTCGGCAGAATTGGCAAAACTGTGTCAACTTGGATGGTTGAAAGTGGAGCTCGGGAGCTTGTATCCTTGTCCCATTCTGCAGGGCTCTCAACGGAAGATAAGGCATTTCTACAGGAATTAAAAGCTCAAGGGTCTTCCGTAGCTATTGTAACCGGAAGTGAGATAAATCTCAGTGATGTCCAGCAGGCAGTCTCTGCATGCCGAAAGCCTCTCGCTGGCGTTATTCACCTGGCTGTGACAATTATGGTAAGAAGTTATTCTCTCCTTGCCGATATCCTTTAAATGAATGCTGATACAAGGTCTTCTCAGAACCAAACCATTGCAGAAATGTCTTACAAGCAATGGGCCGCAAGTATAGCTCCAAAGGTGGACGGGGCGTGGAACTTGCATTACACCCTCGATGGCAACCCTCTTGACTTTTTCGTACTTTGTGGGATCTAATTTCGCTGTGACTGGCAATGCGGGACAGCCCAACTATGCAGCAGCAAACAGCTTGCTAGAGGGAATTGCACACTACCGGCGCAACTGTGGCCTACCTTGCTCCGTCATCCAACTTGGGCCAGTGGCAAACGTCGGACGGTTAAGCTATCATGAGAAGATCATGCAACATTTCCGAGACATCTCAATTAGATTCTTGTCCGACAAAGACCTGTTGGAGGGTATAGCCCTATCCATCCTCTAATCCTCTGTTAATCGCCTCTCAGACCCAAGCACCTTCGTGTCCACTATTGGTATGAGCCACACAAAGCCCAGCTCCGATCCGACCTTTCACGCAACGTGGATGAACGAGGCTCGCTTCACTTTTTACTACAACCTCGAGGTACAGGGGGACTACAAATCTAATGATCCTCTTAAGGATCTTGCAGACCGTATTGAGGCCAACCCCGCCATTTTAGATGACCCAGAGACAGAGCGGATCTTGATCAAAGATTTAGGTGCGCATATTCGAGGCCTTATAGCTACACTTGCGGATATGGATGATGAACACACAGCCAACTTGGTAACTGATTCTTTGATAGCTATTGAGGTCAAAAGCTCGGTCCGACGCTACCGGAGAGTTGATATAGGTCTCGCGGAGATAAATAAGGCTGGGACAGTTCGAGGCCTCGCGAAGGTTGTTATGGCCCATTGGAAAGCTAAGTATCAGAAGGGTGAGGAGCAGCAGCAGCTGCTGCAGCAGGATAATGAGGTCGATGGTGCTGAAGTGCAGTCTTAACTGAGATAGCTTGTTATCTGCATATCTGTGCCGCAGAATGTTCTCATGGCGGTTTTGCTACCATGGCTCAGAATTGACTCATTATGGAATAAGACCTCCATTCATACGTAGATGATGATATGCTACTAATGTAATCAGTCACACTGCCAACTTTTTGTTAACCTTTCCCTAAGTGCCACTGTGGAAGCATTTCCCCCTGACAACCACTCTCACAAGAAACCTTCACAAAATCTTTACATAAACCTATTGTATCTGAGTTACCAAGTCATACACGCATTTGGAACAAGATTTTATTCCTCCTCTTACATTTCTATGGAATTGCCAACTCACGGGCGGGCCTCTGCTTTTGCAGCCACCCGTCAACAAGAGCCGTTGGAGCAAGATATTCTTCTCTGTGTCGATATCAACAAGAAGAGTACTATCCTCGCCACTGGTACTGAGAGGTTGCCATTAGTGCCAAATGCGATCGACCTCCAATTGACTGGCGAAATCACTGTTCACTTTGATCCCCGTCACGACCCCAGAATGTTCCACCTCCTGAAATGGGACCAACACCTAAGGGAAACCTTTCCCATGCTGAGGGAATCCGGCTTTGATGGGCGGATCTTGATTCTGTGGCTCGATTACTTGCCCCCAAAGCCATGGCCCAAAAGGGTCGCCGGTTTTCCGTGCTACTTGACGACAGATTTGGAGGATTATGGGCCCGTGGAACCGATTTTCAGATGCCCACAGCCCCCCGGGCGGCATGCCTGTACTAACTTCGATTACACCTTTGATGAAACTAAATTCCCCGCCCTGTTCGACCTTATCAAGGGGTTCTTTCAATATTTCAAGATCCCTATCACTGAAGTCCAGTATTGGGGCCATATCGTTGTCATTGTTCTTGGCAATGCCATGCAAAGAAAGAATGTCATTGAGAGTTTGCCCAGGACCTTCGCCCGTTGTTACTGCTCCTATCTTTATGAGTCCGAGATGAGCCTTCCCGCTATACTGCCTTCCCTGCCTCTGGAGCAGCTCACTCCCCGCGCGTATGACCAAGACGCCCTGGCTCCCATCCTGCGACCGGGTGCTAAGCTTAGCTTGGGCAGACACCCCAAGCCGGGAAGTGGGATGTTGACGTCTGCTGGTGTCCTCGTGCGTAATTCTCAGGGTCAACTGTTCATGACCGCGTCGGCGCGGGGATTTGCATCGGATGGCTTGAAGGTCTATCTTCCTCACTCATCGGGAGCGGAGGTCGGTACCCTTGCAGCAAAACGGCCGGGCACGGACGTCGCCCTGATCAAGTTGAACCAGAATGTCCATTTTGTTAATACGCTATTTGAAAACGCTCCATTCGCACTAACCGGCTTCGTGCGCATGGCGGAGACCCCGCAGAGAGGACAGGTCTTTTTCAACAGTCCGTTTTCGGGTCTGATTGAGGGTGCGCGGGGGGTACAGAGTCGTTTTCATATTCCTAGCGGGAATAAATTCGAGCCCGATGGCCGGTGGATCAACTGTCGGTGGGATTATATGGGTCAGGGTTTCAGCTCGCAGGTGGTTAGCGGTGACTGTGGGTCAGCGGTTTGGGACCCGAATGGGAAGATTAACGGGTTTGTTCGGTATGCTCCTAGGTCTGGGCTCTTTCGGGATTGGTGTATGATTACTGCTGCGGATCATTTTATTGATGGGGGGTTCAGTCTGGTTTAAAGAGTTAAGAGTTTCGGTATATGCATGGCTCGGGATTCTGGTGCAGGGTGAATTGGCTTGGCTAGGGCTCGACATGTTTGTTTGGTTATATCGTGCCATTTTGCCTAGCTATTAGTTGCTATCAGAGACAAGACTATTGATTGGTACACCTATTTTTATGGTTTAGGAGTTGGGTTGTTAAGTTACATAAAAAAAACTGTTGATTTATCATGGACCGACTTGCCTTGCCCGATACACTGACCTGTAGACAGGAGTGTCAACATAAAATGTGAAATATCGATATTATGGCTCTTCTAGTGCCCATGGCCTTTAAACTGCCTGATCGTACAGTATTACTTCATTCCACACATGCTTGTACTGTTATATTTCGGCTTTGTATCGCCATAACTTCCTGTTCAAAGCATTGGCACAACAAGGGCATTCTCGCTATTAGCTTTATATTTATTTTCAGGTTTGCCGGATTTAACCCTGAGTAAATGCCTGATAAACGGGGTAATCGCTTTAGGAAAGTAAGTTCTATTTGTCGAAAGGTCTTAAAATGATAATTTAGATGGCTTCTTTTTTTATTCTTGTGTGTATTGTTCTTATGTGGACACTTTGAATTCCTTTCTGGAGTCACTTCAAGCCTATGAGGAATCAATGTCTTTGGACACTGATTTATGAGCACACAGAACCTGTACAAATGCCGCTCCTAGTGTCACTTAGAGACCCTGCCTTCAAGCCAGCAGCTCCAGGAAGTTGTGTCGCATGAAGGATACAACGAAACAGCCCGCCTGGTACAGCGACAAGTAGCCTAGCTACTACGACCACAGACTCTGTCGTTTATAATTGAAATAATCTTTTTCACTCGATAAAGCGTACATCAAAGATCTCAATCATCATAAATCATCATAAGGGGCCAGGTTAAGAAGTTCCATCGAATCAATCCTCGCCAGCTCCACCATCGCCTCAGTCAACTTCCCCATCAACCAGTTGGCTCGATTTTGAGACAGCATATGACTTGATGCCAGAATCGTCACAGTCACTTTTGATCCCTGCGCAGCAGTCATAACCTGAACTGGCCAGGTCATGCGTCGAAAAGTATCCTCCGCGACGCGGACATGCACCGGCTGCAGCTCAGCGGGCCGATTATCCAAACCAATCGTCGGGACTGTATCGAGATGGTCGTGTGTGACCACACTACTGAAATGGGTTTGCTCAGGCCACGAAGTACAGTTAGACACGATATCAGAAAAATCTAAAGTTTCGTAGTCGATTGTGCGAACGTACTGAGCATGTACGTGTTCAAGCAGATCCTGCGCTGTCCACGATGGCTGGATTATCACCCGAATCGGCGCAGTATTGAGGCAGCAACCCATTGTTTGATTAATACCGAGGATCGGAAGACTGCGGCCGTTGACTGTATGGCCAAACATGAGATCTGTCTCTTGCGTGAGTCGCGCGAGAGTCAACGCCCAGCTAGCCCTGACGAGCGTCGCCATGGTCTTGCCTCGAGGTTGCGCGAGAGGAAGAGAGGCTGCCCCAAAAGCGATTACTAGCGTCCGATTCTGATTCCCGTCCGCGGTACCCAATCGAGTCCAATCAGTGATTGTGGAGTCCTGGAGGTACCTTTGCCAGAAGGTATATGCTTCTGTTGTTCTCTGCGCCAAGCGGTACTGCATGTATGTTGGAAAGTCTAGCGTCGGCGGAGAGACTGACTTGCCGTTATACGCATCTGTCAACTGCTGGAAGAACAGCTGAAGCGTCTCGACATCCCACTGAGCGTGGGACAGGCGTACAATAAGGGCGTATTCTTCAGAGACCCCAGACTCCACCAATGTGGCCTGTATATACGGACGTCCAATTGGGAATAATGCATCATTGTCTTCTTGGCATAAGGCCCTGCAGACGTCATCCAGCAGCTGCTGATCACCTGCGGAGTGATGTGCCAGCTGGATATCAACATGGTCCAGGATAACATGCACGAACCCATCTTGATGTGGGAGGAATATCGTCCGCAGAATACTATGCTTGTTTACCAGCAGCTGAAGAGCTCGAGTTAGTCGAGCTGGTTCTACTGGTTCCGAGGATCGCGTTCTCCAGAGGAAATAGCTCTTCAGTCCTGGTTCAATATATACGCGCTGGAAGTCAGTTGTAGGATAAACTCCGACTATACTCTCAGGATTGAATCCATTATTGACAATAGTAGTAGTGTCCAGAGAAGAGAGATCCAAGTGGGACGTCTCGTCCAGTTTTGCGGACAACGCATAGCCCTCGTCTTGTCGCCTTTCTCCCAATCTGGCATCGGCTCTTTTCGCCAAGGCAGACAAGGCTGGGAACATAAAAACCACCGAAACAGTCAGGCCCGGCATTCCTTCCATACGGGCCCTAGCAACCATCCTCATCGCATCGAGTGAATTTCCGCCGAGCTGGAAAAAATCATCGTGTAGGCCGATCTGGTCTGCCGGAATCTCCAAGACTTCTGCCCAGATCTTCTGAAGTTTCTGTTCCTCCATGCTTTTGGGGCTGCACGTGGCCTCCCTATTGGAGATGCCGTACAGGTTCATTTGATCGAGGGAGAGAGACTGTGCTTCCTTGCGTAGCTGTTGCAAGTCCGCCTTTCCGGAGGGAAGCAGTGGGGTCCGAGACAGCGGAATGAACCTTGAGGGAACCATATACTCCGGAAGGGATTCTCGAAGTTGAGATATTGCATCCAGGACTCTCTGGCGGAAGGCTTGGAGACTAGCCAAACTGGCTAGAGCGCTTCCAGGAGAAAGAGGAGAGAGAATTTCATCCGACTCTTCAGGGTGATCAATAAACACAACTAGTATCTCCCTATGAGAGTCGGAGCCGTCCTTTCGAGGCACTACTGCTGCCATAACATGCCGCGCTCTAGGGAAGTATTTCCGAATATGGTGTTCCACCTCGCCAAGCTCCAGGCGTTGCCCGGCCAGTTTAACCTGGGTGTCCTTGCGGCCGACGTATTTCAGTGATCCATCTGTTGTTGCGTATTGAACGAGATCTCCTGTTTTATAGAACCGACCCGATGTGGTTCCCTGTAGGAAACCTTGGCGCCATTGTGGAGGGTCAATGAAGGCAGAAGCTGTTCGATTGCTCCCGTTCAAATAGCCTCGCCCGACATTGGGTCCTTCAATAAGTAATTCACCCACAGCACCTATCGGCATCAGTTGTTCATGATTGTTAGGGTTGGTGACCCATGTAATGCACGCTGTCCCTTGTCCGAGGCAGGTGGACAAATACTGCGGGTCAGCCAATGTCGACGCTGCCTGCGTTGTTGACACTGCCGCGCACTCAGTTGGCCCGTAAGCATTGAACAGATCCACATGTCCCTTCCATTTCTCAATATCAGACTGAGTTAATGGTTCCCCACCGAGAACCAGACGCCTGACTGTAGGAATACCAGCAGGATTCAGTAACCGCGCCACTGAAGGGGTGAGAAGAAGCCAGTCAACCCGCAGGTCGGCGATCACTTCCCCTAGACGACTCATCCGATCCTCATTCGACGGAATACAGACGCATCCGCCAACCATCAGGGTGGACATGATTTCAATCATACAGGCATCGAAGGTATAGGATGCAAATTGTAGTACGCGACAGTGACTCGTCAGAGCCAGTGACTTGGCATATGCCATTGAGTTGGTGGTAAAGGCTGAATGCTCGATGACCACTCCTTTTGGTTGGCCTGTTGAGCCCGAGGTGAACATAACATATACTGCGTTGCTGGGGCTGGCCAAAGGGAGCGAATTGAGACTCTCATCATTCCCTGAAAGCTTAGTCGGATCAAACAGCCTATCGTTCAGTACCACTACTTGAGGGACCAATTCGGCTGCCCGGGCCGTATACTGGGTCGACGCCACGATAATACTGGCATTAACCTCACCGACGATGAACTGGATTCGTTTCAACGGCAAGGATGCATCCAAGAGCACAAATGCACCGCCCGCTTTTATCACTCCCAACATAGCCACCACCACCCAGCGAGACTTGTCAAACCAAAGCGGGACAATTATCTCCCGCCCTACCCCAATTTGTATCAAATGGGCTGCGAATGCGGAGGAAACTCGTTCCAGCTCAGCATAGGTCATTGTTCCATCCCAGGCGTCAATGGCAGTACTGTCTGGAGCCTCGTGGCATTGCCGCGAGATCTGCGTATGCACACAAGAATTGACGGGAGGCGGAAGGGATCTGTTCCATTCCCGTAGCCTGGCAGCGTCTTGAGGTCCAAAATCCCCTACAGGTGTGTCGACAGTGGAGTCACATGATTTGACATAGTTGACTTCGGCTTGGGTCACAGATTTATTAGCCCGGGTGGTGCTTCTCGACCCCGTTGGTCAGTTGTGACTTACGGTCAATCATTCTCAAGATTGATGCGAGTCTTAAAAACTGTAGTGGTAGTCAGCGAGAGCTCTGAGACAAGAAAATTGAGAGCAACCAGAGGACTGCGAAACAGGAAGTCTACATACTGTTGGTAGATGCTAACCCTGGAGATAACTGAAACTCAGTTGTGTACAATAGTAAATCAACAAGTAGATGGTAGTATGTAGAAAGCAGTCATTGGGTGAAAGAAGAATGTTGACACCCGGATGGAAGAGAGGGGGTGATCGTATTCACAGGTCCCTTGGCAATATTGCTTGCAACGTCGTATTTTGCCTTTCTCGAACTCACTGGGGCAGATCTGCAAGAACGGCTGAATACGAATGAATCCCTGCATTGCCCTAATGTAGGGGAAATAAGGCGTCCATGTCCATGTACATCCGCCCGCAGTCCATTTACCCAGATGACGGGTTACCGAATGACAGGTGTACACGTACGCACTGTTGTGGACGAAGATCTGTGTTACTATTCCCCAAGAAGGTAAGCCGCATTGAGTTACAGAGTATGCGCTGATAACTATTTGGCATATGTATTTGTTGGAGTCCGGCCAACTGATAGCGAGTAAGGTAGTGACTTAAGAAGGACCTTCGTCCAGTTACAGACACAAGCTCGACAAAATTCAGACACAAAAGGAACTTAATGGTAATCTATTCATTATGACAATGCACGTTGAGGTCGGCCCTGATAGCACAGCTCCGCCCCATTCCAGCGGCATCAAAGTTATTATCATTGGTCTTGGAATTGGCGGACTGGCTGCGGCTATTGAATGCCACCGAAAGGGGCATTCGGTAATAGCCTTTGACAAGGCACAAGAGCTGAAACCAGTCGGTTTGTTCATTCCTTCCTCCCTTTTTTCCCCCCTTCTCGTCTTCTTTTTCCCCCGATGCTAAGGTCTGAGTTTTCAGGCGACGGCATCGCACTTGCTCACAACGCTGTCCGGGTGATAGAGAAATGGGGCAAGGGGACAGTAGGCCAGGAGCTTGGACGTTTGAGCTCCCGGTTGAATACTACAGTTATATACGACCAAACCGGTCGGTTTATAGCTGAGGATAAGCTCGATGGGTTTAAGGCGGGAGAGGGCCATCTGCTCCCCCGAGGAGAGCTATCGCAAGTCATGTACAAACATGCCAAATCGCTAGGCATTGACATGCGGCTAGCCTCGGAGGTAGACGAATACTGGGAAGACGAAAATAGCGCTGGGGTTATTGTGGATGGGGAGAAAATCACCGCCGACTGTGTCGTTGCGTGTGATGGGGTAAATAGCAAGGCGAGACGACATATCATCGGCTACGAACCTGAACTCCGTTCGTCGGGTAGTTGTGTGTTTCGCGGCTGGATGACCACCGAAGAGCCACTTGTGGGGTCTCACTGGCTACTGTCGCACACAGACCAGGCCGATCAAGTCAAAGTGTTTGCTGGGGATGGGGTACATGTCCTTCTGAGCACCATTCAGCACGGCAAAATGGTCTTTTGGCTGTGTACACATAAGGTGGGGTTGAAACTTTCCCTCCACCCCTGTTAGGTTATGGGTCATTCGCTTACTCTCGGCAGGATAATGACTGCTATGACCGAAAGAAAGAGGCACCACCGACCCCAGAGGTCGATGGCATGATCCACTTGATTCGGGACTGGCCGATGAGGGGCCAAATTGAATCCACGATCCGGAAAACCTTGGCTAAAAACGTTATGCATTATCCACTTCTAATCAGAGAAGCACTGTCTAATTGGAGATCTAAGGGGGGCAGAATGGTTATTATCGGCGACGCCGCTCATCCGTTTTTGCCTGTCTCGGGGCAGGGGGCAGCCCAAGCAATCGAAGACGCGGCAGTGCTGGCGATTACCTTGCATTTGGCTGGGAAGGAAGAAGTACCCTTGGCGCTTCATGCATTGGAGAAGATAAGGTATATCATTCTATACTGTCCAATCTCTACGAGCTTCCGTTGACAGTCCCTCTAAGGCTTCCACGAACTGCTCTCCTACAGAGAAGTAGTCTTGAACTAGAGCGATTTTGGCTCAACATTGACTGGCCGGAAGTTGAAAAGTGCCCTGAGCTGCTAACAATTCCGCGGCCGAAGTGGATCCACGGGCATGATTGCCAAACCCATGCTTATACTGAATTTGCCAAGGTTGTTAGCGCGATTCAAATGCGTGAAGAGTATCATCCGCTTGGTGGGCCAAGAGACTCGACGAACGGCGAGAGCCTTTTGGCTTTACTGCGGCAGGACACTTAGTGGAACGAACCTATGTGAGAGGATGGGGTGGGTGGAATCTGTAAGGGCGGGTACTGTACTTTCCACCACTGGTGCCAAGCCTCGCGGTCATTCGTTCCGACTTGCTAGTCGCCTTAGTTTTAAGGATAAGTTGTATTGCGAAGCCGCCTATGATGGTAACGTTGTAATTTATGTTGGATGATTATCATTCGCGATAGCTGACCACGTTCTTTTACTCATGAGCAAAAACTCCTTATATGCTCTCCTGAAGCAAGTCTAGGGACCATCTCATGCTGCATTATATATTTCTTGCTTTCATGTGCACACTTTCCACTTCATTTCGTGCAATACCGCACTCAGGATTACTAGGGCCTGCGTAGGTACAAGCCACCAGAGGTGAGGTTGCATGCAATGCTGGCCTAGAATTTACTACTTTTGAACCGATTACCAAGTCCAAAGTTGCTCTCTTGGATCTTAGCGCCAAGAAATAAGCCTGCATATACGGAGTACTCCATTGTGTCAATATTATGACTCTCCTATGGCCCCGGTATGCCTGAACGGTATTGCTGTTAGTCAACTGGTCCAGATAAAAGGTTCAATCCGCTCCGCAAATCGCTCGGACTAATATGTAGGTTATACTTTCGCTTATTCGCATTATGAATCATATGTCTTACAATTGCCACAGTAGGAGATCTCCGACTGGAACGGATCTGACACGAGCACAATTAGCAGATGATCTACGGATCTGGACTCCAACCCACGTTTGGCATGCAGTCAGACACGAGAAGATGCACCTGTTACTGTGTAGCCTATGGAAACAGGATTCCTGTTAGTCGCAGGGAGTTAAAGTAATACGAGATAGACTTGACGATCCACAATCAAATTGGACCAATGTAACTGGGCAGCTGCCAAAAGTACGAGGTGCATGTTTGCGTGCCAGGGGCCCCTACTTGTATTTTCGCGGCTTTTCCTGTTACTTATGCTAGATGGATCAGTCGGTATAGACTATATATTACTGAAGTGCCTAGGGAATGTAATTCGATTATAGTTGGCAAAATATACATCAAGAATCCAGAACTAATTTCACGATGGGTTCCTACAACGCCAACGACGACAGTCTAGAAACCAACCCTACTCTCTTCCCAGCATCTATTGATACTGTATCACAGCGAGTGTCCAATCTCGTGGAAATAGAGACCAAGTTTGCCCTTGATGAATTCAGGAACCTTCTGCCCAATGCCAGCTTGGACCGATTCCTGCAAACGGTATGGAGCATCGTGCTCCATCGATTCTCTGGCAGCAGTCCTTTGCTATTTGCATGTAGCGCACCCGAGCACTACCAATCGTCCCGGAAGCCTGTTCCTCAGTCTGAGATGTATGTTTGCAAGGTATTTCTAGATGAGGAGACTTCTGTTGGAAATCTCGTCACAGATGGAGGATCTATTGTGCGATGCTCCGTTGACACAGTAGGGCGAGACCTCTATAACTCTAGTGTTCTAATTCAACACGGGTTTGGCTTGACGAGAGATAAATCGAGTCTTGATAGTGATCCCATCACTCCAATTCTAAAAACCAGAGAGGTATGCAAAACCATTCTAGAAACCAATGCTCTATGGAGTTAATATATATATATATATATATATGCAGGAATTCGACGTCGCTCTTATCGCGGTAGTACATAAAACCACCGTTCAACTGCTTGTGCATCACCAACTCTCCCATACTTCCGAGGTGCAGGCCAGGAACTTGACAAGCAATGTTGAGCAGGTGGTCCAGAGCATGATCAAGGGTCCTTTACACCAGAAGGTCATTGAGATGGATATGTTCAGCGACCGGAACCGGGCTGATATCACCAGCTGGTATAATCCTCATCTGGGACGGAGAGCTTTCGTCTCTGTGGCGGAACAGATTCATCGACGAAGCGTCGAAGACCCATGTTCACCCGCGGTGGTATCCTGGGATGGCACCGTTTCCTACGGGGAGCTTGAGCGATTGTCATCAAATGTAGCCAAAAATTTGATCTCGAGGGGTGTTGGCCCCGGTAGTTTCGTTGGGCTGTGTTTCGAGAAATCTAAATGGGCAATTGTCGCTTTGGTGGCTATACATAAGACAGGGGCTGCGTTTGTTCCGTTGGATCTCTCGTATCCATTACGGCGCATGGAGGCGATCATGCGCCAGGTCAGGGCTACATTTATTTTGACCTCGGCCAGTTCCAGAGACAAACTGGCCCAGACCGTGGAGCAAGTCATTATAGTAGATGAGTCGCTAGCCCTATCGCAGCCAGATGTGCCTTTTCCAGAGATTGCCCCGACCGATCCGGCGTACGTTCTCTTCACGTCCGGAAGTACCGGGGCTCCCAAGGGCTGTGTAATGGATCAGGACGCCTTTTCTACCGTTGATATCCACGGCGAGACCCTAAAAATCGATCGAGGACGCCGGGTACTTCAATTTGCCTCTTTGAGTTTTGGCGTCTCCTTGATTGAAATATGGTGCACCCTGGTTAAGGGAGGGACAGTGTGTGTTCCATCAGATGAGAGTCGCCTAAATGGCCTTACCGACGTGATGGAAACGCTCCAGGTCAGTTGGGCAATACTCACACCCTCACTCGCTAGCACGATCGACCCAACTAAGTTGAGCAAACTTGAAATTCTAGCACTTGCTGGTGAACTTGCGGGCAAGAGTCAAGCTGCGTCATGGCTCAATAGTAGGGTCCATGTCATGCAAGCCCATGGGCTGACGGAATGGTGCGGCATCTGCTGTGTTAATCCGCAAGTTCGCTCAGTCGACACATTGAGGACGATTGGTCGGCCCTCCAACGCGAATGTGTGGGTTGCAGATCCTGAAGATTATCAACGACCGGCGCCGGTGGGTGCTGCTGGAGAGTTACTGCTTCAAGGGCCCAGTCTCGCCCAGGGGTATTTCGATAACCCATCCGTCACGGAAATGGCCTTCAAATCTACGCCAGAATGGGTACGACAAATATCTGGCCAGAGAGGGCGAGTGTATAGGACAGGAGACCTGGTTCAGTACAACCCTGATGGAACCTTGCAGTATGTTGGGCGGAAAGGCGTGCAGGTCAAGATTCGGGGCCAACGGGTAGAGCTGGGCGAAGTCGAGTATCAGGTCAAGCAGTGCTTTCCTACGAAGGTTTCGAAAGTCATAGCAGAGGTTGTTACCCTCCAGGGCAAGCCATATCCTCATTTGCTGGCATTCATCGTGCCAGAGCGTCCATTAACAGAACGCCAACGAAAAGGCAGCTCCTTGTTTGAGGAACCATCCGATAATTTCCTCCATCATGCTAAACAGGCAGACTCGAACCTAAGAAACATTCTGCCTCCGTATATGTTGCCAGAGTCTTTTATCCCGCTGTCTGACGTACCCCTGACTGTAAGCGGCAAAACAGACCGTCGAACCCTTCGTGAGTGCGCATCATCGCTTGATATGGCAGTGTTCGATTTCAACCGGTTTCTACAATCAAATTCAAAGCAGAGTAGTACGAAACCAAAAACATCGATAGAGAGTCAGCTGCAGCAGATATTTGCCCAGGTACTCAAGGCCGAGGAAAGTACCGTCGGCATCGATGACAATTTCTTCCATCTTGGGGGTGACTCCATTGCTGCAATGCAGGTTGTATCCAAATGTCGGCATGCAGGTATTTCCTTGACGGTCCAGGATATCTTTCACTGCATGACCGTGTCTTCCCTTGCGGCGAAACTGGGTCCAATAGAACCTGACCCGCTTCCCAGCAACGGTAAGGTGGACTTAGGACAGCCCCAGTGGGAGCACATGGTGGATCCGTCATCACTACCCGTTCCTCTGGATAAGGTTGATACAGCTTTCTCCTGCTCACCAATGCAGCAAGGCATGCTGTTGAGCCGTGCTAGAGAGACGGGTAGCTATCAGGTGCGCACGGTGTGGAAACTGAAGACAAGGTCAAGCGTCGAGGTTATTCAGTTAGACCGGCTGAAAATGGCATGGCAAGCTGTGGTGAAGCGCCACCCAATGCTACGGGCTATCGTAGTGGAAAATTCCTCGGATAATGGGTGTTATTTCTACAACGTTGTCTTGAAGGAGACTCCTTCAATAAACGTTGTGCAGCAGGATGGCAGCGAGATAACCATTAGTAGGATCATCAAGAACCAGTGGAGGGATTATAAGGAGACTGAGCCACAAGTTCAGCTCACACTCTTTGTTCAATCATCGATGGATACTATTTTCTGCTTGCTGGATACAGACCACACCCTGCTCGACGCGGGTTCCATGAGAATCATCATGCGAGACTTGGTTTCAGCATATTGCAAAACGCTGCAACCAGGGCCCTGTTACAGCTTTCAGAAATATACGCAGTACCTGAAAACAATCTCGCAACAGCCGTCCCTTGCATATTGGAAGGAGTACCTTAAAGCTGCTGAGCCGTGCTTGTTTCCCGCGCTGGAAGGTGAGCCTGCGCGTCTCAATAAGGGGAAGCAACTCAAAATGCAGAATATAGTCTTTGAAGATGCCCAGATGAAAACACTTCACTCGTTCTGTCAGTCGACCGGCACTACCCTGTCCAACATCCTCCAGGTAGCATGGGGAGTTGTACTGTGTGCGTACACAGGCTTCAGCAATGTTTGCTTTGGCTCTTTGACCGCAGGTCGCGATGTTCCCGTCACCGATATTGACGAAGCCGTTGGACCCTTTATCACCATGCTCATCACCCGTGTTGATCTGACCCAGGATAATCGCCCAGTTAAACAGATTCTGCAGCAAAACCGGCAGGATTTCGTCCAAGGCCTGTCTTACCAGCACTGTTCTCTAGCGGACATCTTGCACTCTAGTCAGCTCGGTGACCAGCCCCTCTTCAACACGGTGTTCTCCTTCCGAAGGCCACTGTCCCCAGAAGAATCTGACATGTCTCCGTTCACTGTTGAATGTACCTGGGAACAAAGTCCAACGGAGTATGACATCTCAATTAATGCCATTACATCGGGCTCGAGGATGACCGTCTTTCTCGAGTACTGGACAACCATCCTGTCGGACTATCACGCTGCCAATGTCTTAGACACGTATTCCAGAGCTATCTCTGAGATCATCAGCAAGCCGCATGCCACGGTGGCAGATCTCAATCTATGTACTGAGCGAACCAAACAACAACTTTCCATCTGGAACTGGCCAGTCTACGAAGTCGACATGTGTATGGATGAACTTATTCGCACAAAATGCGCTTCCAGACCTAACTCAACGGCGCTGTGTGCGTGGGACGGGAGTCTAACGTATTCAGAGCTCTACAGGCTATCGTCTGCGCTAGCTGATCATCTTGTTGAGACTGGGATCAAACCAGAAATGTATGTGGGCTTGTGCTTCGAAAAGTCCAAGTGGGCCACGGTGGCCATGGTAGCGGTTGTACTGGCCGGAGGAGCGTTTGTGATGCTCGATCCTTCGCACCCTCAACTGAGACTGAAAGAAATTGTACGCGACGCAGGCGCAGCTTGGATCCTTTCCTCCACAGCCCAGTCCCCACTCAGTCAGAGCCTTACTACCTCGTCTAGTTCTTGTGTAATTGTATGTGGGGAAACCCTTGATCAGCTACTACTACCTGGATCCAGAGTGTCCTCCGGTAGTAGTAGTAGGAGTAGTGGTGTATCTGTACAACCCCATAACGCTCTCTATGCGGTCTACACGTCCGGTTCCACCGGCAAACCCAAGGGCGTTGTGATTGATCATCGGATGTTTGTCACTGGCTCCAGAGCGCGACAAGGGGCCCTGTCACTCACTGATACGGCAAGGGTGTTCCAATTTTCCTCATACAGCTTCGACGTCAGCATTTCAGATACTCTGCTCTGCTTGGCAACTGGTGCATGTCTCTGCGTTCCCTCCGAAACGGAACGAATCAACCACCTGGCCGAAACAATCAACACGTATCAGGCCGATTGGGCATGCTTGACACCGTCCGTCCTCCGAATGCTTCATCCAAAGGCGGTTCCGACTCTGCAAACTATCATTGTGGGCGGGGAGCCATTATCCAATGCAGACATTGCCATCTGGTCGGGACAGAGTCGTTTAATTGCCGAATATGGTCCTGCGGAGTGCTCCGTGGGGTGCTGCGTCCAGTCCCAGATCAATAAGGACTCAGACCCGTCCAACATAGGGTTTGCCATGGGATGTAAATTGTGGATTGTGGACAAAGCGAATCATGAGAAACTCGCCCCAATCGGTGCTGCGGGTGAGTTGGTAGTTCAAGGGCCTATTGTAGGACGCGGGTACTTGAATAATCCAGCCCAGACGGCGGAAGTGTTCATTACCAAGCCCCCACAGTGGTTGAAAGATCTTCAGTCATCGGCCAGTGCGTCGCGCCTGTACAAAACAGGGGATATTGCACGATACAGTGCCGATGGGTCAATTAAATATATAGGCCGAAAGGATACGCAAGTCAAGCTTCGGGGTCAGCGAATTGAGCTGGGAGATATTGAGCAGCACGTCAGGGCGTGCTTTGAGCGTGCAAGGCATGTTTGCGTGGATATAATTACGCCGAAGCAGGCTACTGCTGCCATGGTCATCGCCTTTGTGGAGCTGAATGATGTTCTTCCCAACAAAGGGGAGAAAAACGGAGATATAGATACAATTTTCCTGTCTCCTGATGCCGAATTTCGTTCAGAGGCAATTCGCGTCAAATCCTGCCTGACAAACTCCCTACCTACCTTTATGATCCCTTCCACTTTCATTCCTGTTAGGCGCCTACCATTAACTTTCTCAGGCAAACTAGACCGACTCAGGCTTCAAAAGAGTGTGAAACAACTCCCCTTTAGTACACTGATGAACTACATATCAAACCAAAGGGAAATACAGCTCCCTGCAACACCTGCGCAACAGAGCCTGCAGGAATTGGTTGCCAGCGTTCTTGGTGTTAGCCTTGATATTGTAAGCATGGCGAACAATTTCCTTGGACTGGGGGGTGATTCTAGCACAGCAATGAAGCTAGTGAGTGCTGCAAGGCAGGCAAGGCTCTTCTTCACGGTTCGAGATGTCTTCCTATGTCCCAATTTGGAAAGCCTGGCGCACAAAGGCAGCCATCATGACTCGTCACAAACACCAAAAACACATGAAAGGGCCACGATTGATGAGGCATATCTGCGCGAGATAATTGGGCCTCAAGTTTTCGGCGGGGCGGATAATATTGCTGAGATTATGCATACCACAGACTTCCAGACCGAGTCCATCCTTTACTGGCCCTGTACCCATTTTTTCCTAAGCATGAAAGGTGCTGTGGATTCGGAACGATTGAAGGCAGCATGTCAAGCGCTTTTAGATCGGCACTCAGCCCTTCGCACGGTCTTTGTCTCACATCAGCATGCCTTACTACAGATAGTTTTGGGTCATATCGATCTCGATTTTACGCAGATATTGTGTTCTGAGGATCTCACCAGCGCTGCAGAAGATCTGTGCAGAGCTGATAATATTATCCCTTTACCCCTTAGCATTTCTCCTCTGAGATTTAAACTTCTCTCCTCTTTGCACGGGCAGGAGCACGTTCTGATTATAAGAATGTCTCATGCACAATATGATGGCTACAGCATGTCGACCATTTACCAGGACCTAGCAACCGCATATCAGAGAGACACACTCTCAAACCCGTCATCTGGTTTTTCAACATATGTTCGCCACATCCAGTGCTACAACACTGATACATCATTTGCGATTTGGCGTGAAATCCTCAAGGACGCTTCAATGACCCACATCCCGCAAAGCACCAATACTACTATCCCTTGCACTCACCGTTCAGACGAAATAATAGAAAGCCAAGACACTATCCCTTCTTTCGACCTTCCCACCGGGGTTACAATGGCCACCCTCTTTAAAGCGGCCTCTGCGTATGTCTTCATGCAGCTCACCAGCCAGCAAGACGTCACATTTGGTCAGGTCGTCAACGGCCGCGGAGTCGATCTCCCTGGTGTTGAAGGCATAGTTGGGCCGTGCCTCAACATCATCCCCGTGCGAGTCCAGGCAGGCCCCACGCAGACAGTCGCACAGTTTCTCCGCCAAATTCATGACCAGCACGTTCAGACCATGATTTGTGACACAGTCGGTCTGTCAAATATTATTCGCCAAGCTACCAGTTGGCCAGAAGATACCCAATTGGGAATGCTGTTCCAGCATCAGAACATTGACCTAACTCCGCAATTCTCCTTAGATCATGGGATTGACTGCACGGCACGGGCCTTTTCGCAGCCTTATCAACGCAGCTACTTGCATGTGGTGACAGTGCCCCGGAATGATAGTATATTTGTTTATGTTTCCTCGCCCGCAGGTCTGATGTCACAGCAGAGGCTGCAGAAAGTTTTAGAAGGACTAGTTAAGACAGTTCAATGCTTCGCTGCCCAGCCAGGGCAAGCGATTGCGGATTGCAAGGACCTCGGACTGCATGCATTGAATGGATATCAATAAGTTAGCATTGGTCGTGACTAAACAGAGCTTGGCAGGCCTGTACAGAATAGTGGTTGGAAGCACATAATTGAATGCCACTGGGAGCTACAGGTTAGTAGCGGTCATTTTCCCGTCAATTTCACAGGTCTTCACGTTCTTCTATATGTAATTGGTCCTATAAAATATGTAGATTTCCCCTGAATACATCCATGTACTATGTAGTCTAATAATGGAGCATGACCTGTATCCTCCAACCAATCACCATCGTCATCTCATATTAAGGCCACGAGATCGGCGTTTCACTCACGTGGCCATACCGCGCCCTGAAACCCCCAGACGCTGATCGAGGGACGTGCGAGGTGTGTCAACTTCATTTCACCTTGGACTGGAAAGTTTGCGGTTTATTCAGGTAGGGTAGATTGTTTCCTTTTAAAACAGTTGCATTCTAAAGATTTCCTCCGAGAATTGCACCATATGTCAGAGGCGCCAGCCACCACCAAGCTAAGAGAAATATGCATCCTATGGGGACATTCAATCACCTACGAGTCAGCCAAGGTCCCACGGGCCAATGAAATCCCATCGTCTCATCCACTGGAGGAACTGTGGAGTTGCCAAAGTTCCTAAAGTGTAACAACCCCTTCGTCCCCAATCTTTATCTCCTCTTAACTTCAACTTCCACTTTACACTAGCCCATTGTCAAGTCGGCGATAAGTTCCCGTCTACTGTTGCCCCCCTTATTTTCTTTTGTTTCTATTCCCTTTTCACGGTACATATCTCGGTGCTTGCTGACGGTCTATCTGTCGTTGACTGTGTTACGTCTGAAGACTCAGTCGGCCATTCGTTAATAGATTGGTTGTTTCTTTATTTCTTTCTTTTGTCTCTCTTTCTCATAGGTTTCCTCCGATCTAAAAAGATATTCAAACAGCCCCTCCCTAGCTTTATCAGGGAATCTTACCCCCCTTGCGTCACCCCAATGCAACAGTGTGCCCATTGTAACACTCCATCATGTTCTTAAAAACAATATTTCCCTCGCGCCCGCCCGACTACGCTCTGCTTCAGCCCGTGCAGCACAGCCCTACCGAATTCTCCATGCGAACTTCCAAAGCGGACAAAGTGGTCACCACGCCCGCCGATGACGATGTCCCAGCTGGTAACGTGGACGCCGACGCGAGTAGACTGGCAGAGATGGGCTACACCCAGGATATGCAGCGGAACTTTTCCGTCATCTCCTTACTAGGCGTAGCCTTCTCGTTGGCGAACTCGTGGTTCGGGATCTCCGCTTCGCTGATCACCGGGATCAATTCGGGTGGAACGGTCTTGACCATATACGGAATTCCCTGGATTGCCCTCGTCTCGACTTGCGTCGCCGTCACGCTGTCGGAGTTGGCTTCAGCCATGCCCAATGCCGGCGGACAGTATTTCTGGGCCGGCGAGCTCGCCCCCAAGCGATATGCGTCCGTCGCCTCGTACCTGACCGGATGGGTCGCTTGGGCCGGGGCTATTTTCACCTGCGCCAGTGTGGCCCTGAGTTTGGGTTCAGCGGGCGTGGGTATGTGGCAGCTATCCCATCCTGACTTGTATGGCTCCCTCAGGATGCCCTGAATGTACATCGTACACATCTAATGCATGCGCATCCAGCGTTCCCAAACCCTGGCACTCCGTCGTAGCCTACCAAGCCATCAACTTCTTCGCCTTCCTCTTCAACTGCGTCGGGAAAGCCCTCCCCAAAGTCGCCACAGCAACCCTATACATCTCCCTGATCTCCTTCGCCGTCATCCTCATCACCGTCCCCGCCGCCGCACCCACCCACGCCAACGCCAGATTCGTCTTCGCGAACTTCGTCAACTCCACTGGCTGGCCCTCCGACGGCCTCGCCTTCCTCGTCGGCCTCATCAACCCAAACTGGGTCTTCGCCTGCCTCGACTCAGCCACCCACCTCGCCGAAGAAGTCCACCACCCCGAACGCACCATCCCCATCGCCATCCTCTCCACCGTCGCCATCGGCTTCACTACCTCCTGGTTCTACTGCATCGCCATGTTCTTCAGTGTCCACGACCTCGACGCCATCCTCTCCTCCCCCACCGGCGTCCCCATCCTCGCCCTCTTCTACCAAGCCCTCCAAAACAAAGCCGGCGCCATCGCCCTTGAATCCCTGATCTTAATCACAGGCGTCGGGTGCCAAATCGCCTGCCACACATGGCAATCCCGTCTCTGCTGGTCCTTTGCCCGCGATAACGGCCTCCCGTTCTCCTCCTTCCTGGCGAAAATCCACCCGACCCTCGACGTCCCCTTTAACGCCCACTGCGTTAGCTGTTTTGTCGTGGGGCTCTTGGGTCTCTTGTATTTGGGGTCATCCACTGCCTTTAATAGTATGGTTTCGGCTTGTATTGTCTTGCTTTATACCAGCTATGTTATTCCGGTCGTGGCGTTACTGGGTAGGGGAAGGGAGAGTATCTCCCACGGCCCGTTTTGGTTAGGCAGGGTTGGGTTCGCGTGTAATGTTGTTGTGCTTGGGTGGACAGCGTTTTGTTTGGTTATCTATTCGTTTCCGAGTGTTTATCCGGTTAATCCGGGGAGTGAGTGTCTTTTTTTTTTCTTCTTACTATAAAAGACATGTGCTAACGTTTTGATAGATATGAATTATGTCTGTGTGGTTTATGTGGTTGTTGGGCTGGTTATTGGGGTTGATTGGGTGGTTAGGGGGAAGAGGAGGTTTCGGGGTCAGGACGCGAGACACCATGAGGTGGAGGATGTTAGTGGAGGGTATACTGATTAGCTTTTTTTCATGAGCGAGTTTACTTGCTTGCTGTGGACATGCGTAGCTCTCGCCCGGTTTCGCTCATATTGAATGAAAATAAGTAGGCGTATAATACATAAAAACCTCGACTCAATTAAGTTATTTGACATGGCCTCCTTCCATATTCACATCCTTAGCCTCTGTGCTGTACGTAGGGCTTCCGTTTATATACACCAGTCTTTGGACATTTATCCGCGAAAGAATCACAGAAGTGAGCTTAGATGTACTCCCAGGCGGCGGCGGTGCCGTTGTAAGGCGCAGCAATGGCCGAGAATCCGAGGCAGTCCCTCACGTTACCGGTGGGCACAGTAGCATTCTGAGTGGCGGCGAA
This sequence comes from Aspergillus alliaceus, assembly GCF_009176365.1. NCBI lineage: Eukaryota > Fungi > Ascomycota > Eurotiomycetes > Eurotiales > Aspergillaceae > Aspergillus > Aspergillus alliaceus. The sequence goes on from NW_022474713.1 coordinate 62,550, forward strand.
CACCTGCCACTTGGGGTTGCCCGGCACGATGGTGCTGTTGGTGGTGGGGCAGGCCATCAGGCCCTGCTTGTAGCTCCAGCTGCCGAGAGCGCCGTTCTTGCCGGGCTTGTAGGAGAAGCCGTCCGTGGAAGAGCCGGGAGGGGTGTAGCCGGAGTGAGGCACGGTGAAGGAAAGGGCGCCCTTGGGGTCGACGTAGATGGATTGGCCGCCGGGGACGGTGACATCCTGGTGGTAAGGTTAGTATCTCTTTCAGGATGCCGGTGGGTATCAATTGCCCTGGGAGATGGGACATACGAGGTACTTATCGCCGAGAAGGACGGTCTCCTTGCCCGGGGGGCAGGCACCCAGCTTCTGGACGTTCTCCGGGCAGTAGGTCGAGGCCTTGCCGCCGAGGTAGAAGTGGGAGCCAGCAGCGTTCAGAGTGAGGAAGTGAATCGGGGAGGCGGAACGAGCGGCGACGACACCGAAGGCATTGGGGTCGTTGTGAGCCTTAGGGGCAGGCACGGAGGGCAGAGCAGAAACTGCTGCGACGAGAGAAGAGATAGCGAGGAACTTCATTGTGAATGAATGGACTTGTTTTGGTTGAAATCCGAAATAATTGAATCTTAATGATAGGATGTTATACAGGTTGCGGAAGGGCAGGATTCAGGGGAATGGACAGGGTTTATTTATACGGGACTCGGTGATCTAGAAAATTCCGTCTTTTGCCCGTCAATGTAGCATTGCTTTTGATTGTGATTGACTGCTGGAATTTTTCTCGCATGTGTTCACTGATCTAACTGAGACAATACCCACTTCGGACAGGAATTTGCCGTCCGGTTGACTGCGCTTAACAGCAATGATCGGCCCGATCGGCAGGTGCAGAAAGTCATCAACTGGGTGGGTGGAGATTCTCCGACGGAGTATCACTGGCCACGACTCAGGGTCTTGACCGTTTCCTAGTTACTAGCGCGTGGCTGAGAGCCCTGCTGGTGGAGGAATCTGTGGCTCCCCGATGCCAAATGATGTTATGTTTCAAGGGTCGGTCTATATATATCTAGTATGATCTATGTGCAAAAGGTTAATTATACAACCGATGATGCGCTTACTGTACATAGTAGGACGGACTGAACATCGGTTTCAGTACTTGCCGTGCAAGGGCAGGTCCCGCGAGCTCTGCCCAACCCAGATCTGGAACTCGCCGTCGGGCATGACCCAATTTTGTTGACGAGCACTCCAGTAACTAAGATCCTTGCGGCTGAACCGCATTTCAACCGTCTTCTTCTCGCCCGGCTCCAGCGCAACCTTAGTGAAATTCCGGAGAACCCTGTCCGGAAATTCGATAGATTCTTTGTCGCGCACAAACGTCATCCGTTCTTTGCTTTCGTCCAGCGGCACCTCGATCAAATCGCCGTCTTCAACCACATTCGGCGGGAATGACACGTAGGCTTGGACGACAGTCTGGCCAGTACGGCTGCCCGTGTTAGCCACCTGGACTTGGATTTGGGCCATTTCTTCATACAGCGCCGGGTTACCACCGAGACCGCCTCCGCTTTGTGACGGTCGTCGTGGCAGGTCATATCCGTCCGGATAATGTGAGTAGTTTGCCGCGGCTGTCCCGTCCAACGAGGGCAGGTATGCATAGATATACTTGCGTAACGCGTGGAACCCATCCGGGAAGAGCACGCTGTCGTTCACGGGCGGACGACTGTCATACTCTGGGGGGGAAACTGGATCTACCGGGCGCGACTTTGGCAGTCGAGACTTCCTTTGCAGCGATTTGATTCGCAACCTGGATAGCTCGAAGGTGGTGTAGGACAGGCCAAACCCGAATTCAAATCGCGGCGTGATGTTAAACTTGTCGAAATACCGGTAGTCCAAATACAGCGCATCCAAAAAGTCAACCTGTGGTACTGGGGCGTTGTTTTCATATAGCACTTGCGCCCCTGGTCCGTAGTCCTCCAAGCTCCTGCCAACCGTGTACGGCAGTCGTCCACTCGCATCGACGTCACCAAACAGAACATCTACAAGCGCATTACCGCTTTCCTCACCAGGCAGATGGGCGAAGAGTACCGCATCCACACCGGGATGATCAATCCATGACTCGACGACGACCGGGCCCACAGCGTGCACCACCGCCACCGTCGGTCCCCGGCAGTTGCCAGCCACAGCTTCGATCAGGGTGTCGCCCCCCTTCTGCAGGAACAAGTCATTGCGATCACCGTGGATTCCCCCGGCCGAGATATATCCTTCGCCCGAGTCTGCATTGGCGAACACAAGACACAAGTCCTTATCCTGGGCATCCATTGGCAGGACCATATTCCGCAGATACGGGGTAATATCGACTTCGGTTTGCCAAGCACCCTGCAAAGCCTCTAGGGGACTCACGAGGTAAGGGAATTCGACGGTACCGCTACCCCAACCAGCCGCCAAGGTACCCTGGTTGCATCCACGGTCCGGGCACGCATTTGGCCCTAAAGCCGGTCCAGCATCGTCACCATAAACACCAACGCGATATGGGCCTTGGGGGCTACGGGACAGTGGCAACGTGTTGTTCTGATTCTTCACAAGAACGATGCCTTCTGCGGCCACTCTTCTTGAGATGTCCCCGTGCCCTGCGCCGGCATCCACGTATTTGTTAACAATACCCCATCCTCCATTCAAATCGTTTTCCTCGGCACTAGCATGTTGCCACCAGCCGGTTTCATCGTCCGTCCAAGAGGAGAAGTTAGGGCCACCTTCCCCATCGGGCGACGGGCGTTCCCATTGGTCCTGTCCGAGATGATACCATGCTGCGACGATACGAGTTACCATGTCGTTTAGTCGCTCCATGGGAACAGACGTATTGAGTACAGCGCGAGTCAGTTCACTCCCCCACAGGGACTTTCCGTCCGCCCATTGCAAGCCATCACCAGGCATACTCATGTCGAGCCCACCCAAAGCGCTATTGATGCCCGATCGTTGAGCCAGCCAGTCCGACTGCACAAATCCCTGGAATCCCAGCTCGTCCTTGAGGATCCCATTCAGTAATTTGCTGTTCTCGCAGGCATGGCTATTGTTGACCATCTGGTAGGCACACATTACGCTAGCCACGTCTGCGCGGATACTCTCCGCGAAAGGCCACGCAAATACCTCATGTAAAGCCCGGTCTCCTACATTCGATGACAGCGCGGTAGGGATGCCCCATTCAAAGGGTTGGCGGAAGTGTTCCTGCTCGTTCATGACGAAGTGCTTGGCGGTGGCCATCACACCGTTACTTTGAATGCCCCTGATGGTCTCTGCCGCAGCGACTCCTTGAAGCACAGGATCGGAACCAAAGGCCTCCCAGTTGCGCCCGCCCGCGGGCATCATCCCAAGGGGCCCCATCGATGGACCAAGGAGCACGTTAACCCCCTTCATGCGTGCCTCTAGCCCCAGTGCAACACCTCTTTCCCGAATCAAATCACGATTCCAGGTAGCTCCTGTGGTCAGACCGGGAGGAAAGGCTGAAATGTGGTCCGCATATCGTATCCCCATCGGCCCATCTTGTAAACACAGGGAGGGAAATCGGACAAATTCGGCCGGTCCTGAGGATATGAGTACACATTTTACGAACGGAAGAACGTGAATGAAGCATACCCGTATTGCCTACACAGAGCCCCATCCTCCAGCCAGTTCCAGTTGTGATATTAACCTTCTCGACCAGGGTCATATTCCCAACTAACATCGCCGCTTTCTGGTAATCTTCCGCCCATTCCTCTAAAGCTCCACCCCGCGGAGTAGGAAACCATGATTCAGCTGGAATCATCGACTGCTAATTGTCAGCACTGACCTCGAATACATAGTTAGGTTAGAGGTTGTGGAAACAACATACATAATCCAGCTCTTCCTCGGCTTGCTTGGACCACGCAATAGTCAGGAATACTCCGACCAGTAAGACCAATGCCACGATAACCCCGATCAGTATGCGCCACCAATACTTCGAGTAGTAAACCGTCCGCCAACCTGTCCGGCGACCGCGTGAGCTGTGTAGTAAACCCTGTTTCTGCCCCTTTTTTACCCCCACGCCATATCCATCTGAATCGTTGTCGTCGTCTTCATCCACGGCATCATACTGCCGGCTCGCGGAGAGTAACTCCTGCTCTGCTTCGGTGATACTGTCCAGATACGCTTCGACATCACCAGATTTCCTTACGACGGGCATGTAGGCATTTGCATGATTGCTGCGGGCTCCGTGGCGGTCTACGCGACGGAGCCTGATCTCGGAATCATCGTCGCCATCGGATGGGTCGGAGAGAGGGAGAGAGTCGGCATCAGAGCCGTAGCCTTTGCCGTTGCGCTCCTCGGGAATGGATTCGTGTAGTGGGGTGTACCGCTGGGGGGAAATTTTGGCGGATGATGGAGCGTCCCGGTAAGGGGGAAGAGGCATGATGTTTCAAGCGCAAGGAAGCATAGGGAAACGAGTGTGAGAGAACGCAGGGCAGCGAAAATTCAGAGAGTCATCGGTACTTCACCTCCGCACATTCGACAAAAAGGAGAATTGCGGTTTAGTGTGCAAGACTCGAAGGAGTAATGATTGTTGATTCTCTTGACACGGGGCCAGAACCCCCAATGGGCCAATCAGCAGGCGGTCACGTCGGAGATTACGCCATGACGGCCGATCGCCTCTGGCTGGTTTAATTGGGAAGAGCATCGACCCGTCGGGAGGGGGCGTTAGCGAGCCTGTCTTTCAAGTATGTAGGGGAGGGCATGATAGAGGTTCAGAGTGGGATAGACTGAGAGCATAGTAGTTGTATGAAAGATGCAGAATCCGGGGAAAAAATGAAACTGCATTTTCCCAAACCCTAAGCTTCCTCCTTTAGGTTACTAGATACAGAACTTGCCTTGTTCCGTACTAGTGCTGACTAATTTAGCTTGATGCAGGACAAAACCTGATCATATACCCTTTCAAAACATCTATTCATTCCTTCTTGGATGTTTTTTTACCTGTTGATCTGATAGAGACTAGTATCATACGGGAGGATCCACTCATACAGGGCTGGCCTACGGACAGATACGTTTTGGTTATGTTATTGTATGTTATGTTGTGCACATAATCTTATTGTTCATTTGGAACTAGCGAAATAAGAATAAACAATTAACAAATGCTCCATGGTATACTCATACAAGTCATAACGCAATTACAGCTTGGACACCTGGCCCGCCGACGAGATCTCATTGTACAACAAGCTCGTCAAGAAATCCGCATAATCCTCGCCCGTCACCTGGCCGGCGAAGTACCGCGCCGCCAGCTGATACTTGTTGCCCTTGGGACCCTTCTCGGCCAGGGTGTCAGCCTGCTCCTTCAGCAGACGCAGCGCGTATGCCTTGTCGACCTTCTTGCCCTCGGACGTGGTAATGCCGTGGTAAGTCCATTGCCAGAGCTGACTGCGAGACACTTCAGCAGTAGCAGCATCCTCCTATTCAGGGGTTAGCGTCCTATTTACTCCTAAAGCCGGCAAGGGAAAAAGGATACGCACCATCAGGTAGTTGATCGGAATGCATCCGACACCACGGAGCCAACCCTCCATGTACGACAGACCGATGTTCAGGTTCTTCCGGATGCCGTCCTCGGTGATCTTGCCGGGAACGTTTGTGTTTAACAAGTCATTGGCGGTAACTGTGACCTCTTCACGGCGTACGAAGAGCTGGTTGGGGGTTGGCATGTGCTTGTTGAAGACCTCGGAAGCGATCGCCGCTAGAGCCGGATGCGCCACCCAGGTACCGTCGTGACCGGCGCGAACCTCACGCAGCTTGTCGGCGCGCACATTCTCCATGGCCTTGTCGTTGGCAGCCTGGTTGTCCTTGATAGGGATCTGAGCAGCCATACCACCCTAATTTAAAATTAGCACATCTGTCGTCCCACGTATCCGTTACTTTCGGGTGCTTACCATAGCGTGAACGCCACGACGGTGGCAGGTCTTGATCAGCAGCCTCACATAGGCATCCATGAAGGGCACGGTCATGGTGACATCGGAGCGGTCGGGGAGAACGAAGTTGGGGTGCTTGCGGAATTTCTTGATGAAGGAGAAGATGTAGTCCCAGCGGCCGCAGTTCAGACCGGAGCTGTGGTCCCGGAGCTCGTAGATAATCTCGTCCATCTCAAACGCCGCACTGATGGTCTCGATCAAAACAGTACCGCGGATGGTTCCCCGGGGCATGCCAATGTAATCCTGGGCCAGGTTGAAGACGTCGTTCCACAGTCGGGCCTCCAGGTGAGACTCCATCTTGGGCAGGTAGAAGTAAGGCCCGAACCCGCGAGCCACCAGTTCCTTGGCATTGTGGAAGAAGTAAAGACCGAAATCAAACAAGCTACCGGAGATGGGCTCTCCGTTGATGGTGAAGTGCTTCTCGTCCAGGTGCCAGCCACGGGCACGAGCAATCAATGTGGGGAGGGTGCGATCAGTACGCAGCTTGTATTCCTTGCTACCCTGCTTGAAATCGATCTGGCGACGGATGGCATCGTACAGGTTCACCTGGCCGTTGATCATGTTCTCCCATGTCGGAGCGCTCGAATCTGTCACACACTCCGTCAGCGGTTGTTCCCGCAGCCTCCTCAAGTCGGCTGACTTACCCTCGAAATCAGCCATGTAGGTCCACACATCGGCGTTCAGCGCATTCACCACCATCTTCCGGTCAGTCGGGCCGGTAATCTCAACGCGACGGTCAACGAGGCCGGGGGCGGGAGGGGCACCCTTCCAGGCATCGTTCTCCCGGATGTGCTTGGTCTCGGGAAGGAAATCGGGGAGATGACCCTTGTCGATCTCGGCCTGGCGATCGATGCGGCGCTGCAGCAGGGCTTTCCGAGTCGGGTTGAAGGTGCGGTGGAGAATGGCGAGGAAAGCGCAAGCTTCCTTGGTGAGGATCTTGCGAGCGTCGTTGGGGATGGCGCCGAGGATGGCGACATCCTTGAGCTGCACGTCGATTTGACTCATGATTGTGATTCTTGTTCTTTCTGTCAACAAGTAAACCGAGACAAATTTGGGAACAGTCAGGAGAAAGAAAGGGAAGCGTCCGAGGCACGGCCAACAGGTATATAAGTACAATCGGCTGGAGCAAAGGAGACTACGTCAGAACCATGGACAACCGCGGCCCATGGGAAGTCTGGTCCAAATTGGATAGGGCAAGGACGCTCTGGACGGTAACACAACGGTATTGTAATTCACCCTGTAGCAGGTTATCGTCATGGTCCTCTCAATGTGAATGGAGCAGCGATAGGCCAGGAACCAGTCGCTGGCCCTCATGGCGAGTCGATATCGGAGAGGATGAGCGGAAATTTCCTAATCGGGGTGCAGTCTGGGGAGCTTCCAGCTCTTCCCCGTGACTTTACCGCGGAGAATAGTACGGTGATCGGTAATACGAATACCTGCAGCAGCTCTTTGGCTTCTCGGCCGACACTCCCCACGTCCGATTAGATTCCCCTCACCCGGGGGCCGCCGCAAACCGATAAGGAACTTTATCTATATTAGAACACTGTATGACTACTGCTGGCGATACATTCTACTCAGTATGCATGCTGGAAGGGAAGGAATCTCCGGTGATTTGCCCGCTCCATTGGCATCCTGATTGAACATCGAAACATACACCCCTGACCACCAGCGTACGGTTTTGGTAATGTTTCAGATACCAAGTGAGTGAGTCCTTCAACAACCGAGGGACAAAGAGAATAAACTCCCCGCACACCCGAACCTTCCACTCACAGCCGCGGTCCCCTAACGTCACCATATATCTCCTTCCATTGGACATGGTTCCCGGCCTGATTTGGCCTCAGGCTACCGATTCATTCCGATTCTGTGACGGTTGCAATCAGATAATACAATACCACACACCATGCACCGAGTCCAGTTATTAATTATATATTCTCGCATCCCCGTATACAAACAAGTCACTCAACTGCACCGCGATCATAAGATAATTGACCAAGTGATAACTGATTAATTGTAGTGTTACTCCCACTACTACTAATCTGGTAAGTTGTTTGTATCTCCCAAAAAGGGAAGATGATATGGCATGTGAAACCCTGAGCATGTGATGTCCGCTGCTTGTGAATCATCAACTCAATGAACATTCCGGTTCTCCCCCGATTCTGCCTCCTGGGATCGGGATGGTACGGGTTTGCTCCAGAGAAAAAAGCATTACCCGATAGTCATGGAGCTCTGCAGAATGCTACAGACGACGCTAAATAATAATGATAATCTACGCCAGCTGATTGGTATCTATCATTTCTTATTCATATCCACCAAACGGAGTCGAGTCTAGACCGTCTCAATGTACCGTCTCACCTCCCTACAACATCGTCAGTACACCACGTAAATGCAGAGACATAAAGCAAACAAAAAAACATACCAATCTGTCACTGCCTCCTCCCACAAGCGTACTTCATGCTCTCGGGTGCCGCCAAAGTGGTCAACGAAGGTATCCCCAAATACTTCACGTGCGACACTGTCCTTTCGCGTAAACGCCGCGACGGCTTCCTTGAGGGACTTGGCCAGACGCACCCCCTTGTCTCTGGCACCCCCCATCTCCTCACTTTTAGAAAGCGGGGGCACAGGGATCCTCCAATTGCTTTTCCACACCCCGCCATCCCAATGCGACAACAGCCGCCATCACATAATGCGGGTTGGCATCCGCTCCGGGCACTCGTACTTCGAACCGTGTTGCCTTCGGTCGGGCGGCGGGCGGCGTAATCAATCTGATCGAGGCCGCGCGATGCTCGAGGCCCCAAGACACGGTGACCGGAGCCCAGAAATTCTCTACCAGTCGTTTGTAAGAATTGATCGTTGGTGCAAACATTGGCATTATGTCCGGAAGGCCGGTGAGAATCCCCGCCAGAAAATGTCTGCCCAAGTCCGACAAATGAGCCACGTCGGGGTAAGGAGGAGATGGATCGGGCGCGTCGCGCAGAAAAGCGTTCTTCCCATCGCTGGTGACGAGCGAGATGTGCATGTGGCCGCTATTCCCCGGCAAGCCTTCGCGGGGTTTCGCCATGAAAGTCGGGGTGATGCCATGCTTGGTCCCGATGGATTTGACGACATACCTGCGTCGTGGTTAGCAAGGCCTGGATCTATCCCATATGCGACTCACTCACTTGAAAAGGCCCGCTTTATCGGCCATCTCCCGGGCTTCTCCGAATTGTAGCGCCTAGCAATATCGTCAGCGTTGGAAATCGTGCAAGCCACGGGCCCATCACTTACAGCCTCGAACACCCCCGGCCCGCTCTCCGTATGCCACCCCTCAATATCACATCTAAATTCCTCACATGCATCAAAAATTCCATAATAATAATCCTGGTTATGAACTGGACGGGTCAAGCTGTATCCGAACATCCCTTCGGTGAGGGAGGGTAATGCCTCCACGGGATTCTCTTTTAAGAAGGTCGCCGTGGAGGACGCGTTACGCTCGGGCGAAGAATACGCCTCTGGCACGCGAAATTGATAAAACTCATATTCGGCTGCAACAGTTAACATACCACTAAAGTAGGATTGCGATGGGGTGACGTACCACCTGCCATGGCCCGATACCCAGCCGCTTCAGGCTTGCTGAGCGCTGTCTTTACCAGACCGCGGGGGCATGCGCATACGGGCTCTCGAGTCTCAGGGTCGTGAAAGCTCACGAGGAAGAAAGGAACATTGTTTTCCCAGGGAATACGACGGAAACTGCTCAGATCCGGAATCGCAAGAAGGTCCCGATACCCATTGTCCTTGTTACTGATGGCCAATTCCTTGAAATATGTGCGATCATGCATGTCCCACCCAAAGACCACCGAGCAGAAACCAAAGCCTTCCGATACGATCGATAGGAACTTCTTCTTGGAGACTAGCTTCCCCCGCAATATCCCATCGACATCCACGCCGGCCAACTTGACACGGGTATCATCCTGCAAGATGTGTGAAACATTGTTGAGCGTGACTTCGGGAGTGGATATGGAGCCCATCTTCTGGAGCTAATGAGGCAACAAGGTCAGTTTAAATTCGGCGATAGATGTGGACGGAAGGATTAGGTACTTACGAAGGGGAGACTCGTGGTCAATCTGGAGAGTGCGGGCGGAAGGGAGTTATCGCCGCCTTATCGTCAGGCGCGATCAAATGACCGCTCGGGGGCAAAACTGCGCCCTCCTTTTCCTTGTCCATTTGGACAATATAAATTGTCTTGCTCTAATGGCGCCAAGATGACAAAGGAAACGTTTATCATGAGTCTTCAAGGCCTCGACCTTGCAGGACTCGTGTTCCTTAACTCCCTGCGATTCCTCCGAATATTCCGACCTCCCTTGTTATCAATTTGTTTATCAACTCATCACTTGATGTCACTTGATTCCACAGCTTAGATAATACAGGGTGGAAACCTGCCCCACGTTTTCATGATGTGTTGTCCCCGAATGCTCCTGGAATTGATCGAAGCTCCGACTTGAGAATTGACCCTCTTCCTGAACTGAATTGAATTGTACCTCAATTGGTCCTATACCCTACCAGTTACTCCCCAAATCGTGAGTCTTGTATCTTGCCTATGACATCATCATCATCATCATCATCCTCCGGATCTCGTTAACCGTGGGATGGGAAATAAACACCAAAAGCAATCACTGACAGTCGTTGGATGGTAGACATACGACCCAATGGCTGCTCCTGTAGGTCGTCTCCAAGGCAAGAATGCCATCATTACCGGGGCTGCAGGGTGAGTGCTCCAACATCAACCCCATCCGGCAAGACACTCATAAAGCGTAGTGGGATAGGTCTTGAGACCAGCATCCTCTTCGCGCGGGAGGGTGCCAACGTTCTCATGGCCGACATCTCTACTCCCGCCCTCGAGAAAGCCCTCGCCAAAGTGAAGGAGGTTGTCCCTAACGCCCCCCGCGTTGAAGCCATCAAATGCGATGTCTCCAAGGAGTCCGACGTACAGGCCATGGTGGAGTCTCAAGACAGCTGGGGTGGAACTGACGTGATCTTTAATAATGCAGGCATTATGCACGCCGACGATGCTGATGCCGTGGATACACCCGAGAAGATCTGGGACTTGACGCAGAACATCAACGTGAAGGGAGTGTGGTTTGGATGCAAGCACGCCGTGCTCAGTCTCCGTCGCCACAAGAAGACAAAGGGCAGTATCATCAACACTGCTAGTGTGGTTGCTTTAGTCGGTAGTGCTACGCCTCAACTGGCTTACACCGCTAGTAAGGGCGCCGTGCTGGCCTTGACCCGTGAATTAGCGATTGTGCATGCCCGTGAAGGCTTCCGCTTCAATGCTCTATGCCCCGCCCCGCTAAAGTAAGTGGTGCTGCGTTGGCATCGGGTTTGATTGAAGGCTATGCTGACTATGACAGCACCCCACTCCTCCAGGACTGGCTGGGCGATGACAAGCCCAAGCGCTACCGCCGTGAGGTACATTTCCCCACCGGGCGATTCGGCGAGGCCATCGAACAGGCCCATTCAGTGGTTTTCCTTGCCAGTGACGAGAGCAGTTTTGTCAACGGCCATGACTTTGTTGTTGACGGTGGAATGTCCAAGGTACGCTTCGGTCTATGCAAATCTACTTGTGACGGTAGCTAATAGAACGATAGGCATATGTCACCCCGGAGGGACCAGCTACTCCTGCTCCCAAGAACCTGGGTCATTAGACCTGACAACATGCCAACCTTGATTGAAAGTAATCAATTCATAAATAGAAATATTTCCGTTGCTAATGAAGGGCTACATTTCTCATATGCACACCGCTCGTCAGCTCATTCTGTAGCAGTTTTCGGGGTTTCTTTGATAGTATTGGAACCTTTTCTCCTAGCTTAGTTCTCGCGAGAATTAATACTCCAGCGACTGCAGGTTGCTTGATTCTGGCAGGTCTGTACCCCTAGTTTGGTGTTCGAAGCTTGATCGCGTGTAGGGTTATCCAAAGAATATATGGTTTTGTCTCCGCTCCACTTTCATCCTATTTGACTGCAAAACTGATACTTCTACAATTTCATAATCAGTATACTCACCTAGTTGCAGGGTAGACTTGTTCATCGAAATCTTCCTAACGTCTCGTATCTTTAGTTAATGGATACCAATCCCTAAAATTAAGGGTACTTCACAGTAGACGAATCCCCCAGACTGTCAATGATTTTCGGCTTGGCTATTACACAGGAGAATACCCTCGACACAAAGCCCATGTTGCGTGTGTTCCTTGACTGGCTTGTCTTCTCCGTGGTCATCCAATGGGTCGACAATCCACGGATGAATCTGGAGTCGACGAACTAATTCAATATCCCCCTGACCATCATCCTGCCAGATGCCACCGTCGTAACTTCTATGCTAATTGAATGGGCGCGATATTGCCTCCCCAGATTTCTCGTCGACTTTATTTAGTTCGGAAATAGGTAAGCTATAGTTATCAGTATAGAATGAGGGGTATTGATTGTGCATAGACTTACTCGTCAGTAAGCAATACAGAATAAGAGTGGAGAAGACGGTAAACTGGACCGACGCTCAGTTGATGCTGCGTGTTCGCTGGGATCCTTTCTCTAGAGCCCAAGATCCAGAATCTCGTCCATGAAACAGGTCTCAGTTTATGCGCAAGATGTGCTCTAACTTTAAGGCTGAGGTTTCCGACAGGGTGGGTGCCCAAGGGGGAAGGGGAGGAGGGGCGCAGGTGACCATGGAACTGGTATATCTAGTCGGCAAAAGTATGAAGTTGGGTACTCGTCTGCTCGGAGAATGAGAGCCTTTGAGCCATCTGAATGATATGCTATCTGAAGAAAGGATTGAGCCGTGTTCGTTAAAACAGCAGGAGCCAGACATATAGGCGGTAGGCTAAGATGGGCCATTTTCAAGAACAAACTAGCTTGATCATTGCACACTGCTGCATCCCATAAAGCACTTAGATAGGGTTTGTTATATGAGATCGCGTTGAGAAGCCGTCGATTGTCAAAGCCACCTTCTGTCGAGAGGGCTCTCCTCACACCGAGAGATGCGGCCCCAAGAAGGGTTCCATGGAATGCATGGGTCGAAGAAAGCGCTGCAGAGTAATGAGTCTAGGGCATCTTGTATAGAGCTTAGGGAGATGCATTTGTTGATTGGTTGGGGAAGTTCATGGAAGATCGTGCCATTCGGCCTCGGTGAAGAGCAAGTATGAGTGACTGATTGTTTGTGGGAGCACCGAACTTTGGTGAAGGTGTATTCCGTAATGTCAATATTAAAACCGAGGCAAGGCCGGTGAGTAACTCTGCTTCAAGGCCTTTCGATGTGCAGGAACCTAATAGGAAATCGAACGCAATGAGCGAATTAGATGAGACTGGTGTCCAAGTACCTCTTAACACGCGTATTAGCCGACAGTAAACGAAGAAGCCGTTCAATAAACATACCACTTCTTTGTGATTCCCTTCCATCTCAACATCCAGAGTGAATAGAAGACACCGTTGTGTCTCTTTTACCCGGGGCTATTCAGCTCCCCTGCATGAAGATGGTCTGACATGGCCAATCTTCCGAACTATTGCGATTATTAGAGGCCCAACATCGCGACTGCCCGGAACCTGATTTGCCCGAAGTCCTTCAAACTGTAGAGTGCTCTGCAGCAGGGGTCAAGGGTATCCCCCATTCAAGCTACAATGTCCACCACAGTATCGACCAAGGTGTTGGGATTCCAAGCCAAGTCAGCCCAGGCATTAATCACCTGCTCCTATCAACTTGAATGGGCTTATTCACCTGACGAAGTCTTGATTGGATTACAGCCCATCACTGATATTGGCCCCTAACTTACCATGGGTACGTCCAGGGATGTGTAAAGTCAAAAGAATGACAGATTCGTGCTTGGCCAATTGTGTTGTGCCATCGCGATATTCTCGTGTTCTCTCCTAGTAAGTTGATTTTTGACATCGAAGTCAGTATATCACCAGATATGTCGGCATCAGACTGAGATCATGGGGGTTCACCCTCGTGTGAGCCGGTGTGCTATTGTGCTGAGGGATTATTAGCAAGTAAAATGTACTCCAGGTCAAATTAGAGTTATCAGGAAATCCTTGCTTGACCCATGATCATCCAAATAGGAAAGACAATGACACTCACAGTGAATTCTTCTTTTCTTTCCGAATGGCGGTCGCAGAGCTAGATGTTGCGAAGCTTAAGATAATGCAATATGTCTGGCCTGGATATCCTAGTTGGGTCGTACATCTTTCCTTAGAAACAATGGCCATACATCCAAGAATAGAGATTGATGCCCCGCTGATGTATGATAGATCAAACACAAAAAGACACAAGTATTTTTCTAGCTTTATACCCAGGTTATCTCATGGACTATACATAGTTGGCAAACTCTATGTATTCGTGGCTGTTTCCTAATTTATACATCTTTTGCGGCCAGTTTTGGCTCACCACTAATGGTACGTTTGTGGATAGCTATGGGGAGTTTATAGACTCAACTAGGATGAGTGGAACAAGCTTTATCTCTGGCGTGAATCGAGATTGTGCGTCAAGCCCTGTCTGGAGGCCGAAGGGGTCCAGAACAGTTGAGGCTGTTATGGTGATACAATCAGTCTCTACAGTAGTCAGGTGTACCTGGAAGAAACTAAGTTTGGCTCCATATCAAATGTATACCCTACTGCAATTGTTTCTTGATGCGCCTAATATAATGCATGATACGAGAATAGTCATACTGGTGCGTAACCCTATTCTCCTTTAGATCAACATGGCTCAACCCCACGTCGTCCGACTGGCCTGATGACTTTGGCCCATTCTTACATGCAGAAGGGAGCTCAAGGTGCCTAGAACGCGAGCAAAAATCGATAGGCTTGCCTAGAATACTGGTTAAATCTAGACCCAGTTCCACATGGCTTCCACACGGTATCTTCGAGACTGGGGAACGAGTCTCCATGTCCCGCGACATAACCCTCAGGCTCTAGACACGAGGGAAATTTAGCAACCAAGGACGCTACCTAGAATGATGGCAGGGATTTGGAACACTATCAAGAACAGTCGTCCTCGTATGCGGTTTATTACCCTACACTATGCTTACTTTGTTGTTCTATGTCTTCTCTCGTCTGTCCTTTTCTGGGCAACATCAACCCCTTCCAGCAGTGTGAAATATGTTGATTCGGTATATTTCACTTTCAGCGCTATGACGGGGGCAGGGCTTAATACCGTCAACCTGTCAACTTTGAATGCCTTCCAGCAGCTTCTTCTTTTTTTTCTCATTGTTCTTGGTTCCCCAGTAAGACTGAAGCTCCTTTCCCGCTCCATCCTGTCTTTTTCAATGACTATCATGAACGGCTGTCGGAACTGTCACTTCTGTTTTATCACACTATTTAGACTCCCACTAAGTTGGACTGTAGATATGGGTATCCATCTGGGTTTTACTGGTGCGTCGGTGCGCGTTCGAGAAGCGATTCAGCAACAGGGGTCTCCAAGAACTTAGTCGTTCCAGCTCAAGCAACGGCGTCCTCCATTCTTCGTCTCAGGAAACAGCTTGTCAGAGCAGACTACAGATGCAAAGTTCTGAAGGATGTGAATCGAGTCCCAGGACTCCAACCCACAGAGCGCGGCTGTTATTAGATGTAATCCAAAAAGAAAAGGAAGATGAAGGAAAAGTGGTCTCTTCTAAGCCTGTTCATAGCGTTCTCAAGGGAGTTCGGCCGGCCGTCACTGCCTCCAGTGCTCGCCTAGGCGCTCTCACCCTAACAAGCACGGTTGGCCACAACTCCGCTTTCTATCATCTTACAAAAGCAGAACGTCGCCGGCTGGGGGGAGGTGAAGACCAAGCTATCTCTCTGTTGGTGACAATTGTCCCGCTGTACTTTGTCCTCTGGCAATTGCTCGGAGGGCTGGGCGTAGGCGCCTATATTGCGAGCAAGAAAGCAACCATTACAGAGTCCAACGGGATTAATCCCTGGTGTGTATTTCATTCTCCAGCCATGTCTACATGATGCTGCTCGAACTCTTAACTCGACTGATGCAGGTGGGCGGGCTTTTTCTTCGCCATCTCGGCCTTCAATAATTCTGGCTTGAGCCTTGTGGATGCGAACATGGTGAGTGGGCCATGGGTTTGGTGAAGTCAAGCTGATATGAAAAGATTCCTTTTCGGTCATCCATATATATGCTAATCACCATGGGTCTGTTGATACTGGCGGGCAATGCCTGGTAAGGATGGCGCCCCTAGCCTTGTGGCCAATTTCCCTCCTTGCTGAACCCCCCAACAGCTACCCGATCTTCCTACGCTCTATATTGTATACATTGTTACTTATACTTCCGGATAATGACTACTTTCATGGCTATCGTGAAACTCTACGATTTTTGCTAGTCTATCCACGTCGGTGCTACACCAACCTGTTTCCCGCGCGTCACACTTGGTGGCTGCTGTGCGCAGTCGTTGTCTTGAATGGGATAGATTGGATAGCTTTCGAAGTTCTGAATGTGAGCTTGGTCCCTTAACCTTCCTTGGGCAAGCGATAAACGGTGCACTGACGCCAATTTAGATTGACAATCCAGCAGTCACCGGCATCCCTCCAGGAACTCGAACACTAGACGGATTATTTCAAGCATTATGCGTTCGAAATGGTGGTTTCTACGTTATCGCAATACCATCACTCCAGATCGGAACTCAGGTTATCTACGTGGTCATGATGTATATATCCGTTTATCCCGTCGTGATAACCATGCGCAGCACGAACGTGTATGAAGAAAGAAGCCTAGGGATCTATGCAGAGGAGCTGCCCGCAGGTTTAGACTACAGGAACCCTCAAAAAGAGGGCCTCCCAACGCCTGCGCTCTCGACTCGATTCTACTTTATCCAACAGCAGCTCCGCGCTCAGTTAGCCCACGACTTATGGTGGCTTGCTTTAGCCATCGTTATCGTATCTATTGTTGAAGCCAGCAGTTTCACTCGAGACCCAGTGACATACTCAGTCTTTAATATTATCTTTGAGACCATTAGTGCCTACGGCTGTGTGGGAATCACTACCGGTTTACCGGACCAGGCATATAGTTTCTCGGGTGGTTGGCACTCGTTCAGTAAGCTGGTGCTATGTGCTGTGATGCTCCGCGGCAGGCATCGTAGCTTACCAGTCGCTATCGATAAGGCGATTATGTTGCCTGGGGATCATTTAGCATGCGTGGAGGAGGAAGACGCTCATATTCGGATGGAGCGCGCGCTGGAACGGGGATATGAAAATGTGTAGCTGGTGGTGGACGGACGAGAGAAAGCTTGATCATGTTATACCTGTTTATACTATAATGCTACTGCCTGCCTTATGCCCTGAAACGAAGGAACAGAGTGAAAGGGTTTACCACCGTAGGGCCGCGTGAGGCTTTGGGTTAAGGCTGAGAGGACCGCTACGAGCACACTGTCAAATTCCGCGCCAAAGCCTTCTTCACGCCTTGTCTCAGCTGGTCTCTTCCTGCCTGATTGCTTCATTTTTACGAGAATCATCCTTCTGTCTACACCCGTTTTGCCTGATTGCCATGTTATCTCTCTGCTGTACTCTTCTGTCGTCTTGCTATTCAGCCTGCTCTTTGCACTCATCCTTGTCGCTTTCCTCTCAGCCCTACTACCCCGATAGCTTTATTGATACTCCGATATGTTAACTGATCTCCAATCCTCAACCTTATACAGTGGTTCTCGAAATCGGACTGACCTTCAAACTCACTTTGATTATTTGTGGGCCCATCGCCAAGAACATTAGTGCGAATATCTTATTGAGCCAACCAGTATCAAATGAGGGCCGCCGTAACTTACTGATTATATAAAACATAGAAGTGTGTCAGTGTCGAGTGCTGTATTGAACTATCTGTACGTTTACTTAAGATCCGTATTATTTTGTGTGCATCCGATGTCTTTCATTACAAGACACTGCTGCAATGATTCATGCAATGATCGACAATTTAGTGTAGAGGCGGCAGATTGACAGAAGCAAGAATCTGTCTCATACTGGTTCCCGTGGTGGCGGCTGAACCTCTGAACGGAGTATCTGGCTGCTGGCGAGTCAGCAGATGATTAGCCTTAGTTAATGCCTCAGTATACCTTATATTAGGAAGAATAGGGAGCTATATAGCGTATAGCGCGAACATGACCTTCATGGAAGATTTGGAATCTCAAGCTTGAGTTTCCTGAAGAGCCTAGGTGATAACACAAAGACCTTAAATTTACCACGCCTCCCAGACCCTCCTTTTGCAAAGAGGTTAGAAATATAAGTTACTGTATGTAGTGGGAGTCTTATTTCCGTGCAGATCACAAAAACCATGTCAGTGCTTTTAGATTCACAGGTAAGACGATAAGGCATTCACTTAAACTTGTTCCCCGCCCTGTGTATTGACGTTGGCGCCTTTGTCTAGCAACAGCTGCTCGAACTCATTATGGCCTCTAGAAGAAGCAGCCTGGAGAGCATTCCCGTAGAACCAGCCCTCTGCATTGATATCGGCACCTTTCTCTAGTAACAGCTGCACGGTCTTATTATAGCCCTCCAGCAGAAGCAGTCTAGAGAGCATTCCCATAGGACCCGCCCTTCACATTGACATCAGCACCTTTCTCTAGCAAAAGCTGCACGATCTTATTATAGCCTTTAAAAGAAGCAGACTGGAGAGCATTCCCAAGCTCCCCGCCCTCTGTATTGACATCGGCACCTTTACCTAGCGGCAATTCTACTGTATAATGGAGACCTGCTAAGGATGCGTAGTATATTGGAGTTGCCATTGTTCTATATGCGCGCGGGTTTTATCAAGAGGACAACCTGGGTCAAACAGTTCGCCCCAGACTGTGTATGCCTGTTGTTGCTAGAGGAAAAAGTTCAAGATTCTGTCTTGGATGTCCCTGTCAGCTTCTGTATTCTTTATATAGTCCATCCAATACTGTGCTGAGTACTGTGCGAGCAGAAATCTGATCTGATTTCCTCCGTAGGACGCTGCTCATCTAAATGGCACTAGTATGCCAGGCAAATCTAGTGATAAAGTCAGGAACGTTGATGGCCATGTCCTATCCACCTTATCAGAGTTCGCCGATGCTTTCATCAAAACTCATAATAGTTGTGTGTGTCGGATAAGTACCTACCTCAGTGACTGACAATATTGCCGGGGCACCTCTAACCCGTATTCAGCTTATATACAAAGGACAAAGGCAATTGCTGTGCCTAGCGTGAATTGTCCTTATGGATCCAGGGTACGATTTCTACCCAGTTCAATGGGACGCTGATCGTTGTTGCGCATCGTTTGAGAACAATCGCGTCCTTTGATGGGTTGTCCTAGGCTTTGTTCCGAGATGTGGAGATATTTTAGTGTCAGAGTATCAGTTAATATGTTCCGTGACGGTTGCTTTATAATGGTCTACATGCACACTATTGGATATTGTCAGACTATGTCGAGCTGATATGTTAGATACCTTTAATGCTAGAGAGGTAAAACCTATCTATGGACGGTGTCCAGATTTAAAAGGCTACAAGAAAGATGCATTACTTATATCAGTAATGATATTAGCTTGGGTATGGATCGTACTGCCTGTAATAATATAAGACGATAGAATATATGGCGATAGTTGTAATAGCGTCCGTGGGTGTCTAGCAGACTGACCTAGATTTCCTGGACCGAAACGATCGACCAAAATATGGACCCAGGAAAAAAAAAAAAAAAAAAAAAAAAAAAAAACCAACTTTAGAATAAAAGAAGGGCAAAAAAAAAAAAAAAAAAAAAAAAAAAAAAAAAAAACCAAAGCCCGGACAGTAATAGAACTGCCCCAATACTCGATATTGCAATGTAAACTTTGGTTGACCAAAACTTATTGCACAATAGGAACGCTGGTATAGCCATACTTAGCACTGGCTTCCGCTAACTATTGTAACCAACCGGATCAATCACCCGAGGGAATCTAATCCCGGGAACTGACAACAGCTTATCAATGTTGAACGAATGCCCTGTTGTTAGACCCGGCTTGCCACTGCAATAAAATCCTTGCCCTCCATTATCTTGGGATGAGTGCAATGTGCGCAAGGAATGTATCTTGCATTGAACCTCGGATGGACCAGCCAATCAGACAAGACCAAACGGGACCAATATGATAGATCAACCTGTGTGTTGCTCAATATATCTTTTGTTAATGGCCCGATTTCCAGGTTGGTATTCCGATTACCACATAGAATCATTATTAATCCGTCAGTCGAGCTGCTGTATGAAGACATGTCATGGCTGTCTTTCAATCACTATATGGGGGATGAATGCATATCCCATGCCGGATTTTTCCAGGCAGACCCCTGTAATCGTTCGCGGATAGATCTCAGAACGTCAAGCCGATCAGCATGGCCAGTCATCGCGAGCGGAAACGGGACAGTTACGGAAAAGAATTCCCGCATTGGGACTTGCTGGGGTGATGATCATCTCTTGCCCTTGACCCCTTGCGTGAGCACCCAGCCTCCATCGCCAGCCTCTTCTCAACTTTACTTTCACAACATCTAAACTATCCTTCTCGTTCATTACAAGCCAGGTCAACTTATTCCCCCCTACTGAGCTCAGCCGTGCCTCACCTCACTTCACAGTATGTACAGATGAGTGAAGCGTCACGTCCATATCTGCCCAGCAAATGTGCTGACCATAGCACAGATGATTTCCACCATCTTTGGCTTCCTCAACCAGGTGAGTAATAGCCGATTCAAGGACATGACAATGGCGATGCAACTATTCTGATAGGAATAACGACTGACAACACGACTCGCTGCAGAGGTATGTTCATTCTGTCCAGGTTGCGTCTCCAACATGATCGATTCCTTATACTGGTCATAAAATAGGTCGGATAAACAGGCTGATAATGACGTCCGCGATGAGTGGCTCTCGAACCTGCTCAAGGAAGCCGACCAGAGCCCTGACAACCTGCAGCCGGTGTTGCGGGAATTCCAACTGCTCATCGAATCCAACCCACGTATCTATATGCTCTTCCAATCCATGTTTCAACAGGCTCACGAAAACGCTCCCGTCCGGAACCGTAGACATGAAGTCCAAGACTATCAGCAAATGCTACGAGTCCTCAACCACGTCATTACCCATGCACCTCCTTGCATTAGCAAGCTTGCCGGTGTCCCCATGCTTGGGGTATTTCAATATGCTCTCCCTACGGTCAGTGGCTATGCTGCTTTCATCGATCCTGAGGTCAACTCCATGCTCAAAAAGGTGCTGGATGTGTGGGGCGAGTTTCTCTCATCATCTGAATCAGTATCCGTCCTCACTACGTCGTCAACGGGATGGTTTAGAACCGAAGCCATTCGCAAACTGACCTCCACGGCCAATGTCGGCGGAACCACGTACGCGTTTGACGAGCTTTACATCTGCGATCCCAATGCCCCACACTACGGCTTCCCGTCTTGGGATGCGTTCTTCACCCGCACGTTCCGAGAGAACATTCGGCCCGTCGCCTCGCCAGAGGATGATACTGTTATTGCCAACGCATGCGAGTCTCGGCCCTTCACTCTGGGCAGGAATGTGAAAGCACGGGATAACTTTTGGATCAAGGGGCAGACTTACTCCCTAGTTGATATGCTCGGGGCTGGTTTTCCAGACTCATTCATCGGTGGGACTATCTACCAAGGCTATCTGGACTCCTTCAGTTATCACCGGTGGCATGCTCCTGTCTCAGGGAAGGTTGTGAAGACGTACACGATTGATGGCACTTATTTGTCGACTGTGGGAGCCATGCACAGAGATGATCCACATGCCAACGAAGGGAGTCAAATTGACTATCAGGTATATCTGTCGGCGGTGGCGACACGAGCCGTAATCCTGATTCAGACGGACAACCCGGACATTGGCTTGGTAGGCTTCCTGGGGATCGGTATGGTTGAGATATCAACGTGTGAGATTACTGTGAAAGAGGGGGAGTATGTCAAAAAGGGGGATCAGATTGGAATGTTTCATTATGGAGGTTCGTCCCACTGTGTGATCTTCCAGAAGGGGGTGAATGTTACGGGCTTCCCGGAAATTGGAAGGAAGGAGAACGTGCCTGTTCGGGGCAAATTGGCTGTTGTGACGCCATAGAGGCATGCAGATGCCCGTCCTTGATAAAAAGCAATGAGCATGTGTATGGTTGTGCATGGGTAAGTCAATATAGGTCCATGTCAGTCTAAAGCGAAAGAGATTTCTCAGGATTGCCGCAACATTAACCAATAACAACTTGATACGCGGTAGATATACCCCAGATGCATACACGTCGCCTGCAAGGACAGGCAATCGCCACTGAATGGGGGCGAAGATTATTCACTCTTCGCGATCTGTTCCGGTAAGAGCCCATATTATGTTTAGTTACATTATCACCTATATATATTGAAATATCAAAATTAGCTTTAGATTCAGCGTTCTTCTGGACAGATCCCATGTCCTTCCCAACCTGTGGGAGGTTACATGTCGTAGCATAGTTTCCTGCTAAGTAACGGCAGCACAGCTAAGGACTTGGTCTTTGTTCCATGCCCACGTAATCTCTACAAAGATCTGTGCCATGCGGGTCAATAAATAGTGTGTTATTAGCAGATCTCGTGGGGGCTAAAGCCAATAGCTTTGATACCTATGAACCTCAGTCATCCTTCTCTGCCCAGCTGCAACATATACAAATGCGCCGGGCACTGACCCAGTGTGTTCATCTCATGATTTACTAATCACTATAGAAAAAATCCCTCGCCAATAATGCGAGCCACTATCGGTCCCAAATCAAGGGGTTCAAACTCAATAGGCCTATGGCAGCAGAGAAGACGGAGGCCAAAACAAGCCCTAACATAGTGGTGGCCTCTCGCATCCGTCCCATGCTCAAGAAAGAATCTGATTCGAATCAAGTGCCTGCAGTATTACCTCGCCAGGGAGAGCAGAAGATCTATCGCAGCCAAACGAAGACAGGCTCCTGTGTCTAATTGACCTGGCTGGCTCTGAAGTCGCACGGGATGTCGTTGAACATGCTGTTGACTGCATAAAAGAAACATGCGAAGTCAACATCAGTCTGTCTGTCCTGAAAGTTTCCATCCGAGAAATGGCCACTCTAGATATCGGCTCAACTAAGGAAAAACCCCCAAAGAAACCGGATGTTCCGTTTCGTTAGAGCGCATTGACGAAAGTTCTAAAGCATGTCTTTAACCCTAGTGGGACTCGCAACTGCAAGACCATCATCCTGGCTTGCATTGTCCCCGAGCTTTCTAGATGCTGGCCCTACCAAGAATACGATTCGGTACGCAGAGATGCTTCGGGTGCGTTACCGAAATCAAAGCCTTTAGAGCCGGGTCCCATGGTACCAACGACCTAGACGAACAAGGAAGTTCGGAACTTCATTGTGCTAAAGGTAAAGTTGTTGCCCACTTTATCCACAATCATCTAATCAAAAAGTTATACAATCCCATTGATAGTCCAGTCCCCCTGCAATATCTCCGGGCGAGTTAGCGCCAAGTGAATCTGGTCTCGAACTTCTCCGTTTACCGGAAGGAGAATTTATCCAGCGCGGTCTCAAGACCCCGGAGGTGACGGAGGACCAAGCAAGGGCATTTCATTCCAAACTCTGGCGGTTACATACTGAGTCACAGCGCAACGCGGGAAACCACCAGCACAAGCCGCGAGCCTGTGAGCCGGATCTACTTTCCGAGAGATTTTCGTCTAGCAGAGAAGTTAATGCAGAGACGGAGGTGCTGCCCTTTAAAGAGCGCATCAGACCAGGAATTGTGGTTCGCTGGACACCCGCAACAGACTTTCCTATGCATCTTTCAGCACATAACCTGGCTGTCGCGTTGTCTCCTCAAGCGACAGTTAGCCCTCGCGTCGGTGATCCGGGCAGAGACTGTGTAAGCCCTGGAACACCCAATGAGCATGCGGCGGAAGAGTCCAACAGGACAGAGCTCAATATCGGTGCTATCTATGCGCAATATTCTTGCCAGGGTCATTCGCAAACGCATACGAGATTTAGTCATAGATATAGCAGCGATGGAAGCTGAGGTTTTGCTCGAGTATGACACCGCAACAAGAAACTAGAACTATATTACGGTCTAACAAGGCTATGAGCAAGCGAGGAATACTATGCACCAGCTTAGGTAGGCTGTTATATTGCTTCTGGCCATGTGGTCTACGTCGTCTTCTAGCCCTCCTTCCAGTATGATGCTCATCTATCTTTCTAGATAGCCCTAACCCCCTCATTGCCGAGGCAATTTATGCAGCCAAAAATTATGACTGATTGTATGATGGCTAATATGTATATACTTCATAAACTATGCATAAATCATCTCAACCAAACTTAGGTTGCGTTGTGTTTTTAACGCGAATTCCCACGAGATCTACTTCGTGCCAAATCTATGCTTTGCTTCTTGGAGCCGCATCTCCTGTCCATTGCCACGAGATGAATCCGAACGATCACGCCAACATCGAACATAATTCATATTCAATATTTGAAGGGTCTTTGGGATCTTTATTTCAAAGTGGAAAATATTCCGATCTTACGGTCACCTGCCGGAACAGAACGTTCAAGGTCCATAAAGCGATCGTTCGTCCTCAGTCGTCTTTCTTCGACGCTGCATGTAGCCATGATTTCAGAGTCAGTCTGAAGCCCGGAGCAATCTATATGTACAGTATCCTTGCTTAGCAGTTATTCAAAGGAAGCGCACGACAATAAAATTGATCTCCCTGAAGAGGACCCTATGACGGTCAAAAGATTCTTATAGTTTCTCTACTCCGGGACTTATACAGATGATGAGTATTTCGATAAGCTTCCTTCCATTGCGTCAATGATGCCCCTGGGCAAAGTTCAGATTGAGTTAGAAGAAAGTACTCGTAAGTAGAAGAGTGAGTCTACCAACGGACTCGCCAATTGACGCGCCTAGATGCCTCCCACAGTAACGCCCTCTAAGCTTCCCAAAGCGACGAGGAATATAGCCCCGAAGATGGGCCCGAAGACAGGACAGCCTCTAAGCCTTTTAGAGTATGATTCGGGTGACTGCCCTGACTCGCCCTCACAATGGGGTAACACTACCGGTGAGTGTGAAGAATACCTTCGTGACGTTCTAGTCTCGCTGTTCACGTCTGTTGGTATGTATGCGATGGGAGGTAAGTACGATGTACCTGCCTTGAAACCGTTGGCAAGGCACCGATTTGTCCGTGCAGCAGAGGTTCAATGGCCGATTTACTGTCAACACCCGCCAGATCCATATTTGAAGTCATATAAAGAGTTTCCTGGGTGTTATTGACAAGGTTTTTGCATCTACTCCGGCGTTTGATCCTTTACAAGGTTTTGTATGCACACTCGTCATCGAGGACTATCTCCGTTACTCCGACATTAGGGAAACGATTCGGCCGGTTGTAGCGAAGCATCAGGCTTTCGCTCTTGGGATGTTAGCCAGTAGGGTGGATCTCTTGGACATAAATACTCACTCACGTTTGGAACACAGAAGAGTAAAAATTACTCGCATAGATTTTTTCTTATATCTGTGGTCTCATATAACCTACCAGATCCGACATTCTATATTACCTGCCAGTCCTTGATTTACTTCATCTCCTGTCAAGACGATGATTTTACAGGTTGTGCTGTATACCTATAATCGGATCGCACTTCAAATGTCTGGTTTAGGCCGTTCAGTTTGACCATAAATGTAACTGGCCTATTTGCAAATCTTTCACTGTCCCCAGGCCAGGGTAGTGATCAGTACAAGGTCATGAAGTACCTTGTCTTCATCGTCTAGCTTGCATTTATCGGCCGTTTTGTACTAGTTGGCAAGGTTTGACCTTTCTATCACGTTGGATGATTTATGCAACCAGTCAATACCCTATTGAATTGGCCGTAGCAGCATTATCTTACCCGAAAGCAGGGGGTGTGGTGTGTGGCTTCAAAAGGACAGATGGCGGGTTCAGCACATCCCTGTTGATAACAGATTCCAGGGGATGGACTTAAGGGACGTCTAAGGACGAACCAGGTACCACATGAAAAGTAAAAAGGTTGTGCATCAAGATAGAATTACGGTATTGACCTTCTCAAACCCCCTCAGTCACCGACAACAGAACCAGATATCCGCACTACTCTGATACAAATCACCTCCATCGCCATGATCCAAGTCCACGCTCGCACATAACGAATACCCCTGGCTCTCTAGGCACTGGAGCACATCGAGGGCCACAAGTCTGCTCTGCACCGCCCCTTCGCTCGACGACTTTTTCCACAGGTTCTTTTTGAACTTGAGCTCGAAGGTACCACTCACAAGATCCTGGTTACATGTCTGAATCCTCTCTTCCAGAACTCCGATAAGAGACATGGCCAGCTCAATCGGCGCATTCATAAGATGGATCAGATCCTGTGAGTCAAAGGAGATACACAGCCAAGAGAGCTGCTGCGGTTGTTGTGGTTGGAAAATCACACTGCCTGTAAATTCATTAGCGCTTCCAGTACCTAAGAATGAAACCTCATCACACATCCATAATGATCCTTGATAAAACCCGAAGAACCAAAAGCTTACGAAGATCCATACCTTTCTCCCCAAGCGACGAATAATTCCCTATCTTCCCCAATCCGCCCGCACCAGGATGTACCCCCCACCCTTCTCTCGCCAGCCCATCTAATATCCCCAGCATCAGCTTTCGGACGGCTATCTTCTCTTCATCGCCGCTGTGCGAGAACGGCGTCCCGCGCAGTTTGAATTCGACACCCTCGCTCTGCGATTTTACGTTCTGGATGCCCTTCGTCCACAGCTTTTCGAGTATCTCCGTTACACGCGCTACAAGTGGCTCCGGGAACCGCATGAGGCGGATCCGATCGGTCCATGAGATAGATAGCAGGGCGTATCGAGGTAGGATACCGTTTTGGTTCAACTGGGCCTTCTTGTCGACTGCGGCGGGAGTTGCGCTGGACCTTGCGGCTTCATGGTATGCTGGAGGTTGATCGTTCATATTGGACGCCTAGGTTCAGACTTTTAGATTATGTCTTGTCAGTGAGGATTTCTTTTCTCAGGCTGGTTAACTTAGTCGGGTCCTTCGTGTGAATCAGTACGTCCCCTGGGGCGAGGAGGATCTGAACGTGGTCTTGATGTGGCTGTTACTTATATTCGGACCTCTGCCTGTCTCATGTCCAGTAACAAGAGCTTGATACTTTGTTGCCTGATGATGATGCGATTAGTGCACGGCGACATCGTCATTGGCGCCTCGTATATTCAACCAGCCAATGTGGGCTGCGGGATGAGACTGCGCCACAATTGGGCAAGCCAGATCGCGATCTCATTCGTCGTTGAATGAAATCCTTTGGTTTCTCATGGGAGGAAGGCTGTGATGGGCCATAATTCTTTGAGATTCACGCAGCAGCACGGACTGATGCGTGGCTGAGCAGGAAGCCTGATGAGGGTTCATGTGGTCATCTGATGGGGAGTCGAGTCTAGACTGCGGCTTACCCGAACATGGACGATAGGTTGATCCTAAAAGATAGGGAAAGTCATGGTTACTAGCCTCTCATCCGAGAGGTTACGCTAAGCTGTTAACTGATTCGAAGCAAGATCATAGTCAGATTTAACTACAAAAATCTCTGACATCTCTATGTGACATAAATGGTCATCTATGAAGAGCAACCCGCCGAAAGATGAAAAACCAAGAATATATGCAACAACGCCAGTCCTTCTATCATCAATGAACAAAGCAAATAAATCATCACGCTGTTCACACAGCGGCGCAGGTACCGAAAGATGGTATAAACAATGAGAATTATTAAGCCTCATCGTCAGTATCCGGAGGCTTGGGGGTACCCTTCGGACTATTCAGCCATTCGATATGACGGAGACGCCGACGAGTCTCCCGCTCCTTCAGCTGGGCACGAGTCATCTTCTTCTTCTTTCTCGCCTTGAACTTGAGCTCTCCCTGTTCTTCGGCGCCGGAGTTCACAGCCGAAGCAGCAGCACTAGTGGTCGTGGAGTTAGCTGCAGTACCGGTCTGGGGCGAATTGGTAGCGCTGTCTTCGAACCGATCGAGCGCCACGCCTGTGTTGGTCCGGGCAACGATCCGGCCGTCGGCAACGTGAAGCTGTTCAGGGCAGAGGGCTCCCACGAACTCCTCGTTGTGAGAAATCATAACCACACCACCCTTGAAGTCGCGGATAGCAACAGCGAGGCCACCCAGAGAGTCGCGGTCCAAAAAGTTAGTGGGTTCGTCCAGCACCAACAAGTGAGGGTTGTTCCACATAGCTCCAGCCAACACGACCTTGACCTTCTGACCACCAGAGAGACCGGAGATCTGGTTGTGATTTGCAATTTCAGGGTCCAAACCAACATCCTCGAAGTGCTTCGAGATTTCCGCAGGTTCCAGGTTTCTGAAACCGAGACCCTCGCGAGAAGCTTCGTGATCATCAAATTCCTGGACCAGCTTGAAGAATCCAAGCTCAAGAAGGGTCTCACGGGAGATCATGGTGTTGTGCTTGGGGAGGAGACCAATCCATTTCCTACATTCCCTGTGATTAGCGTAAGGTAACTTTTAGGAGACGACGATATTAACTTACACTTCATATTGGAATGACTTCTTCCACTTCTGTCTACCCATAAGTGCCTCAATGCGACGGGGGCCCCTGCCATCACCGAGATCGACCGGCTTCTCCAACTGAGCCTTATCCTCTTCGGTGAGAATACGGGTTTGCTTCAGGTAAACTTCACGGTCGTCGCCATTCGCATATCGCCACTGCAGGTACTGGCTTGGAGTCTTCTCCAAATGCATCTCGACGTGCTCGAGAGCGTGTTGCTTGATGTAACCGATACGGAGATTGGGGTGTTTCTCGACTTTGCCGGTTTGAGGAATCGTCTCTCCGGTCAACATTTTGATGAAGGTGGATTTACCAGCACCGTTTCCTCCAATAATGGCGACACGGGATGACAGAGTCAGGGTGAGCGATGCGTCCGACAGGGACGGTTTGGAAGCTCCAGGGTAGGTGTAGGAACAGTTAGTCATCCGGAGAATGGCACGGGTCATGGACTTGATACCGGACAGAATACCAGGGGGAGGGAACTTGAACTGGATGATGCTGGCGGACAAGGTGTAATAACTCTTGGCCTCGGGTTTCTGCTTGACGAATGCGGCAAGATTGCCCTTGTAACACACCAGCTTCTTGTTTTCATAGTGGTAGATATCCGTGCAGACCTCGTCCAGGAAACCAGAATCGTGACTGACAATCAAACTGGTGATGTCGGTGTGGCTTTTCAGATACTCCTGCAACCACTTCACATTGGCAACATCCAGGTGATTGGTCGGTTCGTCCAGGAGAAGGACATCGGCCTTCTGGAGCATGGCACGGGCCAACGCAAGCTTCATTTTCCAACCACCGGACAAAGAACCAACTCGCTGCGACTGGCGGCCCTCGGGGCCATCCGTGAAGCCGAATTCGAGAAGAACCTTGCTAATATGCTCCTGGCCGGTCTCCGCGATCTTGGGATCCTTGGAGACATACTCAAGGATGCTCAAGTCAGCATCTTCACCCTGATTATGTTCCACAAAGCAGGTTCGGACAACATCCTGTGGGGGGAAGCCCTCCAGCTTCTCGTTGGCGATACTGCGCATGAGGGTGGACTTTCCCGCTCCATTCCGGCCGCAGAGACCATATCGGTGCCCCTTTAACAAACGGAGGTTTGTGTGGTTGAGGAGGAGCATTCCACCGTAGGCGAGGGAGAAGTTCGCGTTGACGATTTCCACCTCATTGGGGTCCTCGGGCTCGGGCTTGCCAAACTTGCGCTCATCTTCCTCGATGAAATGGGCCTGCACAGCGGAGGCGACCGCGTCGTGTTTATCGTCCTGGAGCAAACCACGCAGATACGGGGCGACGCATGCCGGGATTCGGTCGTGCATGCGGCAGTTCACATCCTCACGAACCATCTCGGCAATGTAAGTCTTAGCGAGCGCGAAGAGCGTCTGGCCCTCCGGCACAACAAGTCCACCGTTTGCCTGAATCTGAGAATCGAGAACGGCGAGGACCTCGTCTGGGGTGGCCTTGGTAACAGATCCGGCATGAACATTGCTATCACTCATGGCCTTCTCCATCACATCCAGTGCGCGGGTGGCAAGCTCACGGACTTCTGGCAGGGAAGCACGATCCTTCACACCTTGCACACCAGGCTTAAGCTTCGGCAAGAAGGTGCGCGCCTCAGCGGGGTCATGCACCAGTTTTGTCAAATTCTCCACGACCACGACGGTGCGGCGAAGGGTCTCCTGAGGTGTCGTTGGGGCGTTCAAGGAGCGTTCGAGCAGCGGGGTGAGCAAGGCAAGGACGGGCGAGGTGACGATAGCCACGAACGTAGTTTGCGACAAGGCATGGATCGCATCCTGCAGGGTCTTCTCGGAGGGCTGCTCCATTGTCTTGATCAAAAGGGGGATACGAGGGGCAACATCGTCGTTCGACAAAAGAGTAGTCACCGCGTTCATGGCCTTGCAAGCACGCTTGGCCACTTCGGCCTTCAGGTCGTGCATGCCGGACTCGACCAAGGGAATCAAGTCCTTCAGAGTCTTGCCCATTGCTTCACGCAGCAGATCTTTTTCACGCTCTTCTTCCATGGTTCCATTGCCCATTTGCGCCTTGACAGCCATTTTCTCGATCAGGGAGTACGCTCCGACAAAGCCCTGCCACTTGCCGGAACCGCGGCTGAGGTAGGCAGAGAGCGCAGGGAGCAGAGCATTGGCCAACGCCTCGGGCTTGAGGCAAACAAACAAGGCGTCAATCGCGTACTGAGCGGCGTCGCGTACCACAGCACCTTTGTCGGCCAACGCGTCCAAGGCAATGCCCAGGACACCGCCGTCTTGAAGGAGGAAGACGACTTCGCTGAGGGGGTGTTCGCGGGGAAAGCGTTCGAACAAAGCGCCAAGGATCAGCATGGCACTTTCTCGCCGGGCGCCATTTTTCTTATCGGCAGCGGCCTTCTTGATTTGGGGCAAAATATCGTATTTCTGAAAGCCGAAACAGCCGACACTTTGGATCAATAAATTGGTCAAGGCGTAGGATCCATCGAGAGACTGCTGAGAAGTTTCGGCGGTGAAGATGGTATTGAAGAGCGATGAGATCTCCTCCAAGGTCGGGGGGACGGTGGAGGGGGTCTTAGAAACAGCGATAGCCATTGTTGTAGATTCGGAATGAGGCATTCTTTGGTATATACGGCAAAATTCAAATGCTTTTTCTTCTCTCACCGGGATTTTGTGCTCTTCCTTTCGAGTTTTCGCACAACACCGGTAGACCGTGGTAGCGTTTTCGCAGCCTGATGGAAGATTGAGATGACAAAAAAGGGAAACAGGAAAAAAAAAAAGAAGAGAGAAAGATTCACAATAAATTCAAACTTTCAAACTTTTACGTTAAACCAACGTCAGATCAGCCCTACGAGGAGGAACTGTCTTGAATGCAAACAACAGGGTATATAAACAGAGAAAGAAAAGGGAAAGAGGGGAGAGTGAAGACCGAAGAGAGAGAGAGAGAGAGAGAGAAAAGTCAAGCCAAACAAGAAAGACGGAACAATTGATAATGGCGGGGCGGCGATTATTTTTTTTTCTTTTGGGCCGCTGATAAGCTAACTTGTGATTGGGTGCGGGTGAAAATCTCTGCCTGAGGCGTAGTGGACCGAGGTGTGCGCCAATCAAAGCACACCGCCTTGGCTTGGGAACTGATTGTTGGCTCAGCGACTGTGGCTGTTCAGGACTCAAGCCACAGGTGGCTGACGGGGTTCTAGCCATGTGCGACTGTGGCGGTGACAATATTCGATTAAGCCTCAGGCACCAACAATGCCCTTTCCCCCAAGGCAGGCTATTCCGCATCGGGATTACCCCGCACGCCGGGTCCGTCAGCCGCGGGTACCGTGACGGCAATGTGATCCATATCCGCAGTATTTATTTCATTTCATTTCATTTTCATTACCAGTAAGAGTTCGACTAGGGGGAGTATCACTGACCTTTATATACCCTAGTCAGCTGCAAGATTCTAGAATTGATATTGTTCTTCTCTTCTAATGTAGCTTCAATCTTTAAATTGTGTAGACTCCAAAGAAAGATTTCTCTAACCTCTCCCTCCATTATCAGCTCTCAATCTATCATATGCCGACGATCAAACTCATCACCGTCTCCCGAACAAAAGCTTATGCTTCTATCACGTCCCTGTAGAGAGAACCGACCCTCGGCAACAACAAATAAGTATCAATCAATGCATGAACTCACAGTAAGAAGAGTGGAAAGCAAGCTATCCCGTTTTCTTTGTTGAAATAGAGAAATCGTTACAAAGCTTCCATCCGACCGTAGAAGAGTGGCATGGTATGACGATCCTGGTCGATTTGTTAGTAGTGGAAACTCCGCATGCAGCCGTGGGATTGCCTCGGCAGCGCATTGTCACCCTTCAACCGTTGCTCCGCGGCCAACCGGGGCTCTCAACAGATGTGCAAGGGGCGGCGGCGTATAACTCGGTGCTTTTTTTCCCTGTTTTCTTTTTCCTTCCCTGTAACTCTTCCCTCCTTAGTATCTGTTCGTCCTCCCCGATAGACTTTGACAAACCTGTTTAACTATCCTCCCGTGGAAAGCGTATCCTACGGACCTTTTCTCCGCCACAAATTAAAATCACCATGGCCATGACCATGCGAACCACGCGCCAGGCGACCAAGCTGGCTCAGGTTAGTCCTCAATCGCATCTAGTATCACCTTGATGCAATGACTTAACTTGACTAACTCGAAATCACTGTGATAGTCCGCCCGCCCATTGACTCAATATGCCTCGCGTAGGTCCTATGCGACAGCGGAGCCCGACCTGAAATCTGCCCTCAAATCGGTCATCCCCGCCAAACGGGAACTCCTGCAGCAGGTAAAGCAGCAAGGCGATGAGGTAATTGGCGAGGTCA
This sequence comes from Aspergillus alliaceus, assembly GCF_009176365.1. Taxonomy (NCBI): domain Eukaryota; kingdom Fungi; phylum Ascomycota; class Eurotiomycetes; order Eurotiales; family Aspergillaceae; genus Aspergillus; species Aspergillus alliaceus. Next base: position 95,305 of record NW_022474713.1, read on the forward strand.
AGGTCTCCAGTGTCATTGGTGGCATGCGTGGTCTAAAGTCTATGCTCTGGGAGGGCTCCGTCCTCGATCCCAATGAGGGAATCCGCTTCCACGGTAAGACCATCAAGGATTGCCAGAAGGAGCTCCCCAAGGGTACTTCCGGCACCGAGATGCTGCCCGAGGCCATGTTCTGGCTGCTCCTCACCGGACAAGTCCCCTCGACCAGCCAGGTGCGCGCCTTCTCGCGCGAGCTGGCCGAGAAGTCCCACCTCCCCCAGCACATCCTGGACCTCATCAAGTCGTTCCCCCGCAACATGCACCCCATGACACAGCTGTCCATTGCCGTCGCTGCACTCAACACCGAATCGCAGTTCGCCAAGGCCTACGAGAAGGGCCTAAACAAGGCCGACTACTGGGAGCCAACATTTGACGATAGTATCTCCCTCCTCGCCAAGATTCCCCGTGTCGCCGCCTTGGTCTTCCGCCCCGACGAGGTCGACGTGGTCGGCAGGCAAACCCTTGACGCTACCCAGGATTGGTCGTACAACTTTGCGGAGCTGCTCGGCAAGGGTGGCCAACAGAATCAGGACTTCCACGATCTGCTGCGTCTGTACCTGGCTTTGCACGGTGATCACGAGGGCGGTAACGTCTCCGCGCATGCGACTCACTTGGTTGGCAGCGCCCTCAGTGACCCCTTCCTGAGCTACAGTGCCGGTCTGCTGGGTCTTGCCGGCCCGCTGCACGGTCTCGCCGCCCAGGAAGTCCTGCGGTGGATTCTAGCGATGCAGGACAAGATCGGAACCAAATTTACCGACGAGGATGTCCGCACCTACCTCTGGGACACCTTGAAGTCCGGTCGCGTTGTACCCGGCTACGGTCACGGCGTCCTGCGCAAGCCTGACCCCCGCTTTGAAGCTCTCATGGACTTTGCTGCGACTCGGCCTGATGTCTTGGCCAACCCTGTTTTCCAGCTAGTGAAGAAGAACTCGGAGATCGCCCCGAATGTCCTTACCGAGCATGGAAAGGTAAATTGTTCCTCTTCCCGGCTTGTCCCCTTTCCCATGATACTAACGATCACAGACCAAGAACCCCCACCCCAATGTTGATGCCGCTTCCGGTGTGCTCTTCTACCACTACGGATTCCAGCAGCCCCTCTACTACACCGTCACCTTCGGTGTCAGCCGCGCGCTCGGCCCTCTCGTCCAACTCATCTGGGATCGTGCCCTCGGTCTGCCCATCGAGCGTCCTAAGAGCATCAACCTCTTGGGCTTGAAGAAATGATTGACGAATTCCCGACGTCTGCATGTAAAACAGATTTGAATGATAGCGTATTTTGATATCCGCAATGAACGTTTGTTCTTCCCTTGCCAAAGCTGAGCCCCTTGTTCGCTTCATACTATTTGATCGGTTTCTCCCTGTATCTAGCCGTATGCCCGTTTGCATAAATGCCAGATAGACCTTTTAGAGAAATAGAGCTAAATTGAACTTTATGTTTTTTTATAATTTATTTTTTTTTTTTATTTCACCTCACAATCTACGGTATTTTCTCAATATAATTGTATTGCAAGAGCCTTTCCCGAAGCTTGACATATTTATCAATACCTTGTCCATGTTATAGCCTGCTTTCTAAGTCTTGTTTGGAATTCTTTAGAGGCTGAGTCTAGACTAAAAATGTCTTACGGATATATATCTTTATTGAATTAGTTATATCAATATCACCCCAGACTTTCAGGTGTATATATTAACGACTAATCAGAATGTTTGCTATATTTCTATATAAAACAAATTATGTTGTATTATTTGGAGCCTTTTCCATTGTGCACATGCTATGTATCTTCGTCGAAAAATGAATGGTGGGATCAATGAGCTGTACATTCTCCGTACTGATGTCGAGGCATTTAATCCTGGATCTCACTTCGCCCTGGTGCAACATGAGGCATATTAGGCTACAATATTATAATTCCATGACAAATTAGTTGACCTTTTATAATGAAGTTGTTTCAAGCGCCTTAGTCACTGAGATTATGTGGCCCCTGCTGTCGGCTCTTTATTGATAGGCCCATACAGTCGCCATAAAAGTCCCGGAAAGCTAGTTGCAAGCGTTCTGGCTAGAAGAATGGCAATTCATTACCAGGATGCAGTTACAACTCGGGAGAGCTGCAAAGAAAGCCATAGATGATGACTGCAAGGGGGCCTTATGTTACGCGCTAGCAGATGACACGCTGCTACCTCGATGTTCGGTTCATTTCATTTTATGTCCCCGTTCGGCAAAAGGTCTTTATTAGTAGGGTTATGGTTAATAACAGGCTTAGCTCTCAAACTCACTTACTTTGATGGGCGCGATTAATGAATTGGCACTAGTCATCGATATCATAATCCAAAAAGACAGAGAAAAGGCTTCCATGACTGACGCCACGGGTGATGATCCTTCACGGCCTCCCGGAGTGATAAGAGTCCGCCTCTCTAAGATACCATCACTACTAGATCGGATGCAATTGGAAGATGTTGTGACAATATCGCCGACAATAGTACCGGTCGAGGGAGCGGTGCTTGCAGTGGAGGTGCTGTCGACCGCGAACAAATTCACCACAATAGAAGAAACAACCGGGCATGAATCTGAGTTCGTGGAAGGAGACATTATGCCAGTCGTCCTCGGCAAGAGGCGTTCCTTCCAGGCGCTCAGCTGCGACGTTCCCTCTAGACTTTCCCCTGGAGATATCCTAACCTACGTCAGCAAGAGCGGGTTGGTGGGAGCGGTCCAGGCATTTCCCGCCCATGGTCCGGCTCCAGTGCAAGTCCGAGTATTAGGCAGTATTCTGAAGGATGGCACAGCGATCAACATCAAAGATTCGGCCGTCCCGCGCCGTAAGACTCTCAGCAAATCGGCACCTATAGTGGCAGTCGCTGGTACCGCTTCAAATACCGGCAAAACCACCACAGCACGCAAGATCATCCAACATCTCAAGTCACGGGGACTCCGTGTCGCTTGTACCAAGCTTTCTGGGCTCGCCTATCGGGGTGAACTGTGTAGATTGTCTGCTACGGGCGCTGACGTGGTATTGGGGTTCGCGGATGGAGGATTACCGACTACCTGCGGAGACTCAGCCGAGGTTATCGAAGCTTCGCTGGGTATAATACATGAGCTGAATAAAAGTGATCCCGACGTGATTGTTGTTGAGTTTGGATCTTGCCTTCTGGGGTTTTACAATGTTATGCCCGTGTTGGATTCGCCGCAGTTCCGGCAGCACGTCGCTTCTGTTGTTCTTACGGCTAGCGATACCGTCGCGGCTTGGGGTTTGAAGCGAGTCATGGAGGAGTACGGCATTGAGGTTACCACTATCACTGGTCCTGCTGTGAATAGTATCAGTTATGTGGACTATATTGAGCAAGAACTGGGCTTGCCTGCGGAGAGTAACTTGGGGACCATGCCTAAGACGTTTCAGTTGGTAGATATGAGACTTGCCGAGTTTGAACGCAGATCAAATAGGTAGATAGTGAGCACAATCGGAATGAGCTCACTGGAGATATATCATTTTCTGACTGTCCTTTCTGATGTAGTTGTGGCTTAACTCATCTCGACGTTCTTTTTATTCTCCCCTGGATATAGAAAGTGTATGTTACGAAGACATTGCAAAAGTATTGCAGCTTTTTCCAAACCCCACTCCCAGCCTAATTGCATATTATTATAGACTAACACAGTGAATTAGAAAGAGAAGACAAAGGATATACGGCTGGGTGGATGCCTTTGGAGGTACTTTTTGTATTTAAGCAAACTAGTGGAGAATTCACTACAGTAAGCTGGAGGACCAGACTCAATTGGGGTATAAAAACAGTCCAAAACCTTCTTCTATTCTCATCGCCCTTTCACCTCGTATTTCAACGTCCTCAGGCCATCCTAGCGAAACAGATACTGATATCGCACTGGGTGACAATTTACTTCGTATCCCGCTCAAAATGATGTTCTTCGCCATCCTTGTCACTCTTACGACCTTGCTCTTCACCCCCATGGGTCAGCCTGTTGATAAAATTCCCCCTCGTGGTATTGGAGCCATCAAAATCGTCAACACTTTGGATTCCCCTCTTTACGCTTGGTCCGATCCAGATCCACAAGGCAGCATGTATACGATTCCTGGACGTAGCGGTACCTACGAAGAGACGTACCGTCTAAGCCCCACAGGGGATGCCATCTCTATCAAAGTGTCCAAGACGCCGGATCGGAAAGTAAACGATGCTATACAGTTTAAATACACCCTATCCGGCGACAGGGTCCTCTGGGCCGTGTCTTGTGCGAACATCCGCCCCGGCTCGCCGTTCACTAGGCGTGGGTTTTCGGTTCACCCTTCATCTGCTGGTTGCCCGTCTATAAACTGCGCTCCCGGTGATGACAAATGCCCTCAAGTTCATCCTTGGTCGAACACAACTCATAGGTGTGGCCTCACCACATCTTTGACCTTAAAACTCTAAGGCATAGACCTACTTTGTGTGATGGAAGCGACTTTCCCTCATCTGTTGCTCGACACGGTGGTTATGTAGCCAGCTCAGATTATAGCCGAGCTAGGTCTAGATGGCTCTACTGGTGATCTGGAATCATGTATCCGTGATCGGCTCCTTGCAATATGGCAAATTCAATTAAATACTCAAACGCTAATCAACGTAAGGTCCCACAAGTCTCGAAGCTTCTGTAGTTGACCAACTCATATGGTAGCCATTTATGATGAGACGTGTTGTTCATCATCTCGATCCAGCGCCATGTCCAACTCGTGCTGTGACTAATCCACAAGTAAAACCAGAAACCCCTACTCTACCGGAAGCCATTGGCTCGCCAACCGCTTAATATGCCCGGGGAAATGATCAGCCTCCACCTTCGCGCTCTCTCTCTTCCCGAATAGCTCATAGAATCTTCTCATGCTCGGTAATTCTGGATCCGAGAGAAGATCGACACCGTACAGGTCCTTGGCAAAATGCAAAAGGGAATATAACAAGCAATCCGCAATAGATACCCTTCCACGGCTGCCAAACCGCCCTTCTTCGGCGTAGTACTCCTCTAATAACTTCAGATTCTTTTTGCAGAGTTCAAGTGCAAACTTTGCGGACAGAGCGTTTGTGGCTTCCATGCTGACAAAAAGGACGGTGCCCTTGTGACATGCAAAGCTAAATAGACTGGTAGCCTCGTCCGCAAGAGAAAGCATATCTCGAATACGAGATCTCTCCTCCGGAGTATCCCCACGCATGCTGCCTGTATCACGAGCATTCTTGGCCAGCTCTACCTGCCAGGTTTGTTCGGGATCGGGGTTGCCGCAGATATCCTCTAGGTACTCGAGGATAGCGACTGACTGCTTAATGAATTGTCCATTAGGAAGCCGCAGTATAGGCACACTCCCTGGAGGCTTTCCAGGCGCGCTCAAGCCATTCTCTGTGATATCGACCGACGTAATCTTGATTATTGGTGAGGAGAGTAGACCTTTCTCAGCTAGGTAAAGAAGAATGCGTCGGGGGTAGACACCCCAGGTTAGAACAAAGAGCTCAAGAGAATGATCCATCGTTTTTGATGTAGATGTTGCGTTACGAAAGAATCAGAAAGACCTGATGTTGTCTTTATATAGTGAGCATTTCTTCCTGGTCAGCCTAGCTAGAAGGTGCTAAGGATCTGAATGTCTCCGGCTGACATGCCTAAGTCTCCGAAATGCTATTAATGAGGTATTCTACGACTGCTTACTGGATGAGCTTTGGGAGCGTTTAGTGGGCAGTGGGACTATTCTAGGCGGACTGAACTAGCTCATGATTATTAATTGTAACTCCCTTTAACTATATCTTCTGTGCTTGGAGTGTTAGCTGATTCGGCCAGAGATATGCCCACTGCTTCCACGTATAGGAGCACATCATATCGTGTAGCTACCAGGTGGTTCATTTTACCGCCATTAAGATATTTTGCTATGCCACCCAAGGTACTTATTTCGTATAACCTTGGGGGCGTATCTGTCTGTCTCCTAGCTTTTGCTTCATGCCGCCAAGACCTGAAGCTATGGATAGTAAGTAGGGCTTTCCACGCTCGATCAAACAAAAACGTCGGCATAGTTTAAAACAGCTTTCAAGTATACTGTCTATAGGAAAGTGGACTATTGATGTTAGTGTTAGTCTTACGCTGGACTGACACTTTATTTTATTTACTTCGCCTGGGATACTCTACTTGTGACCATTTTGGGATGCGGTGTTAAGGCTGTTTCCAGATGTCCATGCATATTGTTTAAAATTGGCACAGGAATGTCTTCGGGATTTCAAGACAGTTCTGGTTGGCCTTCAAATGTTCCACTTATGTAGGTAGTGCCTCTAAAAGTTGAAGCGCTTCTTGATACCTGAGGTATAAATCCCGTGGAGGTAAGGCATGTACCGTAAGGGACTAATCCTAAGCGGGTTAGATCTCTGTATCGGCTTCCCGCACACCATTTCCATTCCACGCCTAAGTTGTCATTTCTGTCCCTCCGAACAAACACAACTCGTATGAACATGTTCCGTTTTACGTAAAACTAACCCTTCAGCAGAATGAGCGACACCATTAGGGCTCGTCGCATACTACGCAAGACATTTGCCTGTGATGAGTGTAAACGGCGGAAAGTTCGTTGTTCCGGCGATGATACTTGCACCAACTGCGTCCGAGATGCGAAAGCATGCCGATACTCGTCCCCGTCGCAAAAGCTATCATCACTGCAAAGGTGAGGACTACTCGCTCTGTTTTTGCTTTGTGTCAATGGGCCACCAATAGTAGAATGCCTGGACTGTATTTACTTACATAACCTGTTCAAGGCGCCTGCAAGAATATGAACAGCTTCGGCAGGACGTGGAAAAGGCCTGGAGGATGTACCTTCCGAATGTTGATCTGCAGGAAGCACTTCAATCTATAAGGGAGAGTCGCCAGGTAGCACCAGTCAATATAAGCCATGGAGAAAAGCTGAGCACCGAGGTGGAGCACCATACTGAGCAACCCCCGACAAGCTTCACGGAACACAGCAACGCAGAAGACTATGAATTTGATGAATCGCAAGACTTCGATAACTCAATTGATGGCATGGGCTTCTTAACCGCTGATCCACATAAGGCTGGATATACAGGGCCGCAGTCTGGCATAGCTGCGTTGAAGTTTCTGCAGTCTCTTCCGCTGTACCTTCCACTAAACAGCGTGAACACGCCATCATCATTGGATGATGATGATTTCCCTACCGCACGATCTCAGCCAGTGGCCACGGTAAATCGTTATATCGATGACTATTTCTCCCTCTACCATCCTGCGTATCCTATTTTACATGAAGGGACATTTCGTGCCCGAATATCGGGTGAGCCTTGCCGATGGGGTAGACGTGTCATAACTTCGCTGACGAGAAGTAGGTGCTCTGGCCAAACCGCGTGATGGATCATGGCCACTCCTCTATAACACAGTTCTCGCTATTGGCGCCTTTGTTGGCGACTCAAATGCGACTAAATGTGATATTCCATTTTACAAGGAAGCCCGTAGACATCTGACTATGGATGTTCTTGAAAAGGGATCCTTGAGTTACGTGCAAGCTATCGTTCTGATGGCTAATTATTTGCAAAAGCGCAACAAGCCCAATGCCGGGTTTATTCTCATCGGGATTGGCTTCAGTATGGCCCTTGCTATCGGCCTGCATCGCGAGTTTGGCATGCCAAGCACATCACCATTCACCATGGAGATCCGCCGACGCGTCTGGTGGACACTATTTGTCTTTGTTTCCGGGGCACAGCTAACTCTAGGACGGCCCGCTGTCTCCCTGGTGGGCGTCAACATTCGCCTTCCAGCAAACCTAAATGATCAAGATATTGCTGTCGATATGGAACAGTTACCTGAGTGTAAACCTGGGCCTACGATCACATCTGCTCTCATTTCCCAGGTGAAACTCGCCAAAATTGCAAATGCCGTTCAGGTAGAGCTTCTCACGCACCACGTGCCAAGGTATGAGAAAGCTGTGAAACTTGAAGAGAACATCGGAAATTGGTGGAAGGACCTACCGCCGTATTTCGGTCAAGATGTCAACCTGGAGCCACATCTGGAACTACCTAAAAGGGTTCTCTTATGGAGATCATTTCATCTGCGTATTGTGCTCAATCGACCCTTTTTATTTGAAGCTATAGCAACAAGATCAGCCATCAGTACATTAGATGGTCCTATCAAGTCTTGTCTTGCTGCAGCCGACGAATGTGTCACATCTATCTGTGGGTTCCTCAACTTTACAGATAGCAGGAAACGGGGCCTCGCGTGGTATGCGACATATTGGTTAATTACAGCTAGCTTCGTGCAGGCGACGTGTTACATCTACAGCCCCACTCATGCTATGGCTCCGACATGGAAGGGCTACCTGCAACGAGCCGTGGATTGCCTTGATAGCCTTGGATCTTCGCACGACATGGCGTTCCGCGCACGAAATGTATTACAAAAGCTCCTCGGTGAGACATAACACCCACCCTGACCTGTCTTCCTTGCTTTTTCTGCCAATATTCTTTTGTCACGATGAACTAATGTAGAACAGAACAAGGCCATGGAGGTGATTTGACCCAGAGTATTAACCCAAACTCAACAACCGCCTTGCGGCGCCCTTCTCATGCGCTTTGGGTTCCACCGTCCGGTAACCAAGGTCAAGCAATTTACAACCCATTATCAATGGGGCTAGAGGATAGCTATACATGGTATCCACAAGGGATGTCTAATGCGGAACTTTTAGATGCGGCAGGGGGGTTCATGATTCAAAACTTTTTCGAAGGGTCAGAAGGCCATTCAGGAAGGAGTCCATGGATGCCAATATGATCATGCATCCGTTAGGCACATGAGATATAAACCGGGGTCCACGCGTTGTACAGGACCTCTCTACACCTTGGCCATCTTCTTTCTAAATACCACGAGGCCAACAACTTTGTGCTATTGGGTATACTGATACTCAAACGTCTATTTTTCAAGCTCATGCATTGAAGAAATTTGCGGGATAGCCAACAGCGGATACTAAGTGATTTAACCGACTGGACTATAGACAATCCACTTGCTGCTTCGCTTGAGAGACATCGACAGACATTCTTTCAACATGAGGTTGCTGAATTAGCACCCAATCAGGCAATCGAGGTCTTTGCCGGACTAAGCTGGTCCTGCAACATTACTACTTCGTTCGATGTGCTCCACGGATGTATACGATGCAGTTTGCAAGACTGCACCAATAATAAACACGACACTTGCAATAGCCAACATTCTCTCACGACCGTATCGATCTGAAAGGCTACCGGTCGACATCGCGCCAATGAAGCAGCATACATCGTACATAGACGCCATGGCACCGGTTACCCCTAATCATAATCAGATACTGCACGGTTGATAACATGAAGATTTGGCTTGCACGACACCCAACATACATGAGTCCTTGGGACACATCAAGTCCTTGAACCTTTGATCGGCAACAATAACACCCATTACTCCTTGATCGTATCCGAACAGCTTACTTAAAGCAATAAAGTTCTTAAAATAGGCACACATCTTGAGTTGGGTATCGTGGGATATATATACTCCGCAATCTGAAGCGTTCTGCAAAATCTGGGGTGAGGCTGTCTGGGGTAGGCCCTATCCGTGACCTACAAAGCCGTACCCCGTCACACTTCGTGGTGGCAGTTGTTGAGCTTCGGTGATAGACCCGAGCAAAGTCCCTACATCCCACCCATGACTTCTTCTGGAGCGCTCGGAGATAGTAGCGAGGAATCTTATTCCATGTAGATTGGATCTCATCACGCCTCCTGGGTATAGACGTCGCCGTGAGAGATATTAGAGTATTTCTCTCGCTTGCTCAACCGATCAGGAACAATTGCCAGTATATATGTATATCTACTTTTTCGCACATCGACTTCAAAGTCCCCAAACCAGCGATAAGTTCAACCACAAACCCTCAACGTCATGTCTCTCAAAGGAAAGGTTGCCATAGTAACGGGTGGTGCAAGAGGGATTGGTGCAGGAATAGTTCAAGCTTTAAGTGACGAAGGAGCAAAGGTATGGCGTTGCCCATCTTCCAAATTTCCTACTTTATCCATTGATTAGGTTCTCACGAAGCACACACAACAGGTTGCGTTTAACTTCGTCTCTGCATCATCGCGTACGGCTGCAGAATCTCTAATTGAATTATTACGAAATGACGGTCGTGAGGCATTCTGTATTCAAGCCGACCTGGCTGATGCCCAAGCCCCAGCGACCCTCATCTCAGAAACCCTCTCTATCTTCCAAACAGACAAAATCGACATTCTAGTCAACAATGCCGGATTGGAGGACAACAGACCCCTTGAAGAGGTGCCCCTTGAAAGTTATAACAACCTCATGAATATCAACGTCCGCGCCGTGATTTTCACGACCTAGGCTATTCTTCTTTACATCTCGCGGCGGCCGCATTATTAATCTGTCATCCATTTCCACGCGAGGCGGTTCCCCAACGCAGTCTGTTTATGCGGCGAGCAAAGCTGCTCTTGAAGGTCTCACTCGTGCATGGGCTACTGAGCCGGGGCACAAGTATGGCATCACGGTGAATGCTGTAAACCCTGTTCCCGTTGATACGGATATGTATCAAGACTGCTGGACCGGTGCATCTCGCGAGGATGGAAGAGCAAAACAAGAAATTTCCTGCTGGTCAGCGATGTGGCACTATCCAGGATGTTGCGGATATTATTACATTCCTAGCGGGGGAGAAATCGCGGTGGGTTACTGGGGACGTGATCTGTGCGAACGGAGGAATGCTTTACACTTGATATCTGTGAATACCTGTTTTAGATTCGCTCAATCTTCGGGTGGTCTTTAGTTAATGGCAAGGCTCACCTGTACGTCGTTGACATCTGGTTCATGAATTACAGGTTACTGAGACTATGGCGTTTTGATGCATACTGCCTTTGTTCATGATACATTCAATGTGATAGGGTGTATTTGGCTGGGAAGTACATTTCCAGTGTCTCGAGCTTTTCAAGGGAGCCAATTACAGTTGCTCCATTCTCTACGAGCATCACTGGAGTTTTAAACACAAATGGACCAGTTATAGCACCAACTTATACTGGTTGATTTCTTTAACTGCAAACTACTTTAGAGGATAAAGCTACTTAATAGCTTACATATACCCTGGCACAGACCTGTTTCCATGTATTATCGATAGTACGCTTCAAAGGCAACGAAAGAGAGAGCCAAATAATAGAACACCTTTGATGAAACCAAACCTGCAAAACCAAGAGATCATTCCACTTTTCATTTAATTCTATAGCACATTCCCTTTAAACCGACTCTAGTCATCCAAAATCTGCACCTTGATCGCCCTCGAAGGAGGATTACTCGCCGTCTCAAATGCCTTAAACCCATCTTCCAACGCAAACCGATGCGAAACCGACGGCTTCAAATCAATAATACCTGCAGCAACAAGACTAATCGCCTTCGGATAGACATCATGATACCGATACTGAAACCGAAGATCGATCTCCCGGGACGAAAGATGCATGAAAGGGAAAGACTGGAAATCATTCCCGACACCAGTTACGAAGACGGAGCCGCCGAAACGAGTAGACTATTTCGCCAGATGTATTAGAAATGTATGCAAAGCACACGAGGAGAGTTAGAGAGGGACAGAAAAGCGGGGAGCTTACATATATCCCTGCATGGATACTAGATTCCACACCCGTACATTCAATAACAAGTTTCGCCTCTTGGCCTAGCGTCTCAACGATTCTGCCCGCGAAGGCTTTGGCCGTTTCATCTCTGCTGGCTTGAACTGGTCGCACGCGGGGAATTAGCTCCTTTGTGCTAGGCGTGTTTCGTCTAGGTCTGTGATAACGATTGGCTCTGCGTCTGCTGCGTTGGCGGCTAGTAAGGTCACTAGGCCGATGGGGGACGGCGCCGCAGATGACGAGGAGGTCTGCGAGACGGAGGCCGGAGCGGTCGATTCCGGCGAGGCCAACAGTTAGGGGTTCGAGGAGGGCACCTTCTTTGAAGGAGATGGTGTCTGGGATGTGGCGGAGCCAGGCCCCCTGGTGGGCATAGGCGGAGAGTGCCGTGGTGAGGGGGTGTGGAGAAGAAGACTACGTCCGGGCAGGCGTTGTATTGGCCTGTTCGGCAGAAGTAGCAGGTTGGTTTAGAGCAGGGGATGCTGCATTCTAGGGCTACTTTTGTCACCTGTTTGCAGTTTGGTTAGTGGCCGATCTGTTTTCCCGGGTATGCGGGGGAGGCATACTGGGTTTGAAGCGGGTAACGTCCTTTCCGACTTTGAGGACCACGCCGGCGCTTTCATGTCCCAGGCCGTTGTCGCCGCTCACTATCATGTCGCCGATGTAGCCATGTTTCCAGAAATGTACGTCGGAGCCACAGATTCCGGTGGCACGGACGTGGACGAGGCATTCATGGGGCTGGATCTCGGGGATGGTTGATTCTACTAGACGGAGGTCGTTGGATGGGCTGGTATGGATGGCGTGATTGTAGGGCTTGCGGTCGAGTATGTCCATTTTGAGATTTGAAATGTGAACTTCTGGGGTTGTCGGGTGTCTCTTCAAAGGGAGAGTCTCTTATATCTCGCGCTGAGATAAGAAGACTGGGGTATCGTTTCGCCAGAGTCGGAGACGATCTCCACGCTCAGATGGGGTGGCATTGCCACTCGGATGTACCACCGAATCGGTAGGTTGTTGCATACTATTCTTCATCATACCCCCTAAAGAATATCCCAAGATGATGAAGCAAGTAATGATTGTCGGGATAAGTGAGTTGCCAAAAAACTTCTCGGGCGCATCTCAGATGCGGAGTGACATACGACCCTTCGCCACAACCTACAGCTTGGGGCAATCTATCGAAGTATCAATTACCATATGTCTGAGTAACCGTATCCACAGTGAACCAGTTAGTAAAAGGCGACTTGAATTTTTAAAATCTTGCTCATCAGCAGCCGGAAAAATACCTTTTGGTGGGCATTTTGGACGATGTGGCAGGATTAATAACCAACTGATCAATAAAGTATGGAGGTAAGTCGATATTCCCTTACTGTAAAGGGTAGGGACAAGTATACTGCTGAAGATAATGTTTTTTCTACACACGTGTTTTGTTCTGCAATTGTTTCATAAATGAAGAGGTTGGAGAGGGGCGATCCAGCTTCGTGCTATTACAAGATAACTGAAGCAACTCCTTGTTAAAGAGCCAGGCTAGCATTTAGTTTGTCTTCTAAACGTCGGGTCACCCAACAATTAAAAGCCGTGCTGACAACTGTTTTGACTTTGGATGTCAACGCGCTTCAGAGATGGGCAAGGAAATAGCTAAGTGCCTGTTTGTCACACATGAAAGCGGTTTTGGGACAGAAAGAAGGGATAGACTTGCTCATATACATTCCAGATCTTTACAGCCTCTTCGTACACTGGTCTCGGTATAATGCCCTTTGAAGTACAATTCAGCAATTATTGTTAACAAGGAAGGGAAGCGCGCTCATGTTTCAGTTTCGAGGGTTTCAAAAGATAATGAAGGACTAAGTCATGAGTCTCCGCTACATCTCAATAATGATGACTCGTTAAGCCTACTATAATGTTATCATCAATACTGCAATAGCTTTAAAAAGAACAGAATGACAGAAGCGTGACCCTTATCTAAACTGGTGGATGTCCAAGTTAATGCATCACAGCATGGCTTACCAGGCATTCGGTTTGAATCACAATTGTGATGTGAGGCTGCTTGCAGGCTGCGTGAAAAGCAGTAGTACTAAATTAAATCGGTATATAGTCCTCAGTCTATTTATTACCAAGTGATGTGATTGCATGTACATGAAAGCTCCCATGTCGCCTGGAAGCCCAACCATCGAAGGCATGTAAATGGGAGAGGCACTGCCAAAGTACGCTTTTAGCAAATGGTTCGTCCGCATACTACTGTACATATGTTTCACTATTCCCCTCTTTTGTGTCTCTGCTCGTGGATGAATACGGAAGTGAACTCCTGGAGAGGTCATACAGAACCGAGGCCCTAAGTACCATCCCAAAGTTGATAGATCAGCACATATAAAAGACCTCCAACCATCTATTTACTAAAATCAACCCAATAAAATTATATTAGAAAAAGGGCATATTGTCTTTAAGCCATCCAACCCCACCCCATCCCATACAAAAGAATTCCCAAACTCCACATATGCCATTAATACAAATACCCCCCCAAACAAAAAGAACCTCAAATCCCAAGTCAATGCCTCTCAACCGTAACCTCCATGACCTTGTGAATCCCCCTATCATGCTCACCTTCAGCCACAAACGCCCCCTGGCTTGCCTGTCCCAAAATATGTTCTTCCGAGTCATTATCCCCGGTCATATTCTTCGACGACGATATAGTCGTCGTATGCGGTGTACTATTATCGTATGGCCGGGGGCCCTCGCCGAAATCGAACCCACATTCGTCTGCACCGAGACCACTGTTGCCCGGTTTGCGGCTCGGGCCGCGCGTCTGTCGGTTGCCGGAGGTGAGGGGATAGTCTTGTCCTGTTGGGCGGCGGCGGTAGGAGCTGATGTTTGAGATGAAGATACGGAAGTAGGGGCCGTAGGTTGGGACGCAGGAGATTATTACCTTTTTTTTTGGTTGGACGTTAGGTTTTGATAAGGGGGTTATTGGAATATTTGGAGGTGGGACGAACTGCTAGGCTGACTTCGACGATGGACCAGAGGATAACTGGTTTGCTGTCTGTGTACGTTTTGAGTCTGTAGATGCTGAAGATTCGGAGGATTTGGATGATTGTGATAAAAAATCCGATGGCGAAGACACAGCAGAGGGCGATCTAGGGAAGTTGGGGGTTAGATAACTAAGTTAACTTTGTGTTTGGTAGGGTTTAAGATGGCGAACCTTTTGTCTCCTGCCCAGTTGTAAATTCCAAAGAACGGGGAGTGGGAGGGCAATTATGAGAAGATCATAGCCTAGGCTTGTTCCTGCGGTTGTTAGAATGGGATTCAATAGGGTAAGGATATATGCGAACCTGCTAGACCTGCATACTGTTAGCCGGGTGACGAGGACCAGATATCATGCAATATACATACCATAATATGATTTAAGGGTGTTGATGCATGTCCCGACAACCTCATGATCCCATTGCTTTGCAATCTGTGTTTCAGTTAACCTTGATTGCGGCGGTTCTTAAGGTTCCTGACCATACCGGTGTGCATGGGAATATAAAAAGAAAGGTGAAAAGCACCTGATTGATCACCACGGCCACGATCGCAACGATAATAATAGCCCGGTACAGCTTGACGAAACCACCGATCCGGAGATACGACGCTAACAGCGAGACCTTGAATCCCAATAAAGCCATTGCATACATCGGTCCGCCAGCATATTGCATCTGAACAAATCGGCCTTAGAATGTACCTAGATCGCCAGGAGGAACAGTCGAGGAGTACCAATACATACCTTGCCAAATGGCTTCACGTTAGGCTCGGGGAAGTACTCCGCATGGAGGCCCAGGCCCCATCGAGTTTCTACACGAGTCAGGCGCAAGTTCCTTCAACTGACACAAGTAACCACTCACGAGCTATAGTATTCCCGCCATATCCGGAAACTATAACCGCGCTGTATAGAGCTGCATAGTCATCTAGCCACAGGGACCGTTTAGTTTGGATTCGAATGTAGAACCGCAATGCAACGGCTACGAGGGCCGCGAATGGGAACACCACACATATAGCAACGACCTGGGGGATCTCGCTGTGTGGATCGGATTTTTCGAGGTTATACACCCAGCCCATGGTGTTGGGAGCAGCGTCACAGCCCAGCACTCATGCCAATACCGGAGGGCTACGATAGAGGTTGAGCCTAGGAATCAAGATACCAAGGTGTTTCGACTTTGCACATTCTAAAGTGGATGGAGGGTTGTAAGTTGGAATTTTTTTCTTTCTCATTTCTTACCAAGATTCAATTAGATTGACTTTCTGTAGCAGAAGAAACGCCACCAGGAACTAAGCTCTCCACTGTAAGGCATACTAATTGTGCACCCCTGTAGGCTACTCTACAGCTGAACCAATCTTCCGAAATGATCAAAGATCCACGAAACTGATTCCCTAACTCTCTGGATGGTGACTTCCTGGTCTATGGGTCCCCGATCTCAAGGTTTGAGCCGGTTCATGGGGCTATGGGTCGAGAAGCAAACCGGTCCACTGGCAAACAAAGTCTCGTATTTGGGAGGAAGCATGTGGGTGTTTCGTCTATATTGATTTAGAGTACCCGATAGATCCATTTTCGCACTGTACAATGGCTCGGATCGGGCAGAGGACGTTAGGTGCCACAAGAATATGGCGACAGGACGCAATAATCCAAGATGTGTACACCTATCAGATTCAGGCCACCTTATGGCATGCATAAAGATGGATTCTCAAAAAGCCCCACTCTATCAAGGTGTAGCATTCTCCGTAAGTAATGTTGAGATTCTGAAGGATTCTAAACTACCGACCAAATGCCTAGCCCTCACTCCAAAGATCCTTAGTGAAACAGGAAATCATAAGGAACTGCACCGAAAATGTCCCGATTTAGAACAATTTCGCACATGGCCGGCGATGCTAATCAGGCCATCAGAACCACTTTTGTGGGGGTGAAAATTGGATTCTGACGTGGTATGTTTAACAGAAAAAACCAGACTCCTGCTTATCGGAATTGCAAAGAGTATGGCTCAGGAGGCATCGATCAGAACTGTGGGTGCTGGAATGGCACAGTCCGCTGATCTGCAAGGCCTCATCGAGATACAGGGTCTTAAACGAACGTCAACCACGGTTTTAATGGTAGTCTATCGATTGTACTACGGATGCAGAACAGCTGCATAATCAACGGAAGATTATTCTAAGACAACCCTCGCCTAAATAGGCTAGAGACGCCACAATGCCGTTTGCCGTTGTAAAACTAGATATGAGACCAATATTGGAGGGGAAATGGTTCCGCTGACTGAAAAGGCATGAATAAATTAAATATGAGTACATAAATCCATATCAACGGATTTCTTGAAAGTCCGTCCTCCGAACAGTGTCGTAACCGAGGCGCAGATTCAATCCTTCTGGATTGATATCGTAAAACACCCCCAGTCGACCTCCACATGGCATGGGCTAGTTTTTGGAGCAAACCCCGCCGATCGGAGACAGAGCGCAGTGGTCTTTCTTTTCTCTTAGGTGGACAGCGCGGGATACTGCAGGATGGTGATTGACGTTCGATTAACCCTAAACAACAACACTATCTTCTCCACCGTGTCCACTAGCGGAGAAAGTCCGGTGAAACATCGCCAGCAATTGGCTTCCCAAGCATGCATTTATTAACGTTAATCTAAATGAGTTTATGACCTTTCTAGTTTATTTACAATTGCGTAAAATTCTAACCCTGGCTCCCACCTTAGCCTTAGGCACGGCACAAACGTCCGTCCTCACGAACAGTCCACTCATCTGATCCAACGGCGGTAGTGGCATAGAACAGGTTATCCGGGTCGTACTTGGTCTTGATCTTGCGCAGGGCCGCATAATTGTCCCCGTAGAAGTACTTTTGGAAGTTGGGTTGGCGGAAGTCGGCCTCATTCATGTAGGCACCAGAATTGGGAGCAACCTTGGTCAATGCCGGGATGTAATCGTCCGTCATTTTGTTCTGCTCGGCGAGCATTTCGGCCCTGGCGTTCCACTTCCAGGGAGTTGTGATGGTGCTGTGGATCAGGGTCTCGCGCCAAGCGGGCAGTACCGCGTTGTCCACATCCCCCACCAACGTCTTGGACACGTTCAGGCCCACGCCGATAAAGGTGGCTCCGTCCTCGGTGATGTGCCTGTATGCGGCAGTGAGTCCCTCGTTGTTGGTTTCCACCACCGACCGAGGGATCAGCCATCCACCGTACTGGGCGATGCCCACCTCAATCGGGCTCTGCATGCCATTGAACTGGGCCAGGTAGCTATCGAACTGCTCCGAATAGGTCTTATAGGTGATTCCCAGCTTGGTCAAACCATCGGTGAAGGGCTGTACGAGCTTCTCCAGGTCTGCAACGGGGATGTTAGGGCCAGTCAACGGTGAGATGGCGAAAGTGGTGTTGGTGAACATCCAAATGGCCATAGCACCAGCATCCACGACGGATGGCAGAACGGACTGCCAGAGCGACACGGTCTTATAGAAGGTATCTTGGGAGATGCCTTCATTGGTGAAGGTCAAGTTCAAACCGGAAACGGGCGTGCCAGGGTGCGCCTTGGATGTCAGCGACCACACAACACCATAGGTGCCACTACCACCACCGCTGAGTGCCCAATAAAGGTCGGAATGCTCGTTGTCGCGAGTAGCGGTAATAAAATTACCCTTGCCATCAATCACCTCCCACTCCAGCGCCTGGTCCGCGCCAAGGCCGTACCGCGAGGACAGGGCCGAATGGCCTCCACCCTGGGAATAACCTCCAGCGACTCCCACCGATGGACACTCGCCGCCCACCACCTGGAGACCCGCTTTCTCGCCGGCCGCGTACGCTTCGGAGCCTTGCACACCTGCGCCCATCTTGATGGCCTTTCCTTGGTAATGCTTGTCCTTGTATTCCTTGATTTCAATGTCCTTGAGATGGTGCATCCAGATAGCCAGGGAGCCGGCTCCGGTAGACTTGCCATTATAGTCATGTCCGGTGTTGCGGGGGATCACACGAATGTTATGTTCTTTGGCGAATTTCAACGCCGTAGAGACATGCTCAGGCTTAGCCACGTCAACCGCGTAAACCACATAGTTGCCGAGGGTGCAAGGCTTTGATTCGGGGTGGAAAGGATCACAGGTATCATTGGCAAACCAGGGAGCCATAATAGAAGACGGGGTTTCATAGCTGTTTAATTAGACAAAGGTCGCGCGACAAATAGTTTGAGAGCGCCGACTTACTGAAGCTCTGGAAGTGTCCATCCCTCGCGTAGCTTCTTGCATTCGGCTTCGTTGTAATTAGGATCGTGGCACGGAGTACCCAAAGGCACCGTGGCTACCAGCCGGCCGTCAATTGACTGATTAAATTTCGCCCAAGCATCCTGGGAGGGCCAGCAGGCATCACCGGGGAAGCAGCGACAATTAGAAGCCACTGCGATTGCCGGGCACACGGCCAGGAGACCCGTGAAGAGCGACAACCCTGTGGCTTGGCCAAACATTTTTCTTTGGGGTTGCTGGAGGGATGGAATGCAGGGCAAAAGGCCGGGGAGGGATGCACATTTATGATACGTCAATTAACGCCTAGCTCTAGTTCTTGATTCAGGTAAACCTTCCGATGGGTCTGAGATCCACCGGGATTGAACTAGAGGGACATGGCCTGTTTTCTTCGCTTTCTCATGGTGGAGCTGTGCTGCAGTTCGTATTTGTCCGCTTGAACAAGCCATGATCTAGAGCACGCTACCAACTAACAATGGCTTCATATCCTACACAATTCAATATAAATTAATCAAACAAGTCCAGTCCAGCCGAATTATGTTTCGCTACAGCACTGCTCACGGTTTCACTTGCTCCACAATCTCTTCTCCCGAATCTCCCTCCCCGTCCCATCGCGCTCGGTATTCGCACATCAAAGTCCCCGGTGAAGGCGCAGTATCCACGAAAGTCTTCACTTCGGCCTCCGGAAAGATGAAATGCAATGCCGTGTACACTGTGGCACTGATTACCATACCCGTGATGAAACAAATATAATAAATGCGAGTCAATCCCACGGGAACAGTGATGTCGGGATCGACATGGGCCACGAACCCTGGGAGCGAAGGCACTATCCCACAAAGCCACTGCGGTTATCAGCTTGAATTGAACTGCACGGGCCGCAAAATAAAAGGACACCGACCGCTACGGCAGCTCGCCAATTGACTCCATATGTATACCAGTAGATCCCCTTGTCCTCGCAGGCCGGGAACAAACCCTCCACCTTGATCTTGCGTCGCATCACAACGAAATAGGAAGATATCATCAACCCGACCATAGGCCCTAGGAAAATCGAATACCCACTCAGAACAGCCAGGAACGTGGTGGCTGTATTGTCTAGCTTCCACGGGTTGCAGGCGATCGATAGCACGACCGTGATATAGGCGCCCCGACGGAGGGTGATGTATTTGGGGAATGTCGCCGCCATGTCGAACCCTGTCATTGCAATAGTTAGTTAGCTCTGATGATTGTGCGAAGAAAGTTATTCCAACCTCCGGCCAGTGCATTTGCCGGCACATTCAATCCCATCTGCGACACACTCAGCGCCGCACCCCCGAAAAATGCCGCTGCTCTCGACCGCGAGCCTCCGTGTTTCATCATAGCGCTGAGCAAATTAGGCAATTTCCATAGCGCTTCGTCATAGCGAATCTGAGTAGCCGCGGTGACAAGAATACCTACTATCGCACATAAGGTACTATATATGGGGAAGCTGATGAGCTGCCCGAGGATTGCATCCCGTGGTCTGCGCGCAAATCGGGAAAAATCATTCTGGTTCAAGATTCCAGCTGCACTGCCTCCAATTGTGGTGACGATGCCGAAGGCGATCTTCCATCCTGAACCACTGCTGCTAGTCTCTGAGATCGTACCCCCAAACCCGCTGTCGCCCATGGTGGCCAGAGCCCAGATGAGGATGACAATCTCAAAAACTATAATTGCTGCTGCGGAGATATAGAGGAATATCTGCAGTTTGTGCGGTCGGATATACATCACTGGCATAGATAGGACCATGAAGATGATGTACGCTATAAACTGTGCGGTGGTCATGCCCGTCGATTGAGGTATATGGTTTGGTATCCGGCTCTCAAGGGATGGCCAGATCGACTGCAGACAGACATAGATACATTCGCCGCCAACCCATGCTTGAAACCCGTCTAACACGTATGATGAGCTGGCTATCCTTAGGAGTGTTAAGGAGAGACTTACACCAAACTAGAACATAGGTCTGTTAGCTGGCATATAGCAATACAGGTTGAGGTGCATGTCTCACCGACGGAGAGTAATATCCGGTTCCAAAGAACGAACAAGCTGCCATAAAGGCCCCAAACATACCTATTAACCAAAGGGAAACCAACTAGGGATATTAGCACAGTCCCATTACAAGGTCTACGCACTTACTATGGTAGAACATGCCGGGTAGTGAGTTCACCACAAGTAGTCCGACTACAATAACATTGCCAACAACGATCACAGCCAGCGCCTGGCGCCAATTTAATCCTATGGCAATTAATGAACTCCCCATCATGTAGACGGAGATATTAGACCCGGTCAGGACACCTGGCTTGTCAGAAAGTTATCGATTTCTCTCTCCATTTTAGATAGTCATACAGAAGTTATGAAATGTCCAAAAGTTCCAACTCCGCCGGCCTGCTTCGATAGGCTTGATGTCGTTGTTGATCCATCGGTTGGGAACTTGTCCTCTCTCATGAGGTACTATGAGATGCTTAAGGATAGCCTTCATAGTGATAGATATGGATGACGATATTCCTGTTTGCTGGGTTAGGGGAGATTTGGAGTGAGGCGAGAGTCTAAGGGTCGTCATGCAAGGGGCCAACGACGATATGGTCTTGCAGTGCAGCCCCCTCATGATTGAGATACGCGTGTATTACACCGCAATTTACGAATAGGCCAGCGACGAAGGCGAGGTCCATGTGGCTACGTCTATCATCTGCTGTAAGGTGCTCTATTGGCCCGAGGGTCTTTCCTACACATAATAATTGCTAGAAATTCATGGACGCAACATTCTGCAATGCAACACAGGTCGAGCTGTGATCATCTCCATCTCTCTTGTAGCAGCATGCATATCAGAGTCATTATGTTAACTGACAAAAACTCCTCAATAGGCTAAAGGCCAGCTCCCACCTATACGTCTTGAACCTACAATATACGCAAAAATATTGTCTTTCATGTTTCTTATTCTCATAATAGCATACCCAGGGACAGTACAAATGTCTTATATGTAACTTCAAAGCCATCCAGCTCGCCAATGTCCAGAGTAATGACTGTGCTTTCAGCTAATCTCAGTGCCGTGAGAGGTCACACGACTCCCTACACCCTAATTCCATATCGATGCCCCTGGACCATCGGTAACTTCTTCTCATTCAGCAAACAACCGCGTAGATGTTCCGAATTGAACTTCGTGTGCTAGTTACTCCGCATTGAGAATACGCTTACTCTCCGATTTGCAGATCGGATAATAGACAACCTCCGACGGAGTACTCATAAGCGCACCAGTCCAAATATCAATTCTACTATCCTAATGGATACGATACACCCCAAGTTTATCTTGGCAAATCAGTATGACCAAATTTCAATACCACTCGACCAAAATGCCAGCTGATACCTGGTCGTGCCTTGGATTCTAATATGTCCTACCCACACCAAATATCGAATCGGCGTCGATGTCCGCGGCACCAATAATACCCTTGGTGCGATTATCGACACTCTTGCTATCAACTCTTGGATCTGCCCTTCTACGAAAAGCCCTCACCACTTCGGGCGTCGTCTCTCTTACCTTTTCAGGATATCCTGCTATACTTGACGAATTCCGCAGCAAAGTTTCACCTTCCGATGACATAGATAATCTAATAGCCAAATATTCCAATAAAGATGAAAGGAGAAGCAGGTCTCATGCGAAGTTAGGGGTCAGTACGAACTGAGGCACATCGATTGCTCTAGAATCACCCTTTGCACGGAATGCAGGGATTTACGCAGTCTTGGAATGAAAAGAGATCGTTTCGACCATCGGATATTGTAATCCTTATCACCCCACTGAAAACATGATTACATTGTATCGATGAAGTAGGTCGCTCTAATCAATGATCGAGCAGTGAAATGGAGCCCCGGCTCGGGTTTTGTTTTAACGCACTATGACCCAGGGTATAAGGCATTGTCAACGTATTCGGATATCAAGTAACTATTGTATTCTTCGAATCTAAGATGGCTGATCACCTTTGAAACATACTATGATCTTGAAATGCAGCCGACAAATGAACAGACCAGTAGACTAGGGTTAATTAGCATATCTAACCATGATATACCTCGGGTTTAGTTACGATCGTTATGCTAGTATCCAAATCCTATAGATCTTTGAAGGATGAGAAGTGGTATGAAATGGCTTATTCGGGTAAGTACTGTTAAGTACTGTCCTAATGAGCTATTCCTCGCTCATAGACTATCTAAACTAAGATATACCGCTTCTCAGAGACATATGTGGAGCTATATGGCCCTTACCAATCCCAGTCGAACAACCTAGCCCCATTTTTACTATTCAAGCTCAGCTCTATGTAACATAGCAATGCCTACATCATTTCTTGATGACCACCCCCTAAGCGATCTAGATCAGATTATGGACACATCGCTCTATGGCAATGTGCTGCCTTTCCATGTAATCGTTTTGCTCCAACACTTCTGATTACGTTCCCACTCCTTGAGAACCATGATTGATCTAGCAGAAGTATACGACTCTTCATGATGAAGGGATGAAGGTTCATATTGCTTTGGTGCTCTCTATGACCACTTCGCATGTTTTTTCAACCTTATATAATCACGCTGTTAATAACTCTCTATAGTGCCTTTGCAGGCCTGAAAGGCAAGTTCAAGAACCCAGATGAAACTAGACCACCATATGATTGCTTCACATCGATGTGCTGTGATGACCGCTACATCACAAGGATATGTGCTGGTCGTGCGTACTACCCAGGCCCCAATCATCAGGCTCGTGGCTCCCTAATTTCGCAACTCTAGCAAGCTCGTAAATCCCGCCCAACGTTTCCTTTCGCAGATTTAAGGAAGGCCGCTAGTGCTCCACGTCCGGATCGAACTGTCTCGTCAGTAGCTCAATTAACGGCTACTGCAAGGTTCTGGGTGCTCCGGGTGCCTTTTGCCGGTAAACTGCGGATAGGTTCTAAACATGTTTGGGAGTAGTTAACATACAGTATTGGAAGAGGGAAAAAAGAACCCTAAAATATTGATTTGCTTTGTAGTGGTGTTGACAGTAGTCTCAATTATAAATCTGTTATTCTTGCCTGTTCCTCGACTATTTAAGCACTTAGGACTCTAGGTCAACACGCAATATATAATTTAATAATAAATGCTTGTCAACTCACATTACTGTCTGAAGCCCGCTATTGGCTATGTACCTATTTAATCTGAGTCGATGCGCTAATTATAAAATTATATAACCGTATAGTTATATATTTTCCCTGCAGGTTAAGAAATTAAGTTCCTTTCTATGTTATTATTATAAATATTGACATTTAGTGGTCGATTATTAGGCAAAACGGAATTCTATACCTCCGGTAATAGATATATCTGATCGGCTCCAGGGCTAGTCTCAATTTTTATACGGTACAACAAGTGCGTATTCACCATGCAATGAGAAGTGGCAGTGCGAGACAATAAGCACTAAATTCCAAGCCATTGCACCAAAGCCTCATCTTGCCTTCGTTGTTCCATGGTTATAGCTGCCCAATCCGAACCGCAATTGGCAGGAGATACTTTTTGACGATGACACAACCCATGAGGAAACATATTGGGGACTCAAGACTCTAACTGTCGGTCCCATGCGTCTTCAAGTCTACTTAAGCTAGCTATTCTAGAATCCAGTTGCTAGTATCTTTCTTTACCTATAATTCCTTTGCCTTATTTTCCATAGTCTTTTTATTCTTATAGGTTTCTGTCCGTTAGACCAACGATGACGGCACAATCTTCTCCAAAACACGACTGCGATATTATCATAGTCGGCGCCGGCTTTTCCGGCATCTTTCTCCTATACCATCTTCGTAAACTTGGGTATCGGTGCAAGATCTACGAGACAGCCCCAGATATCGGTGGGACCTGGTACTGGAATACCTACCCGGGAGCCCGTGTAGATTCGGAGGGCCGGATCTACCAGCTCTCCATCGCAGAGGCGTGGAAGGACTGGAATTGGAAGACAAAGTTCCCCTCTCGTGAAGAGCTCCAGGCATATTTCCAGCATCTGGATAGAGTGCTCGATATCAAGAAGGATGTCGAGTTCCGACGAAGAGTGATTGGGGCGCAGTTCGATCGGGAGAGCGCTCAATGGACCGTTAAAACCGCGGATGGAAAATCCACTACTTCTCGATTCTTTTTACCTTGTCCGGGAACGGGTGCAAAGCCATACGTGCCTGAATTTCCGGGTCTGGACACTTTTCAGGGCGTCGTTTGTCATTCCACGGCCTGGCTGCGGGGCGGTGTTGATGTCACAGGGAAGAAAGTCGCCGTTATTGGCACTGGGTCGACTGGGGTTCAGATCATCCAGGAATGGGCCAAGGAGGCTGGTAACTTGACTGTCTTTCAACGGACACCCAACGTGGCTCTGCCGATGCGGCAGGAGATATGGACACCGGAGGATCAAGCGTGTCTCCGATCACAGTATCCCCAGCTCTTCGAGGACCGAGAAAAAACGTTTAGTGGGTACATAAACGAGTTCCAACCAATTAAGATGTCTGAGGCATCGCCTGAAGAGCGGGAGGCCTTGTTTGAGTCCCTCTGGGAAAAGGGTGGATTTGCTCTGATACTCGATAACTACAACGATATCTTGCTTGATCCAGATGTCAACCGTGAGGTATATGAGTTTTGGGTCAAGAAGTCCCGTGCGAGAATATCTGATCCGAGAAAACAAGACCTTCTGGTACCGCTTCAACAGTTACACCCCTTGGGGGCAAAACGGTGTTCACTAGAGCAGGATTACTTCGAGCAGTACAACCGGCCTAATGTGGATATTGTGAACCTTCGCGAAGTGACAATTGCGGAAATCAAACCAACTGGTATTGCTACCAGTGATGGTTCTTTCTATTCTGTGGATGTCATCGCCATCGCTACGGGCTTTGACGCTGTGACCGGCAGCTTCACGGAAATGGGTCTTCGCAACACCGATGATACGCCGCTGGCTGAAGATTGGAAGGACGGCGTCCATACGTACTTGGGCATGACAAGCCACGGTTATCCCAATATGTTCTTTATCTATGGGCCCCACGGACCCACGGCACTCAGTAATGGGCCCACGTCAATTGAGATGCAGGGCCGGTGGGTCATTGACGCGATCCAAAAGATCGACCAGAGCGAGCTGTCATATATTGAGCCCACCGCCGAGGCGGAGCAGGATTGGAAAGGGCTAGTGAATCACATCACAGATATGACGCTGATTCCAAAGGCAAACTCATGGTATATGGGTGCCAACATTCCCGGTAAGAAGCGAGAGCATTTGAATTTTCCGGGCGGTCTGGAATTGTACGATCAGCAGTGTAGGCAGGCTTTGGAAGGCTGGAATGGATTCCATACTGTGTAGACTCACTTATGGGGCGATGCCACTAACTCTGGTAGATATATGGCATAAAGGCAATGAGGACGAGCTAGCTATTTATACAGTCATAGACGACGTTGCAGAGTCTATGTAAATACAATCCACCACTATAGTCGAGCCTTTCCACTCTGTAATATCTCCCACTCACCCCTCCCGAACTCCTTGTATGACGCTTCCCCTGGCGGAAGCCAGTAGAATTTATCCGTCTTTCCCTCGGTGACCTTCGTTCCTGTTTTCCCTGGGTCAACACCTTCGTCTCGCAATGGTACCTTATTCTGTTTATGGTTATGGATATGTGTTGAGCTTTCCACTATGCGCAGGAACACCGGGACAGCATATTTAGGCAGCCGAGAACGGGCAAACCTGGCCAGCTCTTGGAAGTCAAAGTTTGCCTTGGATTCTGGGCTGATTTGGAGGGCTGCGCACCCCGCCCGGCCTTCGTGATATGGGACTGTGACGCCGTAGACATTGGCTTCGATGATTCCAGGAAATTGACCGAGAACTTCCGCGACTTCAGCCGTCGCGCTGTATTACAGTCAGATCGTCTTACTGGAGAGTAAGAAGGTTAGCAAAACTTACACGTTCTCACTCTTCCACCGGAAGGTATCTCCCAAGCGATCCAAAAAGTACCATCGTCCGTCCGACTGACGGCGCAACGCATCCCCAGACCGGTAATAGATATCTCCCTTGCGAAACACATCCCGCAGGAATTTCTTCGAAGTCGCATCGACATTTTTCCAGTAGCCCTGGAAAGCCTCCTCGTTCGGAACATTGACAATAATTTCGCCGCCCGTCTCGTAAGGCGCGCGCACGACGAACCCCGTCTGGGGGTCGCGCAGAACATCGCCCGTGTTCGGATCAATGGCCACGGGGATAAATACATTGTTCAGCAAGAGGCGCATGATCAGCCCGTGGTGACCCACGCTGCCGGTCGTGAACGGCCCACTGTTGTGGTTGAACAGTGCAAAGATACCTTCCGTACTATTGAAGAACTCCCCAACCTCTGGTATGCCAAAGCGCTCCTTGAACTTGTCCCAGACATCTGGTCGCAGGCCATTGCCGTACATACAGCGTACGCGGTGCTTTCGGTCATCGGGGGATGGTGGAGCAGCAAGCAGATACCGTGCTGCCTCTCCCACGTAAACGAAAAACGTCGATTCAGAGTCGCGAATGTCACACCAAAATTGTCGCACGCTGAATTTCTTCCCGAGCGCAATGCTCCTACCGGTAGCGATCGAATTAATCATGGCGATAGCTGAAGTTCCGTGGTAGAGTGGCATACAGCTGTACCAACGATCGCCGCCTGGGCCGGGTCGATCTATTAAGGAGGTACCACTGCGTAGGAGAGCCGTAGTGTATAACCGGGACATGGTGAATGCGCATCCTTTCGGCATTCCTGTGGTACCAGATGTATAAAGGAGTATACCGGGATATGTACCCTTCATGTTCAGAGCCAGACGACCGTCTTCAGGGACGGTGGAGGGGAATCGTGACAGCACTGTCGCAGTAAATGTAGGATCTACAGTGATAAGCTCCATGCCCAAGTCGCCCTCGACAGTGACCTTGCACTCATCCATGCGGGCACGGCATTCAGCATCATCATCCACCAACACCAGCTTCGCCCCACTGATCTTCAGACAATGCAGCAACGCATCTCCCGTCAAGTTATAGTTGATCGCGGCGGGCGCGCACCCAAGACTCCAGAGCCCCAGCCACGCAAAGATAAATTCGGCCCGGTTCTGCAAGTATAGCGCCACCAGATCGCCCGTCTTCACGCCTTTGGACAAGAAAAAGTGCGCGTATTGGTTTGCGTACGCCATAATCTCGCGATATGTGTATGACCGCTCCCGTGTCCAAATACAGACCATATCAGGATATCGAGCGGCAGTTTCTTGAAAGAGAAACCATACGTTGCCTTGGTTCTGGGAGACAGCACGCTCATATTCACGTGTACTTCGTCTCATATTCAGGATGCCGGAGACATCCTTGGTGATGTGAAATTTGGCGTTCAGATACGCGGCCAAGGTCGCCCCACCTGCGACTGCTGCTACTATAAGGATTTATGAGACTAGAACAACTTGACGGTGCAGGGATTGAAAATACGTACCTAAACTCATGTTGGTCTAGAATTTAATGGGCCACACACAAAAGGTCTACACAAGAATGCGATATATATATATATGTGTGTGTGTGTGTGTGCGTGTGTGTGTGCGTGTGTACATCCGTGTATTTTAGAAAATGGGCAGCAATGCGGAGATTCCAAAAGGTATTATATTGATTATTATATTGATTAACCGGTGTATGATAGCCGGGGGTGAACATTCCTCGGTTGAAGTGACTCCGCAATTCCCTCCTAATAAGACAGTCGTCGATCTTTCGGCATAATATCAGACTAAACGTAGTGAATAGCTTGGTAGAAGCTCAGTAGCTGCAGTATGAAATGCGGGGGTCCACTGTTTCCCTCGGTTTCTGATCGACCTATTACGCCGAATAGCGATATAAGAATCGCCACGAGGCCGAATACGATGGCCATGTAGACCATTGAGGAGCTGGAAAACTCAACTCCAAACAAGCGCTACATTCCGTGGGAAGAGAAAGGGGACGTTCACCTTTTAGGAGATTGCCTCCCAGCGTCGGGTTTGCCCATACATCAATAATGGTGCTGAGTGGTGGAGGGCTGACGTGGAAAAATGGGTCCGAACGTCGATGCACCTTTTCTCCACACCGTTCTGGAAGGTGAGAAGTGAACAAACCCCCCCCAGAAACCATTATACAAGATGTTCACCGGTATCTCGTTCGGTGACACCAGTGTGGCTCTCAACATTTTCATAACTGTTTACGTTCAACTGTGGTTCAATGCCCACCGATATTTAGTGGAGATCCCAATGACTCAACCTGCCGAGCCTAAAAAATTGGTCGTCGGCAATAGCTCGGACCGATATGCTTCAGAGTGCCTCGGTGTAGGTGGAGACGGTGCATAATGGATTACTATTCTTCAAGGAAAGGTAAAAAGAAATGAGATATTAACATGGAAAACAGAACTATTCTTCACTCTAGCCACTTCTTTCGACAGAAATACACGAATCCCGAGACCAGAAATTAACCGTAAGATCGTACAAGTCAATCCAGGGGGCAGACATAACTATAACTATAGCTATGTTAATAATCAACAAGCGACATCCATGTAGGATTCAACAACAATAGGTGCCGAGTGAACCATACTTCACGGAGTATTTTGGCACCAGCTGAGGGCTTGAGCGAATGCACCCAATCACTGAATACGTTTATGTAGCAGATTTTAAAGCTGTCAGTCCAAATGCCAACTTTTGGCTGATCAATTGCTTACTTATTATATTGTGACTGAGTGTATATGGTCGCATGCGAGGTGCTGGAAGCACACAGTCCTACTCCACCGTCGTCAGTGTAATTGTTGTTGGCCCTACCCTTGTACCCTTGGGGAAATTATCTCGTAGTCTATATAATCACACCAACTTGTTGAGGAGTATTGAATCTCTAGAGATCAGTAGTAAGATAGGGCTAAGGTTCGCAAGGCTCCGCAGAGGTTATTGATATTTCTAGCGTCGCGATAAGATTGCTACTATCACTGATACTAGATAAGCCGGGATAAACCACGAATTATCCCGACCCTAAATGAGTTACTAGTAACAAGTATACAATAAAACATACTTGTACCAAAATCCAAAAGGGTTATTGACAAACTTGCTTTCCGGATATACGAACCTCCGCAGAAGTTATCTTCAACCCTGCTGAAACCTCACCGGACATGACAAGTCCGACCAATGACAACCTTACCTTTTCCCCAAGCCCTGTATAGTTCCTCTCTCCATTCAGTCTCAGGATAATGCCTCAAAACCATGCCAAGCTCTCATAATCCTGCCCCCGCTTCTCCCTGACCTACAGTCCAAACGCTAACCTCTGTTGTTCTTCCTTCGCCAAGGTTTCGCCAAGGGGAATTGCCAGTCTTACTCACTTCAATAGGCAGTGGCCATAACTGGTCGCGGAGAGGATAACCACATATTGCCAAGCTATGGGGGAGGCAGTGCAAAGCTTGGACTCCGGGGTAAAACATCACAATGGCACCATGTCGGACACCCCAGACTCGCCTCGTGGCACGCAGGATTACAACTAGATTATATCACAGTCCAGTTGGTATTCTAGGCATCTTCTTGTTTTGCTTGGATGCCACTCTTGTAATACGAGGTATATTTGGAGAGAGAGTTTGCCAATGTCCGCTTGGGTCTTATTCGTACGCGAGGGGTACATTCTTCTCGTTTGTATAGGTCGTCTCTGCCCGTAGCAGGATTCGTTTATCAGTTCACGTTAATATCAATATCCTTGGCTTGCCGAATGCGGCCCCGCAACTCGTGTCTATGATGGACTAAGGATCTTTGGATGCGGCACTCGTTGCCGGGTATGAAGACATGGTAGATATAAAAGATCCTTCGGGGTGAGCGTCTCCTCAATCCATCTCCCTATCTCCAGATTCCAGCACTTAATTGCCATTATCGAAGATATCTTGATTCAAACATGTCAAACCCAGAAAAGCCCCCTCTTCCAGATGCAAACGACAAACCTCAAACCCTCCACCGAGAGTATACCTTGGGTCACGATGGAGTCAAGTCTCCGCCTAAGCAAAGCGATTACTCTGGCGCACGGAAGAAAACAGACCCTGTAGAGATTCGCCTTGTCCACAAACTGGACACCTGGATCATGCCCACGTTATGGCTGATGTACTGGCTCAACTACCTCGACCGGAATGCCATTGCCTTGGCGCGATTGAATGACCTCGAGGAGGACCTGGGCTTGTCGTCGTCGGAGTACCAAACCTGTGTCTCAATTTTGTTCGTAGGATATCTGTTAGGACAAGTTCCGAGCAGTGAGCCTTCTTTCCAGTTCTTCATTTGATTCCGGGGAGAGGTGATCACGAGTTGACAAGTCCATTTGTGTAGATATGTTGATTACCAGGGTGAAACCATCGTGGTATATGTCCGGGTGCATGGCCTTGTGGGCTGTTGTCAGTGCTATCACGGCTCTGGCGAAGGACTTCAAGGGTCTGCTACTGGTCCGGTTCTTTCTCGGTGTTACTGGTATGTTTCTATTCTTTCGTCCTCAATTCTTCCTGGGTTCATCTCACTCACTATACCATAGAGGCACCATACTACCCAGGCAAGACCACACTGCTATCCAATCCAACAACTCACGTCCGAATATATCTGACCTTAAAAAGGAGCCCTCTACATGCTATCCATCTTCTATACTCGCAAAGAAATCGCAACCCGGATCTCCATCCTCTACACAGGCAACATCCTCGCAACTGCCTTCGCCGGCCTCATCGCAGCAGGCATCTTCCACGGCATGGACGACCTAGCCGGCGTCACTGGCTGGCAATGGC
Source organism: Aspergillus alliaceus (assembly GCF_009176365.1). Taxonomy (NCBI): domain Eukaryota; kingdom Fungi; phylum Ascomycota; class Eurotiomycetes; order Eurotiales; family Aspergillaceae; genus Aspergillus; species Aspergillus alliaceus. Next base: position 126,961 of record NW_022474713.1, read on the forward strand.
TCTTCATCCTCCAAGGCGCAGTAACCTTCCTCATCGCCGTCCTCTCGATCTTCACACTCCCCGACGACCCCCTTGTCACCCGCTGGCTCACCCCAGAAGAAAGAACCCTCGCCCATGAACGCATCGTCGCCGATACCGTCGGCGCCCGCCTGCAAACGAGCACCTTCAGTGGCCTAAAGGAGGCCGCCAGCGATCCCAAACTCTGGCTCTTCGCCTTCATGCAACACATGCATCTTGCAGCAAACGGATTCAAGAACTTCTTCCCCACGGCCGTAGAGACATTGGGGTTCTCGACAACGATTACGCTTGTGCTGACTTGTCCGCCGTATCTGATTGCTGGGTTGATTTCTGTTGCCTGGTCGTGGAGCTCGGGTAGGTTCAACGAGAGGACATGGCATATTACCGTGGCAAAGGCGATCGCGATCTTTGGATTTGTGTTGGGCTGTGCGACGTTGAATACTGGGGCGAGGTATTTTGCTATGGTTGTTTTTGCTATTGGCACTTACGCCGTTAATAGTATCGTGCTTGGGTGGGTGAGTAGTACGTGCGGGCAGACGAAGGAGAAGAAGGCTTCTTCGTTGGCAATAGTGAATACAATTGCTAATGCGTCATTTGTCTGGACTCCGGTATGTTTGTCTCTCTTTGCCTGGGCGCTTCTTCGGTTATTAGAGGTTAGTTATATGTGGGTAGAGTTGTGCTGATTGTTGCAGTATCTCTGGCCCTCTTCGCATGAACCGAGGTATACGATGGCGATGACCTCGAGTGCTGCCTTCTCGCTTGCCTGTGCGGCCAGTGCATGGGCGATGAAAATTTGGCTGATTCGGGCGAATAGGAGGATTCGCCAGAGTAATGATGAGTCGATGTTATACTATGCTTATTAGGTGGTGGGCTAGCAAGATTTTGATCATGAATTCAACTTCAAATAGCTATCCAAATTAGCTATATATACTGCATTTAAAAGCATCGCTTGATTCGATCATCCAGAATAACCGTTTCCTTCCCCATTGTAACAGTGTTTCCTCCGTTCTCGAGCCAATCACTTCATCGGTGGTCTTGTCGGTCATCGTATATCGGCGAACCAGCGTTGTAAAACATTCAATACTAGCTAGCGCATGAGGCCCAACTGGGCGATCACACCATAGTCGGACACAAAATGCCAATCCTCGTAATATTCAAGAGGACCCATGAGTACTTCCATTTTTGTAGCGAGACCTTAGTATCATGTTATTGGACTTCTGCCCGAGAAACAAACTGGTTTTGACAATTGTTAGTAAGTGCACAGCGTAAGACAGGCCAAACATATAAAAGACGAAGTCACCTACCACGATGCGGTTTACTCCGCAGAGAAATAAGCATCCCAGACGTGTACCCGTACAATAGATAGACACGCCGTTGATTATCTGGTTATTGGCAGGGTCGAATGTGACAGTGTTGCATGCATTTTCTGGTGTGGATCCATCATTCTTTGAAATATGAAGTTGTTTCTCATGGCTTCGAAACCCGCCAGACAGAGGCTGAGCCTCGGCCTTCTCCAGCTTACCAGGCTTCGAAGGCCATGAAAACAACAACTTCCGCGCAGAACTGGGAGACAGAAAGACAACCTACCAGGCAGGGAAGAAGCGCAGGGAGGCGAAGGAGCCCACGAGGCCCCAAACAGCGCCTCGATAGGGATAGCGTATGCCTGACGAAGGCCAGGTAACGAACTCTCAACCAAGCTGTGCTCAGGCCGTTTGTCCTTGTCCCCTTACACAGTATCACTGATGATGGTTGAAGTTGTTTGTGCCAGCAACATTCCTATGCCCGAAGTGATAGTGGGGGAAGTGGTTTAGTATGTGGTGGTTCGTGCACGGGTCATTTTCCCACACAAAGTGAGCCATCTTTTTGTGGACACGCACAGTTCTCTTCTAGAACACTGCGCGAGTTAAAAGTTGATGTACTTGTCAGCTGCACGCTTCACGCGTGTGCTAATCAAGAGAGAAGATAAAAGTCTTCTACCAGCTCAACGATATCTTCCTGAGCAGGCTTCTAAGTGTTATTAAAGAGTATGGAGTTTCTTCCCCAGGAAGAGGAAGTGCTATACATGGTGAATTGTGTCGTAATAGGAAAACCTGGTGACCCTGTGACCTGGATACAGGATTATATAGGGCTTTATATACTCCCAGTTTGCCGCCCCCTTTTACCCCAGTCAGAGACTCATTCATTTCTACTCACATCCATTATCAATTGTAGATGATATCGTAATCAAAATGGATATGACGATCAGAAGACAAATAGATCCGATGATCCTGAGAATTTTCAAGAAGGCTTATCTACGTGGGAATCATGAGCGCATTTATATATGGCCTCAAAACAAAGGAATACAACGCTGCGCTTGAACCCACAAGCTAACCACGAATAACAGTGAGGAATCCCCATTTGTCCTATAGGAGGAAGGAAACCACAACTAGAAACTAACTTGTACCGCCTAAGTCATGCAAAGTCATGGAATAGTCTCGTTGGAACCAACTTTTCATGTATGCCCCCATTGCTGTCGTGGATTGGCTTCCACCTCCACGCTTGGTCCTTCTCGGGTCCGTTGCTAACCCCATCCAACACGTTGGCCACGTACTGTCCAATCGTTGGGAGAAACTTATAACAATGGAATGACCCCCCAACAGCGAAGTACAGGTTTGACAGTCTGGAATCGGGGTGTCGAGCGATCAGCGGCTGCTGATCTGGGGTGATAGAGTCCCAGCACATTCGATAAGAATCTGGCTTACGGCCACCATCTAGAACCTGCGGCAAACGCGGCTTAATCAGGTTTATTGAGTCTTCCTGAAGACCAGGTGGAGCATTCGTTTGGTCCAAGACAGGGACAGAAATCTCATGGCCAGAAGCAGTCTGGATTATATTCTTGACCGATGTCGCAAAAGTGAACTTAAGGATTCCCGCATCCGTCGGTGGAATCACTTCGCCTGTCCGTTCTCAGTATATATGCATTTGACCTGGCTATTCAACAAACCTTGACCACCGTATACAAACACTGGTAACTTCGAATACGCCTCTTTCTCCGCTTCTGTGAGCTGAAAATGCGCAACGCAAACCCCAGCCGCAGAGGCCTGGCGCTCCACCCGCGCTTCCTCAGGCAGGTCCAGCTCATCTTCAATAGAAGACATCAGTTGGCTAGTCCAAGCTCCTGTTGCCAGCAAAATCTTGTCTGCTTTGAACAGGGCCCCGGTATCGGTTTCAACCGCTTGAGCTCCATTCTCTCCACGGACAATCCTGCGTGCCTCGCCAATCTCATACTTCACACTCAGTTTCACAGCTTCTTCAGTCATAACTGCCAAAGCTCTCCCGGCATCTGCCCAACCCGAAGAGGGGTTGAAATAGTAGGACCCGAATGGACTGCAATCCGTTCTCTGAAGCAGTCCGCCCCAACAGTCTTTTACCTCTTCTTCGGTCATTTCCACAATCACGCCTTCAGAACTGGTATCGAGGAAATTCTTTCGAACACGTTGTGGTACATCACTGTCCTTGTCATCCATAGCAATCCATCCAGTCTGGTGAAAAACACCCGCATGCCTAAAAAATGGCAGACTCTGCCATGCTGCAATAGCTTCAAATCCCAGAGACATATACAAAGGGCTCGAGTAGTCTGCGCGGATGATCTTGTTGACATCTGTTGATGCGGCGGGGTAAGATGGAGCAGTCTCGCGGTCTAAAATGGTGATACGAACGGAATTGGGACTGTAACGGTTCCTGAGTGCTAGATGATAGGCAGTGCTGATCCCAAAGATGCCGGCGCCGACGATGAGAATATCTTGGCCTTCCATTTTGGGTGTTATGGCTCGTGATTGAAGGCTTTTGTTGGTTGGTTAGATGGATAGATAATCGTAAGTGAGGGGTTTAGAACGGCATAATGTCGAATGATATCATCTCACATAAATCTATCAGATTATTTATTAAATTATCTAGATCTTCATCCATAGATGGCTACTCCCCTGTGAAGGAACACTTATAATAGCCATACATCTATTTCTTGCATTCATTAGTGTTACGTACGATTTTTGATATCTCTGTATGGGATATTAGGTCCTAATGTATATACCATACTCTTACCGGACGCTGATATGATCACTTCAGTGTATCTCCTCGATGAAACTCTTCAGACCATGTAAACCTGTGCTCACCCGAATTTTCCATCCCTCTAAAACCAAGTCCACCATGGCATAATAATGAGCACCTAAACCCATCCTCCAAACAAGCTTATCCAGACCCAAGCCTAGAAAAACGCGGCTCGGACCGTCATAAAGCACATCCGAAGCAGTCCAAACCATGTTCTGAACGGTTGATTCCTCAGCACCAAGACAAATGCTTCCTCCCGATATAAAGAAGGGACGTAAGTCATCCGTACACACAGTAACCCTAACCCAACATTAACTATATAGGATCAGAAACAAATCCCCACTCACTTGTCTCCATATCTCCCTCCGTATTATGCGTATTCCTATACTAGCGCCAAATCCCTAACCTACCCACCCTTTAATCCCCTCTATCATGTCCTCACGTACCAGAAACACGTACAAACTCATCGAAATCCTAAACCTAAAACCCCTAATCCGAACGCCGCTGTCTCAGCTTCAAGGCCGCCGATCGTCTTCGCTGCGAGAACGAGACCAATCTTGCTAAATGGGAATGGGCCTTTCATTTACTGCATATGGGCGATATCCGCCTCGCCCAGGGCTGGGATATTGAGGATCTCCTGTTGGACGTCGCGTCGTTGCCGTTGTGTTGTTCAGGTCATCAGCGTCAGACGGATATTTTTGCTGCTAGGTGGAAGTTTTAGGGTGTATCGATACATTTCTACGTGCGGTGAGGGGAGGGGAACTTCAGGTACGGGTTTGAGTGAACCGGTACAGCAGGCGGATGCATCATCGACCCAGCATGTAGACCCGGAACTGCAGCAACAGGCTCGGCCTTCGGGGCTCGAGGATTGTGGTACGAGGAGATCGGACGTTCCAGGCTTGAGCTCTATGTCGGAGCTGGCTGGTCAGGCATGGAATGATGTTGCTGGATGGATAGTCTCGCCGAAAATTATCGAGGGGGAGTGTGGGGTTTGTTTGCTTCCGTTTCGGGTTGAGGTGTCTGGTGCGTGGGCTCTCAAATATACTGCGGACGAGAGAGGGCTTTCTAAGAGTAGATGTGATGATCCGGGGGTTTTTGGTCTGGTGTCAGAGTTATTGTGCGACGAATTATCATCGGGAGTGTATTGGTCAGTGGCTTTTGGGCGATTGGCAAGGTCCTCCTACTTGTCCGACTTGTCTGAAGTTTTTGATATTTTGAAACAGTATGAGGGGCTTTTTTTGTCTTTATTTTTGCTTTGTGCGGTCTTTCGGTATCTCTTGTTGTACTGTCAACTATATACAATATACAACTTGTTGTGGTTAAATTCGGAATCGCCATCAGGACATGGAAACAAATGGATAACAGTACCGCTCAAAGCCGCGCGGTCTTCTTGTCCGTCACTTTGTTTAGCCAGTACTGGATGGTGTCGACAAACCCGTCGATCTCCTCCATCGTATTCCCCGTGTGCAGGCACACTCGCACCCGCTCCTTTCCTGCGGGGACGGTGGGTGCCATAATTGCACGTACAGTGAACCCTTCTTGTTGACATTGCGCCGCCAGCTGGCGAGGCATGGGGCTGCGCAAGGAAAAGATGGGGGATCTCGGGAAATGGTCTACTTCGAAGACAACAGGGTCCCACGAACCAAGGTCTCCAAGGCGTGTCCGGAGGTACAGAATCAACTGTTGAAGTTTTTCTTGCAGCTATTCAAGATCAGTTGAGATTCTTCCGAGGACCAGGATAAACTATGCGAGGGGCAACTTACAGGCTCTGTAACACCCTCGGACAGCAATTCATATGCCGTGCGGATCGACGCCAGGAATGGGAATCCCAGTGCCGTGGTGTAGATCAAGCTGCGGGCGTAGTTGATCAGATAATCTCGAGTATCGGAACAGCATAATACGATTGCTACAGAAGTGTCAGTCATATAGGTCATCATATGGTGTTTTGTGAACTCATACCTCCATGGCTCGCTAGCGCTTTACCAAATGTATGTACCCGGATAAATATCCGCTCCTCTAGCCCTAGTTCCTGCACAACACCCGCCCCACGGGGACCGAATGTTCCCGTAGCATGCGCTTCGTCCACGATAAAATAGCCGTTACCCCGCGGAAGAAGTCGATCTACCACTTCGATGAATTCCCGGATGGGGGCAATGTCTCCATCCATGCTATAGACGGATTCAACCACGATGAAGACATTCCGTGAGCCGTTTTGTATGAATGGGTCCGCATCGACCTCTGCTTGTAGTACTTCTTCCAGGCCCAAAGGTGAGCTGTGAGCGAACTGGACCCGTTTGCCCGCTCGTGACAACCGCATGCCTTCCCGGGCACTCGCGTGGATGAGCTCGTCATGCACGATCAGATCACCCGGCTGAGGGATGCACGATAAGACCCCAACATTGGCGTCGAAGCCCGAATTGAACAGCAGGCCGCTGGGGGCAGCATGGAAATCGGCAATGAAGCTCTCAAGCTCCTCAGCATAGGCTGAATTGCCATCTAGGAGCCGGGAGCCCCCACTGGCAAATGGGTAGAAGGACGGTGCCTGTTGAAGATGGTCTATTAACCGAGCACGATATACGGGGGATGTCGATAGCGACAAGAAGTCGTTAGACGAGAAGTCCACCGAGCTCTGAGGGAGCACTGTGAGCCTTCGACGAGCAGATTTCAGCTCTCTTCGGCGTAAGGCTTGACGCAGTGAGTCACGCAGGGACTTTGGAGGGGAAACCTTCATCGTGACTAATACTGAATGACGAGTCTGTCAAACGATATACAATGAAATGACTTCCCACGCCAAAGAGAGAAAAGCGCACGGCACAGGCTACTATTATAGGCATGGTGCCCTTCCCTCTGGGTTGAGGGGATAGCGGGCATTGTCATCTTTCACACCGGGGGATGCGTGGATCCCGGGATTTTCAGAATGAAAAGCGTCCAAAAAAAAGAGTGGAGCTCCTGTTTCCCGTCATTTGTGGCTTGCTGGCCGAAAATGAATATGAATATGTTTAGCTTTTCACTATAATTAAAATTTGTTTTATAGTAGTATCCTTTTTTTTTATAAGAATTAAAATAATACTACCAACACCAACAACAACGATCAATAAATATTAATATAAATTTCAGGAGTATTACCACGGTCATAGTGTATTACGCCGTATATTTACACTTATAACTATAGGAATAATTTCTAATCTATATACAATACAAGGCATTCCAGTACAATATCAGCAAAATTGTGGTTTGTAACAGGACGATGAGGCGGTTTAAGTTTGACACATTGAAAGTCAACTATAAGGCGACCCGCAAGAATAAAGAAGACAGCAAAATGGTCTATGCATACGAGATTGAAAGTTGAGGTGGGAGAGAGTAAAAGGGGAAGCAGAAAAGAAAAGGAAAAGGAAAAGGAAAAGGGAAAATAAACAGGTCGAGGTTTTGTCTGTTGAGGACCAACAGCAACCGGTGGGGAAAATGGGCTGCCTGGGTGCCTCAGTGCCCCAGGCCGCCTGGAAAAAGTGTACCTCGGTCATGCTTCTGCTATTGGCTTTCTCCACCCCCATTTCTTACTCCTCTCGTATCTCTGACTATGAGGCTGTACAGAAATACTATTTATATTGTCTGACTATAATAATTGTGACAACAACTACTCAACCGCTTCCAATCTTTTTTTTTCTGCTCCTATTACTCTATGTGTGCTTAGTAGTAGCCACTGTCTACGCTGACTGTGATGTCTCCTGTGGGAGCTGCCCTCTGGCGCTCCCTTCGCGCCCATCAGGTGTACGGCGCCAACACCGATGTAGGCAAGACAATTGTCTCAACCGTCCTCTGTAACGCAATTCAGCGTCAAAAGTCCCAGAATCAGGCGGCCTTTCTGAAACCCGTCTCAACCGGGCCATTGGACGATGCAGATGACAGGTGCGCGGCCTAAATCCTACTTCCGTGATTGACTCGTATGTCTTGTCGCACACACTGATTCATGATCATAGACATATCCAACGCCATTCCGCTGGGACAGTGACTAAGTGTCTCTACCAATTTTATGAGCCCGTCAGTCCGCATATTGCGGCGCAGCAGAAAAACTTTACCGTACCAAACCATCTTAGCCCTGTCACAAAAGGTGACAACGCTAACCACGAACTAGATCCCTCGAGATGACGATATCCTTGCCTCCGTCCACAAGACCCTCTCTGACTGGGCGGGCAGTGGGGTCAACTTCGCCCTGGTAGAAACAGCCGGCGGGGTTCATTCTCCCGGACCCAATGGCAACTCCCAGGCAGACCTATATCGCCCTCTCCGACTACCAATTGTGCTTGTCGCGGACTCCCGACTGGGTGGTATCTCCTCGTCCATTTCCGCTTATGAGTCACTCTTGCTTCGGGGCTACGATATCAATTCGGTCTTAATCTTCCGCGATGAGTACTACCAGAATCATGAATACTTGCTCAAGTATTTCCAGAAGAAAAGCATACCGTTAGTGCCACTGCCGTCGCCCCCTCCAAAGCCGCCGGCGCATGAGGTAGATTCCTTGGCGCGGGACGAGGAAGCCATGGCCACTTACTATGGCCGCGTCGCGCAGGGAACGGATATTACAGGTTTATTAGAACAGCTAAACACCAAGAATGCGGAAAGAATTGACCGCTTGGAATCCATGTCGAGCCGGGCACATGCCGCCATATGGTATCCGTTCACACAGCACCATGGCATGGAGGCTAAGGATATCACTCCGATTGACTCGGCCTACGATGACTATTTCCAAACATTTGTAGAATCGGACAAGTCCCCTCATCAGAGCCAGCTGCGCGCGACCTTTGACGGATCGGCATCCTGGTGGACGCAAGGCTTGGGTCATGGCAACCCAAGTTTAGCCTTGTCGGCCGCATATGCTGCTGGACGGTACGGCCATGTCATGTTTCCCGGCAATATTCATGAGCCGGCTTTGTCGCTGGCGGAGCTCTTAGTCAAGAGCATTGGCAACCCTCGACTCCAGAAGGTCTTCTATACCGACAACGGGAGCACCGGAATGGAAGTTGCTGTGAAGATGGGTCTCCGGGCGGCATGCGACCGCTATGGATGGGATGCCAGCAAGGAGCAAATCAGTATCCTTGGACTCAAGGGGAGCTATCACGGTGATACCATTGGCGTCATGGATTGCTCGGAACCTTCCACTTACAACAAGAAAGTCGAATGGTATCGCGGCCGTGGTTACTGGTTTGATTTCCCTCTGGTAAAGATGTCCCATGGAGTGTGGAAGATTGAGATGCCCGAGAATCTTCAAGAGCCATTGGGCTCGGATCTCGAATTCTCGTCTTTGGATGGCGTCTTCGACGTAGAAGAACGGCTGCAATCGGCAGCGGGGAAGCGCTACAAGGAATATATTCGAGACACCATTCAGGGTCTGGTTCACAAGCAAGGGATGAAGTTTGGCTCCCTTATCATGGAGCCCATTATTCTAGGTGCCGGCGGCATGCTCTTTTGGTCTGTATCGATGATCAAGGTCGGTTTCACGCTGATAACTAATGGATATGCTTAGTGACCCTCTGTTCCAACGGTGTCTCGCCGATGTCGTCCGCGGCCATCCTGAGCTGTTTGATGCTAGCGCAGCTAAGCCTGCCAAGGGTCACCCCCAGGGAGGAGTAGCAACCTCGTGGTCTGGTCTCCCTATCATCTTTGACGAGGTTTTCACCGGGCTTTACCGTCTTGGCCGCAGATCCTCGGCGTCATTCCTCCAGGTCGACGCTGACATCACCGTCAACGCGAAACTTCTGACCGGTGGCCTTCTCCCCCTGTGTACTACGATGGCTAGCGATGAAATATTCCGGGCCTTTTCCAGCCCGGAAAAGAGCGACGCCTTGCTTCACGGGCACAGTTATACGGCACATGCCGTTGGATGCCAGGTTGCCGTGGATTCTCTGCAAGCCATGATAGGAATGGAAAGCAGTGGGTCCTGGAATGGGTACCGCCAGGACTGGACTGCAACCCTGTCCGAGGGTTCGAGAGCGCGGGATATTTGGAGTGTGTGGTCTCACGGTTTAGTTAGTGATCTATCCCATGCTCCGACGGTTGATGGGGTGTTTGCCATAGGAACGGTGCTCAGTATTTCACTGAAAGATATGCAGGGGGGAGGTAAGTCAACCCATTCGGTTCAATCAGTTGTCCCGGACTAACATGTGACGTCTCCACCACGCATATAGGCTACACCTCGACAGCCGCCAGAGGCTTGCAGCAGCGGTTATCTACGAGTGACGGAAAGTTTAACGTGCATTCGCGTGTGCTTGGAAATGTCCTGTACCTCATGTCGAGTCTCACTTCCCAATCGGAGGCCCTGCGGTCCATTGAGGGGTTGCTGCGGGAAGCCCTCCTACCGTGATGATCCAGTGCAACAAATTTACTTTCTACGTCTTTCTTCTTCTTTCCTTTTTTTTTATTTTTATTTTTATTTTTATTTTTATCTTTCTTTCTTTTTCTTTTTCTTTTTTTTTTTTTTTTTGCCTTTAGACAAAAAAACTAGATTAGCGGGATATAGTTTTGAACGAGCGTATAATGAACCACCGGAGGGTTAGGTTTTTGGGTGCTAATTCTGTACGGTTATCATCGGGTTAGAGATGGATAACGTATTCGGTAAGCGAGCCGCTCAGCTCTGTATTCCATATAATTGATCCTTTTTGATACTTGAATATCTCAGTAACCAGAAATAGTAAAGATATAAAATTTACATAGGATATATAATAGTACTTAATCTTGAATATAATTCAGAAAAGTTTATGCAACTGATATCTCGGTCAGTATTGAATATTACAACTGTAATTTTTTTTTTTTTGAAATTCTCGATCTATAGCTTATGCTTATAGAGAAAAAACCAATGAAAATTCATTTACAGCCTGATACAGACTATCTTATATTATATTAAATTAAAAGTTTTGAATATTTCTGGTTGCTGAGATATTCAAGTATCAAAAAGGGTCAATTTATACGGAATACAGAGCTGAGCGATTCGCTTACCGAATACGTTAGGCTAATGTGATGACACATCCAGTAGGAATTCCCCCACCGGACGGATGAAAGTAAACTGTAGCATTGGGATGTGAGTAAATTATTCTGCCATATTTTTTGTGCCTGGCTAATGGGCGATCTTTTCGAACCATGGAAAGATTAGTACTATGCCATGTCATTGGCTTGGCTTTCCCGGTGTCTGAAATGGACATGGAAATGTTTGGATTTTCCCTGATTTGTTCAACTTGCCGGTGAGCGGCGGGGTCATGTGTGGCTCCTGATTGGCTGAGACCAACACGTGATGGGCCAAATCCCCAATCGTTCCCGTCACGGGAAAGGCTTTCCGATAGAATCCATGGCATTTTTCTCCTCCCTTCCTCAAAGTACCTGTCCTCCGATAACTGAGTACTTTACTAGTACTAAATTATTGCTGTACTGCAAAGTGGGGGAAACGATCGAATCAGTCGTCCCGTACGTAACTCACCCGCGACGATCTGCGCGTTAATCCAACGATCTATTGAACCCCTCAACAAGTTGATCTCTCTGTGTGGCGGGGACAACAACAAAAAAATAAAAGTGGGCAATTGATGGTGGAACCTCTCATCTTGAAGAGTTGGACTCTCCCTCATTATATAATCTATGTATATAATATGATCCTCTTCGGCACAAAGGCAATGGCTGGACTCGTCTCGTTGGGGTCAACGGCTTCACCCCACGATACGATAGTCCCTCAGAGCTGGACAGCTTTATTCATTAATTAATTTGCATCAGCTGGTTGCTGACTGGTCCCGGGGTTTTTAGACTTTCCCTCCCCACTTTAAGTGAGTAATACCAAGTCGTAAGTGGAAAAGCATATCATCTTCTGTATCGTGACTCCTAGTACCGTACTGTACTTCCTAATCTACCCCTCCCTCTCTCTCTCTCTCTCTCTCTCTCTCTCTCTCTCTCTCTCTCTCTCTCTCTCTCTCTCTCTCTCTCTCTCACTCACTCTCACCTTTCCCGAGGTTGTGAGTTCTTCTTCACTTTCCCTTGGCATTCGTAGCGTGAATTCTTTGGGAAGCAGTAGTGGTGCCGTTGTGTCGCTTTTAGCCCAACTACGAATTGAAGGCTTCCTAATCCCATTGCATTCTCTTGTTGCCTGATCTGACCTCCGATTCTGTGCTCCTGTCCGCCAATGTCGCTGCTCCCACGGTCCGTTCCTCGGGCCATCTTACGAAGGTCCTATGGTACCGTCCAATCCTCCTCCCCCAGTGCAGCTTCACTTGCGAGCAAGATTCCCGTCGCCCTGCAAGAGGCAACTGCCGCAACAGCGCCGCGGACGACATGGTCCCGCGAAGAGGTCCAGCAGATCTATGAAACTCCCTTGAATCAGCTGACCTATGCTGCGGTATGTGACCCGGTTTCAACAAGAGATTATGTCATGCTATCCTGTCATTCATTCATTCATTCGTCTACGCTCCATGCGTGATGTAAATATAGTATCTACATTGACCGCTGACTCACTCCGGTTCCAGGCGGCCATTCACCGTCGATTCCATGACCCATCTGCCATTCAGATGTGTACCCTAATGAACATCAAGACCGGAGGGTGTAGTGAGGACTGTTCTTACTGCGCTCAGTCGTCGCGCCACAGCACTGGCTTGAAAGCGACCAAGATGAGCCCGGTGGACGACGTCTTGAAGGCTGCCCGGATCGCCAAGGCCAATGGAAGCACCCGCTTCTGCATGGGCGCCGCCTGGCGCGACATGCGCGGTCGCAAAACAAGTCTGAAGAACGTCAAGCAGATGGTCTCGGGTGTCCGCGAGATGGGGATGGAGGTCTGCGTGACCTTGGGCATGATCGACGAGAACCAGGCCAAGGAGCTGAAGGATGCAGGCTTGACGGCGTACAACCATAACCTGGACACCTCCCGAGAGTTTTACCCCTCCATCATTACCACACGGTCGTACGACGAGCGCCTCAAGACCCTGTCCCATGTCCGGGATGCGGGAATCAACGTCTGCTCCGGTGGTATCCTGGGTCTCGGGGAGGCGGACTCCGATCGCATCGGTCTCATCCACACCGTTTCCTCTCTGCCGTCTCACCCGGAGTCTTTCCCCGTCAACGCTCTCGTCCCTATCCCCGGTACTCCGTTGGGAGATCGCAAGATGATCCCCTTCGACAAGCTCCTCCGGACCATCGCTACTGCTCGGATCGTCCTCCCCGCCACTATCGTCCGCTTGGCAGCGGGTCGCATCTCCCTCTCCGAGGAACAACAAATCCAGTGCTTCATGGCTGGCGCCAATGCCGTCTTCACTGGCGAGAAGATGTTGACGACTGATTGCAACGGATGGGATGAAGATCGCGTCATGTTCGAGCGATGGGGCTTCTACCCCATGAAGAGTTTCGAGAAGGATGCCAGCGACTCCGTCCCAAAATCCCCTGAATTGGAGTCCGCCCCCTCGGAAAATGTATCCGCTGCGCCGGCCGCAGCAAGTTCGTAAATAGTCTCTGACCCCTCTGCCACCTGCAATTACCAAATCATATCCCCCTCTGATGAGTCAATTGTATGAGGCATTATTATGACCCAATAGAAAGCGTTCGATCGACATCTATAGATGCCTGGTCCCCCTCCGCTCGTAGAATTGATTCGACCCCGGCTTCTGCCCATGTCTTGGAAATCCCTTGGCAAGCATCGATGATGTCGACACGTCGTGGGATTTGTTCTTGTCTGTAACCCTCCAGCAATGGTGGATGCCTAGTTGTTCTCACATGGTGTGGCCCCTCTCTCTAAAGCTCTAGTATTTAAGGGCCGTGTCCTCTCCCTTCCGCTCCTTGTCCTCCGCCGCCATTCCGACTCGCTCGGAGCCCGAGTCTTGAGGCATTCCCTCGGAACAGCCCAAATTTGCTCGTGACTTGTGTCACAGGTTTTGCTCTACTACTGATCTGATCTAGGCTCATGTAGCTACTCTTGATTTGATTTATTGAATCACTTAAGATCCGTCTCTACTCGTCCTCTTTGATGTTTTACTCCGATTACGACTTCTTGAAATGCGGGCATCCAGATGGGGGGGGAAAGCGGTAAAAAGAAATGGTATTTATCAACATGAAGTCTATATGAACTCTGCTCATTGCATATATACACCGCACTCATGATCATTCGATCAAACCATGGATTTCTCGACCTTCATGTCACTGGTTCCTTGGGTATCAGACCGGCTCATCGTGGTGTAGCGACTGAAGTCGTTGGGGGGCCTCTTGTCGCCCTTATCCTTTTGAAGGTACGCTGGGCGCCGGAAAAAGATCCGCTTGCACCATTTCCATGCCTCAACACCCAGGAAGAACAAGACCGCTTCCACAAATACCACACCCCATTCCCAGGAGATACCGGTGTGTTTGAACACGACGTGGTTAATCACAGGAATATAAAGAATAGGGAATGTGGTAATAAACCCGACCATGATACCCGTGAAAAGGAACTTGTTGCGCCAGACATCAAACATCCACTGAGTAAAGTATTTCTTCGAATCTGGTTGCATACGGAAGAAACTGCGCCGCATGTCGATCTGTTCCCACGCCAAGAAGAGCGCGAACCAAGTCATGCAAACGAAGGTGGTCGCACGAGCACGGAAAACAGTGTCGCAGTTGCCGTCATAGTTATCGTTGCCATGATAGCCGCTGTTGCAGCCACTTCCGAGGTTGCCATCACCCCATCCATACATCACCAGGGAAAAGGATGCCAGGCACAGCGCTGCCATCCAGACACCATATACAAGGGTGTCCACAATGACTTCCCATGTGAAGATACCTTGTTTCTATTGCGCGTGTTAGCAGCGGGCCTGAGAGCAAGGGCTTGGGAAGAGAATGAAAGAGGGGGGGGGGGAAGGTTAATACGTACACTCTGGGGCGGACGGTCCATAATATCTGGTGCCGCGATCTCCATTCCCAATCCCATATCAGGTAGACCGGAGGTGATCATAATAATCCAGAGAATTTCGACAGGCGCAATGGGAAACACAGACTGTCCATTGACATCCTTGAACACAAGACCAATGAGTAGAGTGAGCGCGAGTCCGACGTTTTCCGCCAACAAATGCAGAACGAATTTCTGAATGTTATCGAAGATACGACGGCCCTCTTCAATTCCGTTGATAATCGAAGCAAAATTGTCATCCATCAAGACTAGCTCGGAAGCATCCTTCGCTACATCAGAACCTGCCTGTCCCATGGCAATACCAACATCGGCCCGTTTGAGAGACGGCGAGTCGTTAACACCGTCGCCCGTCATCGCCGCATAACAACCACGACGGTGCAACGCATCGATCATGCGGACCTTTGTGTGAGGTGCGCAGCGAGCAATGACCAACGGCAGAGTGGGGAGATTGTCAATCTCGTCCTCAGTCAACTTATCAAACTGGCTGGCAGTCATCACCATCGCGTCGGCCACATCCTTCGCGACGCTGTCCATGTTCGCAGGAATGATACCAACTTGTGCTGCAATGGCACGTGCAGTACCCGGGTGATCACCTGTTACCATGTGAACAGCAATTCCCGCACGATAACATTCTTCAATAGCACCAGCAGTTTCGGGGCGAGGGGGATCGTAAAGACCGATCAATCCACAGAAGGTAAGGTCCTTCTCTACGTCCTCTCTTGGAGGGACGTCCTCTCCGCCCTTGGTGGGGATGTTATTCTCCCGGCAGGCGAGGCAAAGGACACGAAGGCCTTCCTTCGCCAGGGCTTCCATGTTCTGCAAAATCTCCTCTTTCATGGTTCCATCGAGAGGAACGGGGCCAGAACCGGCCGTCCAAATAACCGATGTGCAGGAATCCACAACACGTTCCACGGCACCCTTGGTGAAGATCATCTCGCGGTCTCCTTGGGAGAAAATCACGGACATTTTCTTCACCGTCGAATCGAAAGGATACTCGGCCTTTTGACTCCAGATGGGCTTCTCGCCCTTGGTCCAGCGATCGCGGCCCCAGTTGAAACGAGAGGCAAAGACTTGGATGGCGATATCCGTTGGCTCGCCCCGCGCCTGCCATTCATCATTCTCAGACTTGTGGACATGGGCGAGGTTTGCCAGGGCAGCGACATTGAGATAGTCTTCCAGCACTTTGTTATCCTTCAAGAGGTCCTGCGGGTCCTGAGGTTCGCCTTGTGCTTCACGCTCGACCTGGACCGGGGGCTGAGGGAGCAAGCTCAGGTCTCCTTCCTGCGGGTTCAGGGGATCATTCGAGGATCCCACCGAATAGGTGCCCAATGATGGGAGCCATGCCCTTTTGGCAACCATGCGACCCTGTGTGAGAGTTCCCGTTTTGTCTGAGCAAATGTTAGTCACAGCGCCGAGAGCTTCCAAGGAGTCAAGCTTTCGGACAATGACATTCCTTTGTGCCATCTGCTTTGTGCCTACCGCCATAGTAATAGTTAATACCACCACTAGACAAGCAGGAATCATAGCCAGACCCGTTGCCACTGCATAGATAATGACTTCCTTATCATTGCGCATCTCATTTGCGCCCATGACAACAATAGCAAAGATCACGGCAATGGCGAAGAGAAGCAAGGCCAACTTGGAGAGCTTTCGTTGTAAGGGTGTGCCAACGTTAATACCCAAGAAACGGCCCACTGCATCGGTACAGGTCAGCGTCCACGCCTCCACGTACCAACGCTTCTTGGTCTCGCCCTGAGGACCACGCTTGACAGGCCGTCTCTTGGAATCACCGGCGCGAAGAGCTGCTGCAATCGCACCGATTTCCGTTCTCATTCCGGTCCCCACCACAACGCCACGAGCACGGCCGCGGGTCACGGTCGAGGAACTGTAAGCAATGTTCAGACGATCGCCCGGACCAGTATCTGGATCGAACACAGAGTTGACCTCCTTCTGGACAGGTAAAGATTCTCCGGTCAAAAGGGCTTCATCAGTTTCAAAATTCATCGCATCCACCAGTCTACCCATGAAATCAGTACGGCTATTCGTCGGACAACACTCTCATGGACCACATACCTAAGATCAGCAGGGACTGTATCACCCACTTTAAGCTCGATCATATCTCCAGGGACGATTTCCAAGGCGGGGATAGTATTGGTTTTGCCGTCTCGAGTCGCGACACCGGTCGGAGAGCTCAGGGAGCGCAAGGAATCCATTGTCTTCTCCGCCGCATAGTCCTGGTATACACCCACCACGATGTTGAGAGCAATGACTGCGCAAATGACACCACCCTCGATCCACGATTGAATACCAAAACTAACAGCCATGGCAATGATGAGCACCTAATCATGGTTCCGTGTTGGTTAGTCAACCAATGCAAGGGTTCTCGGAGCGAGCACGGCCACTTACCAGCATCATTGCATTGGCGATTTGTCTAATCACAATTTTGACAAGGGAGACGGATTCTCCGCCCTCCAGCTCATTCGGTCCATACTGGCTCAAACGTTTTTTGGCGTCGGCCGTTGTGAGACCTTCTTCGGGGTTCACGGAGAGCTCGCGGAGGATATCATCATAGGAGAGGGAGTGAGCGGGTTGAGAGAGCGGTTGGGACGTATCCCCCCCGGCCGATTGTTTCTTTTCATCATGAGCCATGTCAATGTATGCGTGTATGAGGGTGTTGTAGGTTGTATATTTGCGTGTTGGGTATTAGGTATGGTCTAATCTAATCTGGGGACTCGTCCTTAGGGAGGCTCCATATAGATTGTATCCTCAAGAGAGTGACAGTCCATACACCTACACCTTAAAAGCGGAGTAACTATGGAGAGAGAGGATCTGGATATATTCTTAACCGTCTTTCTTCCAAGTGAAAGAGGGGGACTAACAGCCTTTTTAAATTCACAGTACGGAGGTATAACATGACGAAACAAAGGTTCACCTCTTGGCATGGATCGCATTCATTATCGCGATCTGACGGCAAAACCGATGAGGGCCAATGAGGACGAAGCCTTGGCGGGAAAACCTTGAGATGTGGCCAGGCTATGACGCATTCGACCAATACCGTCGCCACGTGAGTATCGGCTAACACACCATGTAGGCAAATTAGTGGCCAGAACCCCGTCGGCCATGGCCGCTGATTGGTCACGATACCCTGGGACTCCAGCGGAATGCCAAGGACGTCCGGGGCGCGGGAGGCTTGGCACCTCTTGGATTATTTCCCGCCTCGGTATCTCTGCACGCTTGGTCGCTCTTGGCAAGACGCACTGCTGAGGGGTCTGAGAGCCAGTCGCAGGTCTAAATGCCCCCCCATCGCTCCTTTCTACAGCCAAAAATATCCAGGCCCGTCCCTTCTGAGTGGTTGGTCGTCCCCCTCCCCCACTCCCCTCTTATCATCGTGCTGGCCGACCTTATGCGAAACCCGTTGCAGCTCTCGTATGTAGCCGACATATCCGATCTTCACCGTGTGATAAATCTTATTGGATCTGTCTGCCACTTAGTCTATCTGGTGGTCGTTCTCGTATTCACATTAGAACCGAATCGCATCGTGTCGCCCGTGCAATGGCGGGTGATCCGCCCGGCGCTGACATTGTCGGCGTGGTAATCGGAGCGGTGCTGCTCTTTGGCACCATCAGCCTCGTTCCTCTGTGAGTTCATTTTCCCTAGTCCATCTAGGCCAGATCCCCGCCGCAGGAGAGAACTTTCCACGCATTTCGATTGGGACTGGTCCCCCGCAGCTCGGGCGTCTTCACATTACTTTGTACTTCACGTCCTCTCCTCCCCTGGGTTGTTCCCTGCCGAGCTCCAACAAAGAAGTTGACCACACCTCTCCATCTAGCTTAGTTATGTGGCATCACCGGCGACGAGCGGCGACGAGAAGAGCCAGCGAAATCCATAATCTCCAAGTCAATGGGTGCATACGACAAGTGACGGTGGAGCGATGGCTAGAAGAGGTGGCCCGTACGGACAATGGTGAACGGCCGCAGCAGCACTACGCTCAGGAACCTTGGTAGGGTTGCGCATCCCCATTGTTGGAGAACGCCGGGACTCTTGGCCCTGGAGGATGCGGGGACAAGGCTGGCGCTAGTGGTCTTGGCCTTTATCATCGGGATCCGGTTGAACTGACTCAATGGCCTATGATTTGCCTCTCTCAAGTTCCATCTGCCTCTCAACTCTCCTCTTAGCGTCGTCGTCTTCGTCGTCTCAAGACACGCTACCGTCGTCTCCAGAACCAGCCTGCATCCTCCCTCCTCCTCATCCTCGTTCGACTCTCCACAGTCACGATACACTTACCCCTGACGCTGACCCTCCTTCCCTACTCGAATCAGGTCGGATCCGGTACCACTGCCGAACCCGCAGCGTTCTCGTCCTGAATCAGTGCAATCACGCGTTCCACGCTTCCTGTCTTGCGTCATGGTTCACCTACGGCCAGTACAAGTGTCCAATCTGCCAGACGGTGTACCTCCCCACCACTGCCGGGTAATTTCTCCCCTCTTCTCGGACTCTCATTGCTGATCATGGAGATTGATTGCGACATGGCTGGATCCATGGGTTTTTTCTTGGCGCCTTATTCGGGCCTTGGGGGTTGTTTTACGTTGTTTTACTCTTTTTTTTTTTTTTTTTTTTTTTTTTTTTTTTTACTTCGGATTCCCAGTTTTTGGCACGGTGGATGTATGTGTTGTTCCCAATGGTGCTGATAATCGGTGTCTGTGTGTTCGATCTCACGTTCGGACACTCATTCGCCCCTTCCCTGCTTTTCCGAGAAAAGCAAAAGACCAGCTCATCTTATCTTTCACCGTGTATGGTAGTATGCGCTGCACACTCACACATCCCGATATAGATATGTACATATCCTCCAAATCGACCCCAGGTCACAAGACCCCAGAGATATATGTACAGACCACAGTCTGGTTAAGCCTTCCCTGTCCATAGGACAACCTCAGAAAACCAGAGCCAGCCTTGACCCATCCATACCCAAACTCAAAATAAGAAAGAGTAAAGAAAGCGTCGCTGATGTCAATCGGGACTTTGGTCTTGATTCTTTCTCAAGCTCGAAGAATTAGGGTTTCTTCGGTTTACATAACTTAATGCAGGACTACTGAGTTAGAGTAGGAATTCCGAGTGGAGGTCCGGAACCAATTTAAGAAAAATATTAGAATTAAAATAGGTTAGTATAAAATAAAATAAAAAATCTAACATATTCCGTAGACGGGTCGCGTATCGCGCCTGTCTTTATGCCCTTATTTTTCTTCTTGTCTTTTTCTTCTTGTGTTCTATTTAATGCACCGACGTCCACCGTGGAGGTATAGTACTATGTACGATGCATGTATCGACTGGGATTGTACTCCTTATCACGAACAAAAAGAGGGGTCGCTGGGTCGGGGCCAAGACTTGGGGTTTTTCTGGAAGGGTTCTGGAATGTTCTTTTCTGGATGTTAGGGTTAGGACTCTAGGGTGATCGGTTTGGGCAGTTCTAGGGGATGGGGTCTTGTTTTTTCCTAGTCTTATTTGATCTGGTTAATTTTGTGGAGTAGAGGGTGAGGGATTGGCCCGGATGTTTCTTATGCTTGTGTGAGATTGGTTTGGATGTCTAGGATCTATCTGTCACAGGGAATGAATTGGAATCAGTTGGGGTAGAGGGTGCTTTATTCATGGCATCCTGTCTAGTTTATTATGGTCAATCCTGGTATATCGCAATCAGGTGATACCTGATAACTCTTGGCCTAAGGATCTGGGTAAACTGCCGGAGTCTCAGCGCCTGCGCAAGCTAAGGAATAAAGAACGAGGATGGTCAACCGGGCAGCATACAGGCCCCGCACTGGTGGTGTCACTACAGTAGAAATATAAGTATCTAGACCATCGTGCTGTACTCGGGCCCCGTAGCTGGGTGACTTGCATTCATGCTGAAGTGGAGAGTCCAGGGAACAGCTCACATTTGATATCATGAATATCTATCAGCTTGTATATGGAAGCCGTTTCCCTCAGGCCCCCGGAAATTCCCTATTTATCGAGTTCGGCAGTTTGGAGCTAAACTACGTGGCTCCCGTGGTAGAGGGTTCAACCCGGGGGCCATCTCTGAATGGTCGAGTGGTGAAATATATGTGGTTCGGAATCAAGACAAGAGGTCGGCGTCGAGTCGTGCCATGGCTAGACCTATCTGTAGAGTCGATTGAAGAACAGGGTCGCAGGATAACATGGTGTTGCAAGAACTGCACTGCAGGCAGCGCTCGTGGTTGTCCTACAATGGTTCGACGTGGTTACCGTGGGCTATGAACCCGGATGTAGATATTGGATTCAACTGAGTTCCTCAAGGTTCGATCAAATAAGCGGTATCAAAGAATACCAAGACAGCTATGTAAAAAGAAAGAGAAAAATAAAAATAAAAATGGGGGTAGGTCCTGCCCGGGTTCGAACCGGGGTTACTGGAAGATTTCGGAACTGAGTCAACTGCAGAATTTGTTAGTGGACTATGAAACCTAATTGAGACATCGGAACGGAGGAACATACAATCCAGTGTGATAACCTCTACACTACAGAACCGGTCTAATTGGTCCGCTTTCCAAGAATTGAATATGTGGTACTGGAAAGTTACTGGACAGAGAACCAAGACCCAATCGTCGCGAGAGATGGTCACACGTGCCCTACAACAAGAGCCAAAGTATCGTAAGTGTCCTTGGCTTTTCTTGGATCTTTTCTTACTCAAAGAACAAGGATAAGAATGTGTCCACTCAATTCCTTGCCTAGCTTAAGCACGTTGGTCTCGTGCCTCTTTGCCGTTTACTTCCTTCCTGGTGGAGAATGACTCTTATCTATTTATCTGCTGAAGTAAGTTATTTACACGATGGAACTAATTTGGCGATAAACGATCCAAAGAAACTCGTTCCCGTCGGCACAGCAGCCAATCATCGAACAATTCGGCAGGTAAACAGCAGTACTGCCGAAGATAACTCAACTCCTCAATTCCATGTCTAGGCTCGTATATAATCATTGCTTGGCAGTTAAACTTAACCTATGGACTCAAACCGCTAATATCACGTCGACAAGATGCATGTCCAACAGCATCAGTATCAATTAATTGATAACGTTCAGAAAACTCTCCGGAAATATGATTCGGAGCTCAAGAACATTAACCACAAAGTAAGGGGGATAGAACGACAAACATACTATATGTATTTATTATATTTCCGCCCTCTAACCTCGGCTAGATCTGGTCCAACCCTGAACTGGGTTACAAAGAATACAAGGCTCATAACCATATCTGCGAGTTATTTGAAAGCCTCAGATCCGAAGGATATCAAGTTCGGCGCAGTGCGTATGGCTTAGAAACCGCCTTGGAGGTTGAATACACCCGTGGCTCCGGAGGACGTGTAGTCGTCTTCAACGCTGAATACGACGCACTCCCGGGGATCGGCCATGCCTGCGGACATAATTTGATTGCGACCGCATCAATCGCGGCCTTCATTGCTACCTGTGAGGCGTTAAAAGCTCAATATCCTGACGGACCAGGCTGTACCGTCCGTCTCTTGGGCACGCCCGCCGAAGAATCCGGCGGTGGTAAAGTGCGCTTGTTGGATAACGGAGCATACAAGGATGTAGATGCATGCCTCATGGTGCATCCTATGCCCATAGCCCCCGAGGATCCGGAGCTCCTGAGCATCGCCACCGTAGTCCCCGGCGGGTTCCTTGCCAATGACAAAGTTACTGTGACCTTTACTGGTAAACCGGCACATGCCGCCGCGGCTCCGTGGGAAGGCATTAATGCTCTGGATGCCGTAGTCGCTGCCTATGTCAATATCTCCCTCCTTCGGCAACAGATCATGCCCAGCCAGAGAATCCATGGGGTCATTGCGAACGGGGGCGATCGTCCGAATATAATCCCCATGTCTGCATCTGTGGATTACTACATCCGATCGCCCACCATCAAATCATTGAAACCGTTGACAGAGAAGGTTGTCAAGTGCTTTGAAGCCGCTGCCATGGCTACTGGGTGCAAGGTTGAGTTTGATTGGTATGTTCGCCTTGGCAAGACGCTGGGTAGCCTCACTAAATCTGGCCTAGGGGCATCTCATATGCCGATTTGAAGACTAATACGCCTATTTGCGAGAACTACGTTACCGTCATGCGGGCAATGGGCCATCATACGCTGTTCGATAATTTAGGGAAGAGTGGCATTCTGGCTGGAGCGTCTACCGATATGGGTTCGTATAATGATGGCCACCTGCCAGTTCGGTCGACCTGGACACTTACATTATCCTGCATAGGGAACGTTACTTATGCCATCCCCGGGTTTCATGGCATGTTCACCATCCCAGCGGATGGTGTTAATCATACGCTCCAGTTTACCAACGGTGCCGGATCACCCCAGGGGTATCAACGTAGTCTTGCTTGTGCCGCCGGCATGGCTGTGGTTGCATGTCAAATCTTGGTAGATGACAATCTTGCCGAGAAAGTTAAGAAGGACTTTGAGAGAGACTCGTAGGTCACATTACTGAGGGGAGAAGATGTAGTTATCGATAGCGTCAGACTTTCCCTAATAGTATCCCGTTTTTTATCCTATGCTATCTCTACCTCCTTCGCAGGTTAGTAACCTGGTTTGATTGGAGTATTTGAGTGCAAGATGTCTCCTAGCTAACGGTAACGGTGAACAGCAGCAAAGCTCGAGATGATGTTTACAATTAAGTCTAATTTGTGATTCTATAACGGATCGAGCTTAACAATACCCTTAGTGCAGGCCAACTTTCTTCGTCCCCGGTCTGGTCTTCTGGTGATCTTTCCAGGTCGATAAAAAGTAGCAAGTTAAGCTGCATTCGTTTTCTTTGTCGCCCATTTCGACTTTCTCTGAAATGTCGTTCGGTTTTGAGATACAGGCGGAGTGAAGCAGCATCCCGGTAGGACACATCGCAAACAGCACAATGATATCACTTTTGTGCAACAGCCTGCTGCTTGTTGAAGGATTTTTGCCTTGGAACGGGCTTTAGCGTTGTGTCTTTTTCGTTGCGCCTTATATTTCTCTTTACGATTTCCTCGAAGTCACTTCTGTTGTTGGCACCGTCACGGTCCCCAGTTTTGGCCCTTGCCGACAAGCAGGACTGGAATATCGCTGCTCATATTCCCAATAGCGATCACGATCTCGTAGAAGTTCTTCCAGGCAACAAGAAAGTCAACTAATCAGAGTTATGGAACCACCATTTCGTATCCTCCCGCAACTTAGTAAGGGACTCCGAAACTCCAGTCTCGATAACTAATATTGGTCGGCCTACGCCCTATCCTGAGTGAGCCGACGAGAGCGAGGGAGGAACACCTGGTCGCCTTGCTTGCGCTTGTTTCCGTCAGTTTGGCGGATACGTGGTGGTTAGGCCCAGGTTCTGTCGGATCTAGGGATACTCATTGCTACAAAGGTATTGCTAACCATCATCAAGGCGAGCTCACTGTGTGGGGTGACCATGATGCGTCCAGCTGATTCCTCCTAGTTGAAAACGAAAGTCCATGCCCGTTATCAAGATGCTTGATTGCTGAATTGGTAAGTCCCAGAACCAACATCCTCTGGCTACCGTTGCACTCGTCCGCCCTAAGAGCTCCATGACCGCCTTGTCAATTGGGGTTATTGATGGCTCTGAGCTTGAAGCACCAGGGGTATCGAGGCTCGAGCCTTCTGGACAACAGAGCGATCTTTGACATGATCTCTTTGTAGTGGACGTTAGATGGAAGGGCTAGAAATACCATGATTCTAATATTCGTGAGGAATCTGGTGAATCTACAGGAGGAATCAGCTACATACATTGACTTGAAAAATTCAATGACACAAAGGAGGGAGCCTTTAGATGAATCGGATGGTTTGATGAATGGATCCCGGGTTCTATTCATTGCATTATCCTGTGCAGTATATCATAATATCCTACTTGCTACTATTGCAAACTACAACTGTATCTGTGCCTAATGCAATACGAGTAGTGTCAATATGTTCTATATTTAGAGGAGACGCCCTACTTACAATCCCTAATTATTGATATCAATACTATACTAGGCCGGATGCACTGCAAACAAGGCCTCTACGTGGGTCTCGAAGGATTTGGGGGCAACCATAGCCAAAGGAGACATGAGCATAGACTATCGCTGTGCTGTGTGTGAAGATCGCAGGGAGTAGCGCGTTCACCCACTGTAGTAGATCTTAGAAAGTTCTATGACGTACTCCGTACTGCTTGTAGGAATGGGGAGATGAAAAGAAAAGAAAAAGAAGAGATACTAGACAAAGTCGTGATAATTCATTGATTCCTACCCAGGAATATGTTATATGAAAACTTTTAACTTTTAACTGGCCGAGAAAATAGACATCTATCATGCAGCGAACATGAGGACATTGAAACCGGGACGCCAGAAACCGCATTCTAAATAAAATGGAAAGGTATCATCGCAATTCGTTCAAGCATTATGCCCGTCCAGAGGCTTTTCCTGACATCCTAGCCGGACCGAGCCCTTGTCGGATCTCGTCTAACATTTTAATGCCAATGGCTTCGTTGCCGTTCTTGCCTCTCTTTGCCTTGGCGCCCTTTCGCTTCGCTTGAGAGCTTGTGTTGCCATCCCATCCCGCAAGGAAGCTGTCCATAACCTCATTGAAGTCATGACGGGGAGCCACAGCCACTCCGTTCGCGTCAATCAAGCTGGGGGCCTGCGATGAGGCAGTCGAGAAGCCGGTCATGCCGGTCATACCAGTCATACCGCTGACCATGGACATGCTATCATCGTACTCATCTTCTTCGTCAAGAGCGTAGAGTGCCTCCACCCGGTCGAACCGGTCATCCAGAAGCCGGTGACCTTCCGTCCGTGCCAGAGCGGAAGAGGTCATCGAGTATGCCGAAGGGTTGGTGAGTGCGCCCTTCCGCTTCTTTCTGCGGATAGGAGTACCACCTGCTGTGAAGACGGTGGAGGCAAGAGTGCTTCGCTGCTCCGAGGGCACAATACTAGCCGGTGCCGCTGGCGCAGCCTTGACCTTACCATCCTTCTTGAACTTGGCGAACTCCCGCATCCATCCTTGGTCTTCCGGGTGCATATCTGGGGCTGGCGCATCGTGATCGGGAAGTTCATCTGATCCGGCATCCTGGGATTTACTCTGAGCGGATGTGTCCTTCTGCTGCGGCTTATAGTCTGTCGTGCTGGGCTGCACAGGAGCCTTCTCGGTAGCATCCGACTCCCACCCATCATCATCCTCCTCATCAAACAACGTATCCTCCCAATCGCCCTCTTCCATCTCCTCGGCTTGAGAAGTCAACTTGCCGAAAACATCGTCAACGTCCTCTTCGTCAACGAACTCTTCATCCTCAAGGGCCTCTAATACTTCTCGCAGACGGGGATCCATATCAGGCTGGAATCCCGCAATCGCATCGGGAACATTCTGTTGGTCCTGGTAGGTCGGTTGACGGGCATACGACGAGGCGGTCGAGCGAATCTCAGAGCCATATACGCTCCTGGGCCCATACTCGCTTCTCACATCATCCAGACTCGCTTCTCTCAACGCATCTTCCAACTTCATGCCCTTCACCTTGCCCTTGCCCTTATCCTTGCTCCTTGCCTCCACAAAGTATGAGTCGCCACCACCGGTGCCCAATTCGCGCAAATGTTGCATATAATCATATTTGGAGTCATCGTAGAAAACACCATAGTTCGCGGCTTCACCTTCGTTTTTCCGGACGGTCTCAACACCGAATTCACTAGCTAGGTCTGCGAGTTTTTTGCCACGCGCTTCGGATGTGGAGGTGCCTGGTGCAGGTCCTGAGACAGGGTACAGAACACGGTCATCGGCGGAGGAGTCGTGGATCAGCGGGTCATGTTGGGCTCGGTGGAAGAGTTGATATGTGGTTGCGTTCTTTTTATCGCTGTTGGGTTTTTGTTAGTCGCTGAATAATCAATAACCATGTGAAAAGAATAACGTACATCCACTGCTTGCGGGGAGGCATTCTGGCGAGTGCGATCTTGGTGGAACAGCAGGAAAGGAAAGTTGTCTGGCCGAGTGGGTTCAATATTATATTGAATTTGTATGGACCTTGGGAGCAAAAAAATCCGTCAAAGTGGGATGTGATAGCATCACGTGAGGGGCTTATCGGCGTGCCCAATGTTTTGGTCCTCAGGCAGCGATGAGGAGAACATGTAGGCTGGTTACGGATATAGAGTACACTGTACAATAAACTGAAGTATTTCACAATCCCTATGTCAATTGAAAAGCAATTCTACTCCGTAGAGTCTACTATGCTATGTGCTGTCATACATCATGGAAGAAGTGTGGCTGAGTCAGCCGCTCTTATCTTATCCGCGGGGCATTCCTGATTGGGTGAGGGAGCATCGCCAAATCCATCAAAATTATTAATTCTCTTTGCCTCTCCCCTCCATCCCCTCTCCTTCCTTTCTCTCTCAACCCTTCATTTTCCTTCCACTCCCCCCATCGGAAGGTCCTTTCTCATTCCCGGTGTACTGTAGTCGCGTATTATTCCCCCACAGTCACCATGGTTCTCGCAAAGTCCAAAAATTCCGTGGGGCTGGGTAACAGCCTCATGAACGATCGCTTCGGGAAAGGAAAGGCGTCGAACATGAAGAAAGCCTCTCACAATCAGGCCGTCGTACGGAAGGATATGAATGGAGAGACCTATGTCACCAATGCAAAGGAAGAAGCCTCCTGGGTGAAGATGCGCAGTATCACCGAACAAGCCGCACTGGATGAGTTCCTGAGTACTGCTGAACTGGCGGGCACCGATTTCACTGCCGAGAAGATGAACAACGTGAAGATCATCCATGCCGATCAGAAGAACCCTTACCTTCTTTCCGCATCAGAGGAGAGGTCAGCTGTTAAGAAACATCAGAAGAATAAAGGGCGACTGACCGTTCCGAGACGGCCGAAGTGGGATCAGTCGACAACGCGGCAACAGCTGGAGCTGATGGAGAGAGAGAGTTTCTTAAATTGGCGCAGAGGACTGGCTGAACTTCAGGAGAATCATGATATTTTGATGACGCCGTTTGAACGGAACTTGGAAGTTTGGAGACAGCTTTGGCGTGTCATTGAACGGTCGGATCTAGTCGTGCAGATTGTCGACGCTCGAAACCCGTTACATTTCCGGTCGGAGGATCTGGAGGCATATGTGAAGGAGATTAACCCCAAGAAGAGGAATCTTCTACTCGTCAACAAGGCAGATATGTTGACTGAGAAGCAACGAGAGGCCTGGGCGGACTATTTCGAGCGCAACAACATCAATTTCCGGTTCTTCTCAGCTCACCTAGCGAAGGAGAAAATTGAGGCTCAACTTTTGGAACAATCAAGTGAGAGTGAAGATGAAGAGGTTGCGGAGAAACTGGCCGAAACGACTATTGAGGAACAGTCAACTCAATCGACCGAAAGCCCGCAAGAGGAGCATGACGGTGGATTGGAACTTCCTGGCTCGAGCAAACCTCGGAGAACCGAAATTCTTGACGTCGAAGAATTAGAAGAGCTCTTCCTTTCCAACAGCCCCGACACCCTCCCTGAAAATGACGACCCAGAGCACCCAAGAAAGCAGAAGACCGTCATTGGTCTTGTCGGTTACCCTAACGTCGGTAAATCCAGCACAATCAACGCCCTCCTCGGAGCCAAGAAGGTTTCGGTGTCCGCCACACCCGGTAAGACGAAGCATTTCCAGACCCTATATCTCTCGCCAGAGATCATGCTCTGCGATTGTCCCGGTCTTGTGTTCCCCAACTTCGCGACGACCAAGGCAGACCTGGTTGTCAACGGTGTGCTTCCCATCGACCAGCAGCGGGAATTCACCGGCCCAGCAACTATCATTGCTCAGCGTGTTCCACAACATTTCCTCGAGAACGTCTACGGAGTCAAGATCTTGACTCGTCCCATCGAAGAAGGTGGCACGGGTACCCCTACCGGCAGCGAGCTTCTCCGAGCCTATGCCCGCGCCCGTGGTTTCTCTACCCAAGGTTTGGGCCAGCCCGACGAGTCCCGCGCAGCCCGTTACATCCTGAAGGACTACGTCAACGGTAAAATCATCTTCTGCCACCCACCCCCAGTCCCAGAGGGCGAAGCTCCCATCGACCCACATGAGTTCAACGCCGAACTCTACGACGTGGCACATCTCCCCGCTAGACGCCAAGAACAGATCGCCAAAGCGATGCTGGCCGAACAAATGACCGAGGAGGGCATCGACGCCGATATCCTTTCCCTATCCGGTCCTAAGAAACCGGTGGGAGGCGTCCGCTCCCGCAACCTCGACACGGGCTTCTTCGGCGACGGGTCGAAAGGCTCCGCCGGCCGTCTCACCCTTCCCTTCAACTCCCAGTACACCAACCAAGGCCAGGAAATGCGCAAGCAGCTGACCGGTCGTAGGGAGCGACTGATGGTTGCCCTAGAACGCGGTATCGACGTGTCCGAAGTGCGCGGCGGCAGCTCGAAGAAGCATTTCAAGGGCAACAAGAAGCAGGCGAAGAAGAAGCGCGTGGCGGCTGAGGACGATGATTATTGATTCATTTCTATCTGACTCGCGGGCGAGTGGGTTAATGTTGCCTGTGGTTGATGAATGAGTACTTGCATTTACCCCCTTTTTCTGTGTTTTCTGTTCGTTGCATTTAAGAAAAGTTATCATGATCTCGGTTTGACCTTTTTTGTTTCTTCGCCCTTTATGATGACATTCCGTATATATGTAGGGTTGGTGTTGATGTTCATGAATCATGACCGTTTAAATCAAATCAAATTCTTACCATGACATTCTTCCTTAAGACAAATGTAATTTATTCAAACCATACATGCAGAGTAGTGATGGTTTGTCCCTATCCAAATAAAAACAAGTACGAGCTACGAGACACAGCCTCCCCAAATTACAAATGACTCTTGAGCTTCAACCCACTGGCCGCCAACAACCGCTCGCCCTCCGCCTTCTGCCAATTCAACTTCTCAATAATGGCATCCTTGCGAGCGCGGTTCTCCCTCTTACCCAACTGCTGCAAATGCACCTCATCCGGCCCATCCGCAATCCGCAACGTCCGAGTCATCGCCCACAGATTCGCCAACGGCGTATCCTGACACACACCCGCAGCACCGTACGCCTGCACCGCACGATCAATAACCGCCAATGCAGTCTGCGGTACCAACACCTTGGCCTGGGCAATCTCCTTCAACGCAGACTTCGCATCGCCTTGATCGATCTTAATCGCAGCATTAAGCACAATCAGTCTCGCTGCGTCGATCTCAATCCGCGACTTGGCAACCCATTCCAGGATGACGCCGTGCGCCGACAGATTCTTCCCGAAGGTCTGCTTGCGGTCGTCGTTGATCCGCGCAATGAGCCATTCCAGCGCCTTCTCGGCTGCCCCGATCGCCCGCATCGCGTGGTGGATGCGGCCTGGGCCCAGACGGCCCTGGATGATTTCGAACCCGCGGCCTTCGCCCAGCACCATGTTGGAGACGGGGACGCGCACGTCCTTGAAGCCGATGTGGCCGTGGCCGTGTGGGGCGTCGTCGTAGCCGTAGACGGAGAGCATCCGGTGCACGGTAATTCCGGGGGTGTCGGCTGGGACTAGGATGACGGATTGTTGGCGGTAGGGGTCTTTGTTTGTAGTGTCAGTTTTGCCCATTACGAGGTAGATTTTGCAGCGGGGGTCGCCTGCGCCGGAGGACCACCATTTCTGCGGTTGGTTAGCTATTAGTTATTCTTTGGTGTGGGAGTTGTATGCGAGGGGATGAGGGAGACAAACCGATCCGTTGAGGACGTATTCGTTTCCTTCGCGGCGAATGTTCAGCTGAATGTTTGTGGCGTCACTTGAGGCTACCTCGGGCTCTGTCATGAGGAAGGCTGAGCGGATCTGGCCGTCTAGCAAGGGTGCTAGCCACTGCTGCTTTTGGGCTTCGTTGCCGTACTTGGCGAGGACTTCCATGTTGCCTGTGTCTGGGGCGGCGTTGTTGGTAGCCTATAGTGCACATCCTCGCTTGTCAGCGTCTCTTTCTTATCCAAGTTGGCCAATGTTCGCTGGTAGAAGAAGGCTAGAGAAGGAATGGTAGCTGAGGGATGGGTGCATACCTCCGACGCCAACTTGCTCTTGCCCAGATATTCGGCCATCAGACCGTATTCAAGATTGGTGAACCCAGCGCCCTGGGAGTAGTGGTTCTTGGGTAGGAACATATTCCACAGGCCTTGTTGGCGCGCCTTGGTCTTGAGGGACTCGATGATGGGTGGATAAGTGCTCCATCGCTGGCCGCCTTCGCCGAGTTGGGCCTGGAAGACCTTTTCGGCGGGGATACATTCTTTTTCGACGAATTGTTCGACCTATATATCAATTGCGGGGGTAAGTTTAGGGTTGAACGGAGGATAGTTGGAGGAGGGGAGATGATATATACCAGGTCGAGGGTCTTCTTGGCCCGTTCGCTGACGAACGGTTGGGCGATCGAGGGAATTCGTGTGGAGGCCGACATGTTTATTCAGTTGTGTGCATTAATTTAATTGAGGTGAGAGGAAGGGAGTAAGTAGTTGATCCAGATAGTAAGGCAGAGTGTGGCAGGAGGGATTACGAATAAATAGAAGCTCATCATACGAGCTGCGAACTGCGGAGAAGCTGTGGAGAAAAGATGCCGAGGATGGACCTCGGCTCAAACTCAAATGCACTGCAAATGCCATACAATAACTAATCATTGATGTCTAGCCCTACCAGATAAGAACAAAGAGCCAAAATGAAGAGAAGTCTTAATATCCATAGCATTTACATCAACAGGAGTCATGAGCATTGAAGAGTAGAAGGAAAGATAAAGCCTCGGAGAAGGACAACAACCATCCTTCATTCACCCTTCTATAGACGAACTAGGCCCTTCTCTTCTCCTCTCTCAGGAGTCATGCTATTCATCAATAACATCGCATTTCATTGGTTTTCATCCATCAATTAAAACAAATTATGACCGTAACAATGATAGGGTAGTCCCAAGCCATCCCAAGACCCTTGTAACCCAAAACCCCAATTGTCCCAAAACACAAAAGGAAAAAAAATTTCAAAACCAGAAAAGAAAAAAGGCCAAGAACCAGTCCAGCAACACCAGGTAGAGTGAGAACCAATCGACAATCATATCCAAGTATCGTCCAAAAGACCCCATGCGGCCTGCGCATGGGACGTAAGGGGATCTGAGAATCATTACCCCCAGGACAAGACTACCCTTGGACGTCGGCTACTTCTGCATCTCGGCGTCGGTGTTGGCATTATGGCTCGCAGCTGACTGCTCGAAGTTCTTCTTGCCCAGTTTGGCGAATAGTGATTGGGGCTTGCCGACACTGCAGGGAAGGACATCCATGTCAGCATATCGCATCCGAGGAGATCACGCCATGCCCACGGTAATACCGCCCTAGCGCAGACGTGGAAGTGAATGTGGGTATGCACTTACTTCTTGAAGCGCTTGCCCTTCAGGTCACTCAACTTCTTGGAGCAAGGGCTCATAATGTCGTCTGAGGGCGATACATAACTGGTTTGTTGCCTGGATTCCCCGTTAGTATTCGACCCTCTTCGGTACGATGAATTCAGTTCACTTGACTTACTTGTCTCCACTCTCCAGCTTTCCTTGCAGCACCTGACGATGGTAGTCCATCGAGTTGATCTTCGCGGGGGCCGCCTTGAGCTCGTTGGCCTTCTCAGTGTTGACCAGATGAGTGTTGGTGGAGCGATCAGTCAAAGGATGCGAAGGAGACTCCATTTTGTTTGTGTGGATTGTATTATTTCTTTCTTCTCTTGTGAATGGGGAGGCTGAAGTGAGGTTCTTGCGGTGGAATCAGAATGAGTTCAGTGAGGTTGAACTTGGAGATTTGAAGGTGGATCAGAAGTGGAAGAAAAGAAAAAGCCGCGTTTGTTGATTGTTGTCATGGCAACCACCAGAATTTTTACCTCCCCGAATTGTCAACTTCTTCATTCTTCATCAATTATTTTTTATATTCAATTAACTAATTCATCAATTCATTCATTCATTCACTAGCATCATTATGGTTGGTTCTAACTCTTTACTAATCCATCCATCGCCAGATAATACACATATACACCCTCTTTAGTCTCCTATGATACAACTCGTATGAACGTGTTCCTCCTATCACAATTACACTAATATTCAAGCGGGAGAAGAAACTTAATTCAAGAGACAAATTCCTCAGTGGTAATGGTTGGGTATCTCCCGGTCAACCTAGAGACAAACCCTGGCAGCAGGCCAGCTGTCAGCCAAGGAATGATCTAAAGCAATTGATGAGACCACCTCTCTGTGTGACGTCAGTAAGTAAACACCGGGCATGACAGTCATCAGGTTGACGTGGCCTGGCGTAAGACGACTATTGTGGAGTAAAAAATAAACGTGGCTGGATTGTATGCTCATCTCTCTTGCCGCATACCACTGCTGCACACGGGAATCGGTCCAGAGCTCTCTATTAGAGTGGGAGATTCGAATTCCGATGATCCCCGTGATTCATACGACCTAGGACTCTCTTCACTCTGGGCTTCCTCATCGGCTGTATCGAGTACTGGTGGGCTGCTGAGCGATCGGAAATGTGGCGGTGCCAGGTCCGGCATGTGGGGAGTGTCCAGCGATGGATTCGCCCCCTTGTCTGCCTCCTCGGGGCTGGACGGATCCGACGCAGGTGTCGGCGGGGAATATGCGATGGTCGGACTCAGCGGTTCTTCCTGCGAGTCTTCTGAGATATTCCGCCGATGGTGCGTCGTACCTCGATACGATGACGTGGGTCGCGTCGAACTCGGGCTCACTGACGGAGAGCCCAAGATCGGCGATGATGATCGCAGGCTATAGGATCGGGCCATCATATTCTGTACGCGAGGAATATCAATGTACGTGCTCACCGGGACACGAGAGAAGAGAACAAGAGCGAAGCAGAAGAGAATCATGATGCTTTGGATCACAGACACTCGCTTCTGGAACACTAGCTCATCAGCAAGTACACCGAGCTGTGCACTAATCGAGTGGATCTCTTGATGGTACTGGATTCGCTGGTGCTCAAACTCTAGGGCAACGCTTTTCCAGACCTGGTCGTATTGTTCACGGAACTGCCGCAACTCGTTCAAGACGGTGACGTTCAAATTCTCTAAGAACGTAGATGTCTTAGCCAGCTGGCGTTTCTCAACCTTGTTGAAAGCATCTCGAAGGATCCGCGACTGTTCCTCGATATACAGTAGGGATAGGGTTGAGTTCGACTCCAGCATCTGCAACCTCTTGTTGACAGACTTGAAGAAAGACTCTTGGGTGGTAGGGTTCGAAGGAGGGGGTTGCGTCCCCGAAGGACGTACCGACTCCGACGGTATACTAGACTCTTCCTTCGAGGAAGTGGCCGATTTGACGTCGGACTCATTTACCGCATCCTGTGAGGCCGTTTCTGTAGTTACTACCGTAAAAGAGGCCGAGTCTGGACTCGCACCGGCAGGCCCAGTGGCTTTCTGGTCGCCTACAGGTCCCTTGGCTGATGGTTCAGCCCGAGAGAAAGATGCAGGAGATTCCGTACTCGGGGTAGCTTCTTCCTTTGCCTCTGAGCGGCTCTCGACCGATAATCTTGCCTCATCAGGATCGACCTCAGTCGGTATCGCACGTCTATCGCAAACATCGACTGTCGGAGAAGGGCCCTGCTGTAGGAGTCTTACAGCTTCTATTCCGGGGTGTGAGCAGAGTCCCTGCTTCTCTAGGGCGATGCTTGTCTCGTTAGTAGAATCATCAGGCACCGGCACAGCAACTGGTGGCTGCGCGGGGTCTTTCACCCCTACGTCGACAGGCAGGGGACTGGGCTCTAGCGACTCCTCGGCGGCCTCCTCATCACCACGATTAACGTCGCCATCGTGCTTGTATTCTTCCAACATGGTGGTTCCATGTACCCTAACCAGGCTAAGAGGGCAGTAGAATTCATTCCCGTAGTGCGTTAGAAACTCGATCTTCAGATACCTAGCCCAAATCAGCGGATTCTCCACCGCAAAGGCTTGGATCTCGCGGGTGTTCCGCGCTTCGTAGACACCCAGCTCCTTCCATTGGTCGACCTTAGCCGGATACCGATCGGCAACGCTCACGCGGAAGGTATGGAATATAGAGCTAAAGAATTCGTAGTTCGCAAGAACAACAGTATCAACTAAAATGTCATCGCACAACTCGAGGATCAGGAATTTGTTCTTTGCGCGGCACTCGTTGAGCATATAACTGTCCTTGTTCTCGACTAATACAGACGATGAACCTTTACATTCGGGATTTGTCTTGAGCACCGTGGCTGCACAATCAAACGACGCGTAGTTGAACCGTTCTTTGCATGTCGTTCCGGCGTCTTTCCCACGGGGGGCAGCCTTTCGAAGATCTCTAGAAACAGAGGACTCTACATCTCCTGTACCAACCTCGGTGCCCGCACCCTTGATGGCCGCTGTAGGTATACCCGACCCCCAAGATGTAGGCTTCGCCGCCTCGGACGCATCAGCGCCAAATCCCCCAAAGTCAAGCTCGATCTCAACATCCTCTCCCAACGAGTCAAGCGCATTATTGATTCCCGTAGGCCTGCGTCGGCCCTCCTTCCCGCCCACGTGTCTGTTTCCACGCACGTTCTCAGCCGACTGGCCCACCTTGGCCAAGTTTTGTTTTTTCCAATCTTCGAACGAGAGGAAGTTCGCATTATCGAGCGGAGACTCAGTGTCAAGCTCATGGTCGGGTTGTCTATCAGATGCAGGAGTCGCAGTTCCGATCGACTGCCCCTCGGGGATGGTCTCGGAAACGGCCTGGTCAGGGGGTCGGACCACATCCTGATTGATCCTTGAGGAAGTTCGCTCCCATCTGGTTTCGATACAGATGGGCCACTGAATAAACTCACCCTCCACCTCGCTCCAGTGCCTCGCCAGGCATATCGGTTGCCTACTCTCGGCCGCAGCGCCTTGGGCCCTTGCTAAAATCAAAGCCGTCGTCAAAGACGTCCATGTCGCGGTTGCCCAGGTGGGGACCAGCATCGCGCACACTTGAGGTCTTTTCGTCTTTCCGACGGTACGACAGACGGGTCACAGCGTTAGTTGGCTATACCAGTGACAGATTGCGGATACATTGTCCAAACGATCTCACAAACGGCGACAATTTCTTGTCGTGAATTGAGGGCAGAGGAAGGCAAAAATGTTTCGAGCTTATCGGCGTTTAGTATTTGTTCAGGACAGAAAGGGGACAACTGTCAATGGCCCCCAGGATGCAAACTACCATGTAGTTTAATTCAAACAATGAGCGAATCGATGATGAAAGTTCAAAATGAACAAAGAAAGTAAAATAAAATAAAATAAAAAAAGGGATCGCGGCAGAGTGAAGAAGGTATGAAAAAGTGGTTTCTCCGCAGCGGCGGTCTGTCCACAACGCTCGTGACCGCCTTTAATTAAATCGCGTTACTGCCGATCATTCACCGGTACGTAGTAATTTACTAATACTTCTACTAAACCTATTATTCCACTCCCTACAATGGCATTGACTACGTTTGAGACGAATAGGTCCACGAGAATCACTTTTGGCTTTGTATTTCCTTCAGTATGTAGATAATTGTCCACTTCACACCCATCCCGCCATCCCAGGTAAACTACAGTACAAAGAATCCAGTCCAGTACATCATCCGTCTGGGTCAGACAGGGGAATGGGTGCAGAAAGACATCTCTCGTAGGCTTTCTTTTCTCGGTTTAGTTGTTGAAGAGCGCACGCCCATAGAATGGAAGTGTGACTGCCCTTCCCCGTCATATCGTCATTGCTGCTGCCTCGGCGCCGCCGTACCATCTCCATCACATTGAACCATTTTGCTGAGAAATGTAATAATCGAACAGTTTGAAAGTTGAAAGAAAAGATAGCAAAATGAATCAAGCGTCAAACTTCCCCAAAAGCCTCCCGAATGCCAGTTGATGAGTCACTTTTGAACCGCTTGCCGCCACCGATAGTTATATTATACAAGACTTACTAAAAAAGAAACAAACAGATGGGCCGATTGAATGTCACACAGAGTGTCTATAAGTGCAAGAGTAATAAAGCCGTGCCACCGCGAGCCCTCGGCGTAACACGACGGAGTGGAGAAATGCAGCAGAGTTTGTTTGGAAAAGCAAAGAGCAAAAAAGAAAGAGAAAAAAAAAAGACGAAGTAGTCGGTAGTTTCTTGGTCGTTCCGTGATTAGATTATATAGGCCAACAGGATGGGAGGGACACGAAGCGCAGGGGAGAGCAATGGCAGGTTTTCCGATTACAGGTGAAGGTCATGCCAGCCACCAATGAGGTCAAGGTCCTCATCAATGCTTCCATCATAGCCGGTAGCGGGCTTTGAAGGTTCCATGACATCGCGACGCCACCCCTTCTCCAGGAACGGACGCCGGCGGCGTTCTGGGGAGATGATTGTATCCTTCTTAGCCCAGGATCCGTAGTCAAATCCTGAAGAGCCCAGACCCCAGTCCTTCCGCCAAGCCATGTTGCTCAAGAATTTCTTCTGTCCGAGCGACGCCTCGGCCGGTTTGTAATTTCTTCTGCGGTCACCCAAAGCGGCCCATTTATCGAGGGTCGACTTCTTGGAAGAGCTTTGCGGAGAGGTGGGGGCTGACTTTGATGTGGTAGGCTCGTCATGGAGAGGTTTCACAGGAATAGCACGGCCCTCAGCGCCGGACACTGCCTTTTCTTCCAAGGGAACCGTGAAAATCGAGGAGCTTTCGGCCTCCTTAAGGAGGTTTGAAGGACCAACGAGTTCGGGGGTACTGCTGTCATGGCTCCAGCTACGAGAATTTTGCTCGCGTCGCTGCTGGAACGCAATGTCCTCATTTTCCAATTCCTCATCCTCATCCCACAGGTCACTCCAGCTCTTCGAGATTTGTTCGTCCTGCTTTTTACCAAAGACCATGGAAAGAGAAGGCAGAGGCTTGGAGGTTTGACTCGGCAAAGACCCTGTGATCTGCACCGGATCCGAGAGAGGCGGGAACCGGGGCTCGACCTTTCTAAAAGCCGTTGACCGATAGGAGTCACCCAAAGCAGACTCCGTCACCGATTCCATGGACGGAGTGCCCTGATGAACAGAGAACCAGGAAGTGCCAGCCGTCTCAGATGGAGGGAAAAGATCTTCTTCGTAGCTGTCGTCAGGAATAGCTGAGAGCCGACGAATGTCCTGGGGCGGACTAGAGTGTAAGGCCTTGGCCCACGGGAACGAGTCGCCTTGGTTGATAAACGGGCTCTGGATCGAAGGTGTGCGAAGAGGCTCACGGTTGGCGCTGGCGGGTACCACATCGCGGTCATCAGTACAGAAGTCGTCGAGTGCCTCGTCATCAGTGGTGAAAGTAACGGTCCGGATGATCATATCGCGGATACCAGCAAGCGAGCGCTTGTCTGGATCGATGGCCAGTGCATTACGCAAGATCTCGAAAGTATCTTGAGACATGTTCGGGAAGATATCGAAGAGAGACTGTCGGTCCCGAACATAGTCGGCGAACAAGATATCTGATTCGGTCGGGGTGGCAAAGGGGTTCCGAGCAAAGAGGACATTCAACAAGCAAATGCCAACCGCCCAGATATCGGCCTTGGCCGGAGAGTAACCCGTGGTAGATGGATCATACTGCTCAGGCGCCATATACCGATCGCTTCCAACGCACGCCTCATAGCACCAGGCCTCGCGAGTTGCCAACCCTAGGTCGCCCAGTTTCATGCAACCATCCTGCATCAAGAAGATATTCTCCGGTTTGATATCACGATGATACAGGCCATTTGCGTGCATGAATTCGACAGCGCTCACCAATTGCAACATGAAATCTCGCACATGTTCGGTTTCCAAGGGACCACGGTTGAGTCTGATGGCCTCATAGAGATCACCATTCGCGCAGTACTCCAAGACGAGGTACATGTGGGTGTCCGTCTCGAAGGAATGGATCAGGTTGACGATGTTCGGGTGATACCCGAGACGTCGATGGCAGAGGAGCTCATCGAAGCGATCATCAAATGCAACCGGACCAGAGCCCTTAACCATACATTTGATGGCAACATCGTCACCAGTCTTTGTGTCATATGCCAGGAAGACCATGCCGAAGGAGCCATGGTTCAAGGGAGCAACGGTGCGGAAGCGCCCATCCAGGAGCTGGCCCTCCACGAAGCTATTATTGAAGCACATGGTTGAGATATAGTCGAGATGATGTCCGTCGAAACAAGATGAGATTTCGGTAAAGCGTGTGGGCGACGAAGATGGAAAAGCGAAAACGATGCGAACCAAGTATCAAAAATGTAATGTCGGCCCAACGAAAACCTTGACCGCCGAGAAACCAAGAGATCAAAAGAAAAGGAGGATTGGAGTATGAGATGATCGAACAACGGATTATCGGTTTAAAAGCTCATATAACGATGAAGTGCGGATAGAACAAAAGGAAATGGAGTGTAGACGAGTAAGCGTGGGTCAAAGAAAAACCCAAAGGAAATTGACAAAGATAGGAAATTGGTAGAGACCGTTATGGGTTCATCTGTCTATCGTTTCAGTAATAAGGGCGAAAGCCGAGGTCAACTAAGTATGGCGATAAAGAGAGTGTGTTGAAGAGAGAAAGACGACGTCCAGCGGTTGGACGAGAAGACGAATCAAAAGTGACGAGAAACGGAAGCAAAGAAGAAGGTAGAGGTCAAATCAAGAACGCTGCGTAATATCGTAAATGCCAGATGTATAAACAATTGTCGTTATTATAGAAACCTTCGAACACCAGGCTGAAGGACGGTCGTGACTCAGGGGGTGCAAGGAGGGATCGAGATGAAGGTATGACGCTATAAAATCATAGGTTGGCTGAGTGACGAAGAAGTAGTCCTGGATTGGCAAGAGATTGATATATACGAGGCGCTGAGGCTCAGGACAACTGGTACTAGGCGTCTTCGAATTTCCCTAAGTTGGGCGAATTGAAGAACCGAATACCAGCAACCGGCCCAGGTTGCGAACGGTGGAGTCCTGGACAACTAATTCGTCTGAACCTTGCAAGTTGACACCCTCACACGTAGTCTCAATGTATGCAAGAGGAAACGTAGCAGGACTTCGGTCGGCGGATGGCAGAGTCGTGGGTCCGAAGTGACCTTACACGTTGGCTGGAGATGAGTCACCCAAGGTGTTCGGAAGGGCCAGGGCAGAAGACAAATGGCACTACTATATGGAGTCGGATTGGACTGCGAGACAAAGATTTGGGCAATAGATCGAATTAGGACGTGATGCTGATGCCTTTTAACCTAATATCTGTCTTGTGTTGCAACGACGAGGGGAGTACGGCGTTCAAGAAAACGCTGGAGATTGGCGATAACGGGTGGCGAGGAGAAGCTGAGTTAGTTTGCAGAAGCGGAGAAGGAGTAATGTGCAAATGGAAAGTGGGAGTCGAGGAAAGACGGATGATAGGAGGGAGAGAAGAAGAGAAGAAGGAAAGAGGAAGATGGTAGGTAGGTAGATAGGTGAGGTGAGGTGAGGTGAGTGAGTCAAGGATGGGGGAGGGAAAGCGGATCAAGTTAGCAGGAGCGATAGGGATGATGGATAAGGAGGTCGCGGATATAGCAGAGGGGCGAAACAGTCAGTCAAATGGGGACCGGCAGTCGGAACCTTTTTGGAGGTGGAGGGGACTCCCAGAAACTGGGCGAACGAACGAGAACCTGACGGAGTGCTCTGCTGACTGGCCGTTCAAGTGGAGTCCGATCAGCCAATGACGGCAGACCGTTACCATACCGATACCGCATCCCCAACAAGAAGAGTACGGGTTACTGCCACAGTAGGGACCCCAAACATTGGTCCTCGTGGTAACGATACGTGCGATCTCCGTCGGCCCACCAACTCGATGGATGCAGGTCGAAGAAGACGCGGCTAGACTGTTTCCGGAGTCATGCTCCACACCCCCCTGAGTGCATCATGAGCGGATATCGCAGCATTCCCCCCATTCTTCGTCATGGATTAATATTATTCTATCTACTCCAAAGAATAGTATACTTGGTTCCGACATGTTTGACATCCACTACGGCCAATTTTCAGTAGGGGAATAGAATACCATAACATGAAATGCAATGAAACGGTCCGATCGCGTCACGGATGACGAGGAATCCGAAGGAAATTAGTTATTAGTAATATTCTTAATTCTTGGTGATGGAAGTCCCATTCCCCTGCCTTTGTTACCAGGCATTCCATTGTGTCCGCTGTCACGTCACGATGGCTGGCATTTCAAAATTGCATCAGTGTGGATTTTTCCCTCATCAACTTCTGCTACATTGAAGGAATTTTAACCCGGCGAACTATTCAATTGCCCGAGTAATCACTCAATAATATGCTATCTAAACCCATTATGGGGAGTTAACGACGAGTAGAATGTTCAGTACATACATACATGATGTAACTTCTTCCCTTGTTTTATTTTTTATTTTTACCATTATTATTATTGTCATTGCCATTAGGCATTATTGCTTTTTTTTTTTTCCCTTTCCTTCCTGCGCTAATCAAAGTTTCAGTATACATAAAGACGTAGCACGGGGCATAGCGTGGCATAAGTTCTAGCTAGTTAGTTAACCTTTCAAAAGTTAGGTAATAAGAGAGACGTG
Source organism: Aspergillus alliaceus (assembly GCF_009176365.1). Lineage (NCBI taxonomy): Eukaryota > Fungi > Ascomycota > Eurotiomycetes > Eurotiales > Aspergillaceae > Aspergillus > Aspergillus alliaceus. The sequence goes on from NW_022474713.1 coordinate 168,488, forward strand.
CTATAGCTGCCACCTAATTGCCATCAATAAGGCGAGCCGGGAAGATACTAGGCTACTAGGTACCTCCGGAGCTTACAGGCTGCCGCCCCGGGCACCCAAGCAGCATGGGACGTGGTCCGTCCTGTGCCGGCTTAAGGTAAAGTTCCTGCAGGTCCAGACCAGGGTCCTCCTTGGGAACCTCCAGCCTGCCGCCTATGGTCAGTTCCTGATACCATTCATAGCAATACCTACCCACTATGACTAACAATTGAAACCATGGGATACATGGGTCATAGAATTATCCAACCCAAAAACAAAAATAAAAACAAAATCACCTCATCTGGAGAAATCAACCGCCCTTTCCCCTTCCAAAGATGGGAAGACTAATAGTCTGGGACACATGGAACCGAAAACTCCACAGAGTGACGATGCATCATTCATCATCATGCTTCCAATCTCGGATTTGCCCTCACCCCGAAGGCGGAGTAACGGTGGCGGTAACCGCTACTCCATTTTTGGACCCTCGCACTGCCGCTAACGCCGATTGGGGCCAATGAGGAGCTGCCGAGTTGGCACTATTCCCAGGCTGCATGACGCCAGCACCAAGCAGGCCATCGACCTGGAGGACCAATGGCCAATAATTGCAGCATTCACCTCCCCCTTCGAGCCTGTGACATGAAAAATAAAATAAAATGAATAATGGTCAGAATAAATAAATATCCCAGGGCGGTTTTTGGATGATCAATTGTGGATATACTTCTATGTAGTGTGTATGGGGAAGATGAAGTGGGTTGCAGATTAATCTAGTACATAGCAGATGATGAGTAATTACCTAAGTACAATGATACCCAAGTATGTACAGAGTGCCTTCCTTCCTTAACTCTGTTTGTATGTACCTGTGCTTTCTAAACCCCCTAGTTTATTTGATTTAATTTGATTTGATTCTAAACTTTCTCTTTGGGTCCAATTTTTCAGATCGTTTCCCTCTTCCAAATGTGACTGACCACCAGTCTCATGGTTCATCCGACGCTGGTCCCAAGGGAACCCGATGAAAGAACCACGGCTTTGCCCGCCCGGCGGTTATCCATCGCTGAGTGATCAACTTGGGATCAACTTCTGAGGCAATCATTTGCGGGGTTTTCTATCCTCTCACGTTTCAGGATTGAATCTCCATTGCAGGACAGGAAGCGGGGAAAGGGGAGGGGATTAACATATGATGTATGGGGTCGTACAACTGGTATGACATGAATGGATGTTGATGTTTCGAGCGTGGCTGGCATGGCATGCTTTTTCCTTACTACTAACGGAGTCAAGAGTCAAGTAGTAGGTTCTCGATACATACATACCAAAAAAGAATGTTTGGCGGTGAAGGGGGAGAACATCAAAAAAAAAAAGTTGCTTCAGCCGTTGCTGCATTAGGCTGCTTGACCGCCTCCTCGAGTGTGTGTGTAAGGTTTGACCTTGCAGCAGTTGCGTGTCTCTCACTGCTCAAAAAACAGAGGGAAAAAGAAAAAAGCCCTCAAGTATGGAGAGGCCACGGGTCTCAAGGATTGATGAGCTTCCCCATTCGGATGGGCCTCGATTGGTGCCCCGGTTGGCATCACGCGATCGATCCTCAAGGTCCCAACATCCTCTTCCAGCTAAACCCCAAGTACCAGTACCACCACCAAGTAGTAGCACTCGTGACTACTATCTACACTGACAGATTTATAATAGTTATTCTTTGGATTCCCCCCCAGGGATATTTTCCGTTCCTTTCCATCAATTTCTGTTCTTCCGGCTGACAAGCTCGTTCTACAGTGAGCTCACTGTAGAATCTGGCCACTTCATAATCATCCAATCTCCAGGTGGCAGGGTGTGGATATTTATCCTCTTTTAGGGAGGTCGATGGTTTATTGGAATCCCCACGGTTGCTTCTCTTTCACAGAATGGAAACTAGGCATCATCCCGTAGTGTAACGAGGATTGAATTCCATGGCGATATCAGAGTTGGTCCCCCGGAAACCATTCGAGATAAGGAAACCTAATCGAGTGCTCTGTATCGGTTGCAACTTTATTAACTGGAAGTGAACTTTCTCTCTCCGTCCCTCTCTCTCTATTACTCGGAGGAGCCGTTATCGCTAGAGACTTGCCAGAGAGATAATAGAGATGACCACCAATAACAGCAGAAGTACATGATATCAGAGACGGGATATACAGGGTCCCTTATCTATCTAGATAGTAGAAAGCAAACATAACAAAAGTACATACATACATCATCTTTGTAGTATCAGACGCTCATTTCCTCTTTTGAGAGTAGAATGGAATGAGAGATGTACTGCTACTTTATTTACCCCGCACGATCTTCCCGGAGGCTTGGTTGTGTTGGGAATTCCTCCGACAACGACCTTCTGTATTGAGATCTTAAGAAGTTGGTACTCCCTGGCTTAGGTAATGTAGGTTAGTAACTTAATGTTACTCCGTATGTTTGTTATGCTATGGTTCCCCGGATTTTGCGAGGCCACATGACCACGACATTGCGAGGAAGTCAATTGTGGTCTGACTTTTGTGGCGGGGTCTGTTTTGTCTTTCCTATGGCCCAGACTAAGAGAGATAGTGCGACCCGGCGTACACCCAAGAGATACTTAATCTCTAGATAGATAGGACAGTGTCCCCGAAATCCTGAGACACTCCATCACACAGCGATCATTACGTATCTGTTTACCCCTCACAAGAAAGAAAAAGAAAAGAAAAAAAAAACAACGCAAAACGAAAGTCAAAGGATCCAAATAAAGGAAAAGAGGGAGAAGAAAATCCAGCTCACAGGTGTCAGTGGCGCTTAAGCAAATCCACTGGAGTCAACACGGCACAACTACCCGCGCATATCATATGTAAGTGGTCGCTCTCCTTGCCTGCCACCTCTGCATGTCCCCTGTATGTATCATGTATTGTGTACACGGGAAATTCGTAGAGTTATTCACAGAGACTGAAAAAAATTAATTTACTTTGATTACCGATCGACCGTTACCTTAGGGTATGGCAGCATATTTCATACATATATATTCTTCTAAGTACTTTGCTTCGTACACCTGAGAGGAAATTGTCAAGTAAATACTGGTATCTGCCATGTCTATATGTACTATCTTTCAAATTATAACCACCGTCATGAAACACTTCTCCACCTCCCCTGGACAGGGGCCTCATCAATTGCAGCGATCTAGAAACTACAGCGGGACGCCCAACCCCCCCTGCATGATTTCGCTTGATTCTATCATGGACAAGAAATCCCACTACACCACATCAACAGTTTTGCTGCATCACGCATCCTTTCGTTCTACTTCTTCCTTGAAATTCTAGTGGGTGGTGCATTAGGGTCTGTGTGTTACGTATGTACATATGTACAGTACAATGCATCCGTAGCCATATCATATCAAGGAATATCCTCCGATCTGCCTGGTTCCAGTAAGACATTACCTTGAAGACAAAGCACCTTAGGCGCCGGCTGTTCTTCCCCATGTACACCACTGGATGTGGATGTTGCTTTTTGCTGCAATAAGTGTGGGGTCTCGATGCTCAGCTAGAACACTTGGATGTCGGAACTAGCGTATGTATCCCTTTAACCGTCGTGATAGTAGCTACTCCGTGCTAGGGTTACAATAAGCGCCCAGTTGATCCGTTGCTAACATATTCTTGATTTTCTACTATTTTTAATACGTAAGGCCTAAATTGATGTGCACAATTGTAAAACCTACTGCATAGAGAAGGTATGTACGTACTTCTCTGTGGTGCAAGGGCGCTTCTAGTTGTCCATATTATATGTAGCCTTACTATGTAGCGTCAGGCCACCTAAATATATAGGAGGTCCGCACCCTATCCTTTCAGGTTATCCACACATACGTGCAGCCCTTGGGCAACGGCGTAACGCCATACTTTGATCTCATCACAAAATGTGATTCGTGGAGACATATGGTTACCAAAAGCACATATGTCCAGAGGCTTTGATTGCACAGGGCTCTAGACTATCCAGCTTCTGGGCGTAGAAGATAGCCCAGCGCTCGCCGAGGTAGTCATCAAACTTTTCCCACGAAGAGTGGGATCAGCAGATAGCGAGTTGCGTTGACAGCTAGTTCGCTTCCCTCGAATTTCTTGAGGGTCTTCTGTCGGGTTTGGCAGTCCATGTCTAAGAACTACTACGAGTGTACTTCACATTGCAGGTAGAGATGGATTATGTATAACTAGAAATGAAGATGATACGTCACTCAATGGATTTGAGCCCATTTATTGACCAAACTCGATGGGTGAAAGATTCCATGATATCAAAAATCATGGTTGGAAGTTTCTCTATGAGTCTGTGTTACTACATCTTAGCGGTCAATCAGAGCAAGCACTTGTCCGCTCGTTTTAACCGCAAACCTCGCTTCTCCTGTATATATGGCAAATGCTCCATTGAACACCTCCTCTGTGTAACTAACAGCTAGGGCATCGTCTGTGACTGTCGTGTTGTGGCTGTGGACTTTGTCGCGCTGACTTGTGTCTACATTGGGCTCGTCGCGGGTTGTATGCTTCTATGTTAAGATCTCTCCTTTTCTTTTGACCTCTTCTATATTCACTCACGGCACAGAGCTAATATGGCATTGGCTGAATTACTTTTGATACTAGACCCCTCGCAATAAATACTGTCCATTAGAACTCGGCCTAGTGAATCTCAGCTGACTTGGAGCGTCCGACAACAAATGAGTAGAGTAAAGTTCCAGTATCTAGATAGATACCAATCTCGTTCATCGATTTCTCTCTCGTCCTTCTCGCTCTCATCTACCCCAAAGATGGTACTTGACTGGCATTCATGGTAGCCAATTGCACGCATATGATAAAGATAAACGTAGAAAAGACATACAATTGCAGCCCCGTGCATGAAACCAAGTCTATAACTGTGTCTATTTCCTTGCTAGATTGGGTATTTGTATACACCTGCATAATTAGACCCAAACCCTACCCACCAAGCTCCGTATATGCCATACCCCATCTAAACCAAACCAAAACAACACTATACAAGAAAACCACCACCCACCCACCCACAGTACCAAACCCAAACTCAAACAATCTACTACGTACTAGTACTTACTCCTCACCACCTCCTCCACAAGATACCCATTAACTGGCGTCTTAACCCCAACCTCCCTCCCCCTCCTCCCCCAATGCCCATTAGTAAACCTCACCTCCGTCTCCCTCTCTGCCCTCAAATTCCTCACCATCGGACATGTAGACTCAGCCGTCTTCACCAAAATCGTTTTGACCGTCACCTCCAACCTCTCCACCACAAACTGCTCCCTCACACCCCCCACCCCCCTCAACTCCGGCAACACAAGTACAGCCTTCGAGATCTCGGTCAGAATCCCCTTCCGTGTCTCAGAAATGCTAAACAGGAAGCCATTCGGCGCATCGTTCGGCGCACAGAGCGGATTACAGAGAGCGTTGACGGCTAGTTTCTCCAGCTGGATCTGCAGGACCTCTGTGTAGGGGTAGGAGGTTGCGTTGAGTCGGGGGAGAGGGGGAGGATGTCGAGGAGGTATTGGCTGTTAGGTTCAGGGGCACAGCCTGGGCGGGGGAGTAAGCCTGGGGATATTGATGCGAAGCCCTTGTGCGTGGCGTGGAAAGGTTGGGTGAGGGTTACGCCGTCGGAGATCACGCCTGTGAAGTAGTTTGGTCCGTTGGCGGGATCGGGGAAGAGGAAGGGGTTTAGTTCGTTGATTGTGCCATTTCCATCTTGGAGGAAGAGTATTGCTGAGTTGCGGCGGTATTGGAGGAGTTGGAGGGCTGAGATTGTTTTGGATGGCTTTTACGCTGACGACGAGGTGAGTGATCGGGATGGGAGTGGTGGAGTGTAGTGGTGGAGTGTAGTGTTGGTGTTGGTGTTGCTGGGTGCCAGGCCTTTCCTTTTCCTTGGTATACTTCTAGGTCGTAGTTGCTATGACTTATGGTTGATCCTTCTCTTGTCGTGAGGAGGATTTAGTTGTCGTTGGCTTGCTATTAGGATGGGAAGGATTCGCGGTAGAGGAGGGTCACTGAGGGCTTACCGGGGATTTTGGACAAGGCATGCTCGGTAAAGGTGCCAATGTTTCCAAGTCCGAGGACGTAGATTCCTGGTGATGTCTCTGAGTGAGGCATGGGAGAGAGGTCGTGTGGGTGAGTGGTTGATCTTTGAGACTGGTCAGTAAGGCAATGTCAAGAGCATGCGCTGGACGCCAAACGATCGCATTTAGTGAGAAGTGATACTGGGGTCAATAGTTCTGGAATTCTGTTCAAAAGGCTATCTAGGATTCCAGCCAGAGATATGACTTATATACGTGGCAACTCACGCATATAGGGTGTATAGAAATCCCCAAAGACTCAAGTGTAGGTCGGTTCCCCGAAGGAGAACTGCGCCCTACGCCCTACGCCTCTTAGAACAAGATCTTCAGGCGAGTTTTCATGTCAGCATCGTGGAAGCTATCTACTGATTCTCTGCAATTCTATGGGAGGAACCAGGTGGCACCTCTTCCAGTTGGGTATTGGTTTTCTATCACACCTTACACTTTACGCCTTGCGCCATCAATATCCCGGCATGTCGAAACTGCTCTATTGGCAAAGAAAAAGCAAAGTTTTCAGCTTCATAGCAACCAAGCCCGTGTATGAAGCATGCTGGCGACTGCGTCCTCTCTAGGTCTTAAAAATATCATCAGTATAAAGTGCAGTTGGTCCCACCGATCATGATCTGTAGATGACAGGATTCTCTTACTTTGCTTTTCCTTCTATAGAATGGGGAATACTACAAGCATTTATCACCTTTACCTATGGACAATGTCTCCCGACGATTTCCTACCTCCGTCAGTTCACCGGTTGACCGATGGCCAGCCTCTTCGCTCCTCTGGCCTCAACATACTCAACGCCCCGAAGCTCCAAGTCACATTGACTAATGAGCCTAAGTTGGTCCCTGCAGCCGATGCGCCAGATTTGGCCGCACACAAGATATTTACAGATCACATGGTCCGCGCACGATGGTCTGCAGTATCAGGGTGGGCGACACCGGAGATAGTACCTCATGGGCCTCTCGTACTGCAGCCATCCGCGAGTGTCTTCATTACGCCACATCGTGTTTTGAAGCCATGAAGGCCTACCGGGGTTATAATGGAAAGCTGCGTCTATTCCGTCCTCGCCATAACTGTGCTCGGATGCTGGCATCTGCCATCAGGTTTTGTGGCTGTTTGGGTCTGATGGCTAGGTCACAGAAGCTGGTTCAACGAACTTCTTTGTAGACTGGACAACAACAGAAGGACAATCACAGATGATCACACCACCATTGGACGAGCACACCATTCTGCCCGGTGTTACAAGGCAGACCGTTCTCGATATGGCCCGTGGGAGGCTCTCTGCCCATTCGGACACCGAGCCGGTGGAGATTCTAGAGCACAAGTTCACTATTAATGATATCGTATCCGCCGCTAACAGGGCAAACTAGTTGCATCATTCGCTGTGGGTACTGCGGCCTTTATCTTGCCCGTTGGTCAAATTCGATTCAGAGAGCAGCAGCTTATCATCAAGTCGGCTGAATGTCCCTATGTCTTTATGCCCCAGAAATGGTTGGCTGATATCACGTACGGCAATGTGCCGAGCAGCTGGGCAGAGGTGATAGAGGACGGGCATGTCTGTAGTGATCCGCTCCATGTTATGTAGAATTAAATACGACACAAGGGGACGAAGGGAAGAAAAAGGGATCAAGAGCAGATGAATACAAAGTATAGTTTGAAATTTAAATGTCGCAATTCTGCGGTGGAGAGTAGGCAAAACACAAAATTAGCTTCCCATGCCAGCAGAGGTATCTTTTGGTTGTTGATCTGCCGCTACAGATTCAGGCTCCAGGTGGTCCCTCGCAGTGTAGATTTCGAAATACAGAAAGCCAGCCGCGGTTATCAGCGATAGTCTGATTCCAGGAGTCCTCCGACCCGTAGAGAACTCGCCTGGCCTCCTGTTGAAACATATCGTCCGTGTGTATGATACCCTGCTTCATTTTTTCTCGCGCATAGCGGCTTAAATACAAGGCAAGCACCTGTGTAAAGGAGCTGAGCTGTGATTGAATAATTTTACTTGACTACTGCCTCCGCCTGTGTATCGTGGGTAGCTTTGTCCTAGCTCGCTTTCTGTTCTTCAGTAAGATAATGGGCGCGCGACAAGATCTGCGCAAAATGATCCTGAACATATGCGTTGATAGCAAAAAATGGGATTATACTCCGAGACTCCTCGCCTATCAGATAAAGTAACGAGTTCGTAACCTGCGCGGCAATGGATGGCGGAAATTCGTGATCGCCCTTGCAATCTTTCATTATGGCATTTTCCCGGAAATTTACAGCCAAATGGTCAACACGTTGCTCCCAAGTATCCATCGTGTGATTGCAGAAACCGCAGCGTGATTGGATGGCAGGTGTCCGATTTTCCAACCATCGATAAGAGGCAAAGTATCGACATTATGAACCAGTCGTAAACGTTGCACCAGATGGCCCTTGCGGCGGAATGAGCGGCGCTTGTCAGAGTCACCACGACAGGCGTTGTGGTTGTGTCGATCGAGGTGTGCTGCATTGGGGTCCAATGTGTTGCAAAAAGCGTAGTGTTTTCTTTCCGTTACTCTTGAAAAGACGGTGGTCCCATGGGTCACGCAATACCATGTTTCCAAATTCAAATGGAGGGGTTTCTCATGTCGAGCCAACTCATACCGTCTTCTAAACTTATCACAGCTGAATGTACAGCAAACTCGCCCACGCTCTTCAGTATTGTCCCGAGCCCGCGCGGTACTTTTGTTAGCCTGCCTTTAGCAATACGGCTTAATGGATCATCCGATGGCGAGTGGGATAGAGCAAAGCCAAACGAAGCATTTGAGGAACCACTACATTCACCGCTTGTTGCGGACGGAGCTCGCCGATAGTGGCGAAACGCCTTGTGCCCTGCATTGCGTGTATTTCAGCGGCTGCCCCTAGTCTGAGTAGGCCGTTGGACCGGCGCTTTTTTTCAGCGCATCCAGAATGGCTGACATAGATGCCGGCTCGTCCTCAAGGGGGATTCAGGCCATCTCCCCGTGGGATTTACGGCACTCGCGCTTGGGATGAAGACCGGACCGCTCTGGTGATCTTGTTGACGGACCAAAGAGTGATTTCTACGCCGAGGAATACCAGCATGGCTATTGGAAGGCTTACTAGGTTGTTCAGCTGTGTCTTGACCAAGACTTATCCCAGCATGTTCAGATTCCCGAGCACTGAGGTTTGGTTCCGTGGTCAAATTGCCGTCAGCCATGGCGCTTGGCGAGGCCATTGGCAGGACAAAGGGCGACTGCTAAAAATCAAAGTCACTAGGTAGCCACGTGTGTTCATCAAGGAAATCCCCAGATGACACTAAAAAATTAATTGATGTTGAAGAGTGATCAAGCTGTTGATCAAAACCTAGCAAGTTGGCAGGGTACATTTCGGATGATGCCTGTATATAAGGGAAAGAAAAGTCAAGCAAACTGGGATCCAAGGTCAAGTTGACTACGCATAACCGTGAGTCAGCAGCTCTTGCCTTCTCCGATGGACTGGAACTGACCATCATCTCCCATATCACTCACAATGAGTGAATTGACCTCCTCCAAATCACCCGGGAGCTACCCTTGCGACATCCTGTGCCTAGGCTAGCTGATTTCAACAGCAAGATAGGATACGACTTATTTGCTCTTGACATCTTCAAACATTGAGGGGTGGCGTCTATATATTAGGCCTATCAGTATCAGATACATGGAGCCGTTTCTCTCCAATGGAATGACTCACCGCCTTCCTGTCGCAGAGCCATTGCCACGTGAATCATGATCTCATGAGAGTAATATATAGCAGAAATGATCTTTTATTCCACCACCCACTCTTACGTTGGGAGTACTCTTTTAGGTGGAGCAATGAGGTATATGGTCCCTTATCGCCCTTTGTGATCTCATCTCACAGGGACTATCGCAGAGCATAGTTATAGTTGAATGATGTATCACGTCTTAGTAATCATACCCGACTTAGGGCTTGACTTGGCTGAGGATAGATAGACCGTTTAACTCAGGCATTGGACTTTCCTATAGCAAGACGATTCGCTAATCTTCCACGTCTCCATGGTTATTGTTATATGTACTATAACTAGTGTTTAAGAAAGGCAAAGGAAGAAGGAACAAGGTTGGGTGGGAAATAAGTCCAAATTGTGCAGTACTTAAGGAAAGCTATATGAACTTTGATTATAGTTCTCAAGGCTACTAAGTTATGGTATTAGTGGCCCGGCCTAAAAGATGATTTACCAAAGGATAGTGTCAACGGGTTTAATAATGTGATGATTATTGCTCAGGTATCAAATGCGGAGATAACCTACAGGCCAGGATTGATTAAGGACTCTGGTCTATAGAGTACTTCGTGAAATTAAAGATAGCGAATCTCATGATAAGATGACTAGCATCACATGACCCCTTGCGGTGATTGGCTCATCGGAGTTCGGCGCCTCCACTCCGAATCCAATGAAATTTAATGAAATCAGTCCATTTATCATGAAGATCATATCAGATTCCTTTCATCTCAGCTCATCTCTTGCTGAGATGACAATGCATTCTTGATACATACGGGACTCTTGGGTGAGGCCATTCCTCTTGCCCAATCATGCACCATGAGCAAGCGTTCATACCAAGAGTCATTCTCGCCCGGCTCAGCGCCGCCGGAGCATATCGATAACAGTCATAATGGTCTATTACCGATCAATGACCTCCTCTCACCCACTCCTGAACAACCACAATCGGGAGCTTCCAGCAAAAAGCCCCGGAATTTTATTGCCACTGTAGTAGGTCTCCATCGATCGGTGTATATATGTCCACTTCTGACCCTATTCTATAGGCATGCGAAACATGCAGGCTCAAAAAGACGAGATGCGACGAGTCCCGACCAAAATGTGGTCTGTGTAAGTCACTAGGTCTGGAGTGTGTCTACAATGAGCGCAAATCCTCCAAGTATGTAACTGCGGTAGCACACCGATGACCCAGACGCTCTTACTAACCTGATGTAGGCGAGATCATTCTCTTAGTTTGATCATGAGCACTCTCCATCGAATGGAAACCAAACTAGAAAAGCTTCCATCATCCATCTGTAATGATTTACAGTCGCGTCCGAGGCACATGCGAAGCATTGAAAGTCCGTTGGAGACGAGTACTCTAGGCCGCAGTAGTCAGAGTATCAACATCCGAACGCCTGTTGCGAATCCCTTGGCGCAGGGCCTGACGCCCGACGCTGTAGAACATGACGATTTTGAGTTTGATGAGCGCCGAAATACGACGAATTCGAATGGGCTGGTCTCAATCTCTTTCAGTCAGCACGGAGTTATTCTCTGGCCAGGAGCTCGGGATATTCTTCCCAAGAGATTACTCGAAGCCCACGAGAGGCTAGGGAAGAACTACGTTATTGACATGGAAGTCAAGAGGCCCCGACTCCCAATGTACATCTGTCCATTCCCACCGCAGGCTGGCGATGACTGGTTAGAGGCACTTCCACTGGCGATGATCAAAGGTCTTTCTGATGCATTCTTCGTCACATTTAACCCTTTCACACCAATCATGGATAAGAGTTTCTATTTTGCATTCACGATCTGGGCAGCGATTGAGAGTGGATTCGGCTACACAATGGAAAGCTGCCTGGTTCTAAACGTTTTGGCTTTGGGCTGTCATGCTGTCCAGGCTCATCAAGAAGGAAATTACCCGCTACCCGGTACTCGAAGCACTCGTTTTGAACCACCAGACTGGATGACGGTGATCCATGAGGAACCGCTCGGCTTACGCTTTTTCAATGAGGCACGCCGACGCGTTGGTTTCTTGATGTGCGATAACGACCTCCCAAGTTGTCAATTCTATATGTTGTCATCGTACGCATCCCTTTCCTAACCAACCCAAGGCTATTGACTAACGAGATAAAAAGGGTCTATTACAGCCAAATCCTCCGCCCGATGGATTCGTGGGCTATGATCCACCGCGCTGCTACTTGTTGTCTTCAAATGTTGACCAAGTGAGTCAACCCATTCTGATTTCTGCTTACTCTTTACTAAATAACACCTCCAGTCACGACGTCAATTTCGATGAATGGGAGGGCGATATGAAATCCCGCGTATACTGGAATTGCTTAATGAACGAGACCATCCTAGTGCAAGAACTACATCTCCCTCCCAGCGGCCTCGCCCGACTTGAAGAATTCGTGCCCATACCGAAATTCATCAGCTTCGAAACTGTCAGCTTCGTGCCCCCTCGGTCCTCCTCAGAAGAGCTAGATGACTCCTTCTTTCAATATCACTTCCTCGCGCAGGTCGCTCACCGTATCATCCTCACCCGAATCCGACACTCATTATACTTCTACTGTAAGCTATGGACCGTGCACGTACCACTTCACCCATATAAACCCAAACTCACAGTGTCCCAACCCCAGCCGACTCAGGAACTTTCCCACTCCCAGCCATCAACACAGAGCTCCAACACCAACTAGAACAATGGCGTCTCAACCTCCCGCCTGCCATCCAATTCCAAGATACCCACGCAACGGCAACGACCCCAGCAAACCCCACCACTAGCACAACCCCCATTGCATCTCCTACCACTCCAATCTCTCCCCCCCCTCTAGACCCTAACCGTCCCCTCTCCCCCGCCGCCGCCGTCTCAGAGGCAATGCTCCGCGGCCGTTACATGATCGCTAAGTTCCATATCGGCCGTCCATACCTCTACAAAGCCCTCCGCATCCCCGCCTCCCTCTCAGAAGACGACCTCGAACAACTCCGCAGCGGCCTCCAACACGCCATGAACTGGCCCGTCACCAGCGGCATTTTTCAAACTATGAAAAGCTGTATTCCGATCAAGTTTGCTTTTTGTTCTCAGTATGATTCCCCCCCCCAACAACTACCCTTCTCTTGCCACTTTTCAAACGATACCCGGCGAAGTGACGTGTGACATGCACTAATACAATACAGATTCTTCGGCCAAGTCCTCCTCTTCTATTGTATCTCTAATTCCCCCGATCCCCGTATCCGCAGCACACTTCCTCAGGACTGGGAACAATGGAGCCAGGAGATGATACAGTTCTTGGAAGAGTGTGCCCCTTTTAGTCCTGCCGTTGCGAAAGATTTGGAGCTGTTGAGGCTTTTATGATGATTCTTGCTCTTTGGCCCTTTTATCTTCGACGCATTACTACTGCCTTAGTTTAGGTTTGGGCGGTTATTTGGTTTGGATATAAAGTATACTCTGTTTAACTTTCCGTGTAGATAGAATATCGAGTAGTAATTGATGCCGATGTCTAGGGTAGAATTGAAAATTCCTTTGAATTAGGCTTGGATATATGCGAGTAACTAGGTAATCAATGGTATAAACATATCGTATTTTTTCGTACGAAAAAAGTCAGGGAATGACTGCCGTCAAGTCGGAAAGAGTAACACTCCAGATATAACTCATTAGAACTCAGGCGCAAATAAAACGGGGAACATTTGTGAAGGACACGGACGAGTTCTCTGCTCTTACAATGCCCATTCATCTGCCGCGTCAGAGGCCGTGATGAATGGCTTATCAATATGTTTGATAGCGTGATCTCCGCAGAGGATACTGTTTATATGTCAACACACAATGCTCGTACTCGGTGGATGGGAGGGGAGTTTACCAAGCCTCTGCTATCAACCCATCTAGCTCTTTGACAATATTCTCCCGTCGAGAAAGACTTATGCCACTGTTGTTTAACTGCGCTTGAAGGTCCCGTATATACTTCTTTTTCCCGCCGGCACCCTCAAGAACTTCTTTCCCTAGACAGTCGCTATGAAAAGCGTGCTGACAGGGGAATACGAAGAACTGACGGCTCAAAACTGGTAGGGAACAAAGCCAACACTTCTCACCAGGTTCGACGATAGCGTAACGCATATCAAGGGCCGTAATTTCGGATCGAATCTGCCGTGCTGTGTGTGCCGAGTTATCCATTTCCTGGCGCAATGCATCGATGTGACGGGAGTAATCCTCCAAGGCACTGCATATCTCATCTTTGAAATCGTCAATGACAACGAAGTCTGGAAAGAATGGAATTAAATCTTCTATACGGAGGAGTTCGCATCGACGGAGGAACTCAATGGCGTCTTTTATGCCTGTTCCGGGTTGTCGAATCTTCTTCTCGGCAACAAGAAGCCATAGCTTTTTACGGAGCTTATCGTTCCCTTCCGGTCTGTCTGCAATGATTGCTGCTAGTTCAATATCTTCATGCTGCAAAGCCAGCTCTACTGCCTGGAGATACTGTCCCATAGCGCTGTAGATATGAATGCATGACTGGAAGCGCTGGTGTTGAATACAAAGACGAAGGGCAAAATCGGCATCATATGGGGGCGGAGATGAAGGTTGTGACTGAAGATAGGTCAAGAGCCCTGCTTCCGAGGAAGAGGCACTCGAAGCATGGATTGATATGAGTGTGTTATGCACTGCGGCTGACGGCTTTGGATGGTTGACAATAATAAAATTGAGGTATCGAACAGCTTGGTTCTGGTTAAGCGGTACATTCGTCGACTTGTTGTAGTTTAGTAGAGCAGGTATAAGTTTCTCGGGGTCGAGATTTGTCTGCCGCATTAAGATATCAACCAATCCAGTAGCTGCATGGGTCATAAGCACGCTGCTATACTTGTAGAACACGTCAGGGTCACTTTGTCGCTGTAGAACATTCAATGCCTCGGGCCATTTTTCACGTTGGATCCAGTACGAAAGCACATAGTTATGGTCGTTGACGGCTGTAGCAAAATACAGCAGCTCCTCTTCTCGACCGTGACTACTGATGATACCATATACCGTCTTCTTATCGAGATCCGACTTATACTTCGTGACAAAGTCCTGAAACTCGGAGCGGATGCTGCTGAGCTGGCCTCTAATCTCTTCAGTGCTCGTTCCCTCCGCCAGTTCCGCTCGGGTAGCTATGTTATCGTCCAGAGAGTTTAGCTTGGCCATGAAAACTTCTACCAACCAGCTTGCAACCATTATCCGCTGCATGGAGGACGACTTTTTGTATGTCGACAGCTGGCCAAGGAGGTATTTCCGCAGCGCATCATGCTCCCCACGGTTAATCAGAGTCAAACAAACCTCTTCGAATCCCTTGCTACTTTTACCCCAGACTTTGGCCGCCTCCAGATAACGGCCTTTGCTGGCGAGAAAGTCGCCGGAAGCAGTGGAAATGACATCCTTCTGTGCGCTAGAACGTGCGTAATGAAGAGCCTCGTCAAACATCTGCTTTTGAAGAAACACTTTCCATATATCCCTGTCCTCATCCTCGACTGCAATCTCGAAGATTTCTTGACTAGTGAACAACCAATAAGTATTCTGCGTAGAGTCCGCAAGGAGGCCTAGTGTACTCTGTCCTGGTTCCAATACAGCATGATCATAAACAATCTCTTCGCTCATACGATTTATGGCAATAACCCTGCCTTCAACAAGGGTTAGAATATGCCACTGAGAAAGCGTCACAGCAGCTATAGGATTTTGAATAAGCCTTTTGCCTCCTCGTGCAGATTCTGTGGCTGGGAACATTGACCGTAGAAGCATATTCGCACCCTCGAATGGTTGTGTCACTTTGTCGGAAGAATATGGAAGCTGTCCATGATAAACACCTTGGGAGCTAAGCCACGCAAATTCCTTCTCAGAATGGCCATCCACAATAGCTGGTGATATGGCCAGTGTTGAAGGCGCAGCGCTGGACGGCTTCTGAACCTCATGGACTGATGGCAATTCCCGTTGGAAGAGATCGGTATATACGGAACCACCACCTTCTCTCCCATGTCTTCCTGTCCGCCCTAAGAAGCACATTAACTTGCCATGTGTCGCTATCAGCACCCGCCTCTGCTCCAAATGAGTTTGAACCAACTCTGCCCAAAGCCCTGTCACTGGCGATGCCTCCGGCACTCTATACACAGCGGTGACATATCTCTCCTCGCGGCGATAGAACTCAGTAGACGGCTCGATATAAGCCTCATATATATGGCCATCCGTAGTTCCTAGAAGTATCTCTCTAGTCGAGGCGGTCGGAAGCGATGGGTTCCAAGCGATACTCTCAACGGAAACTCCCTTCAACCGCGAGAGTGGCTTAGGTTGCCTCGACTGAGTGTGGAGATAGTAGTTCTCGCCAAGGGTGGTAGTAATGATCAAGTGGGACGCGGAAGGGTCCAAGAACATGCGACGAATAACTCCTATTTCTGAGGATTTCTTTGGAAGGTCGATGTCTAGAATGGCCCAATTAATATCGCAACGATACCGAGCCACAGGAATCAAATACCGTCTATGTCTTCGGGAGCTTCCAAGTCAATTCTTAGGATACGGTTGGTCGCGAGAGCTAGAATTAGTACATTATTCGCAACTTGTGCAGCGACGAAATCCGCAGCAAGCGGGAACTGAAGCTGAACACGTCGGACATCGAAGAGTGCGGAGTCGGGGGTTTCAGTTAGGTTGCTGGGAGCAACATAACCGTTTGACACATCCGGCGCCATAATGCGCGAGTATTGACAGAAAACGCTATATCATAGCGGAGTCCAGAGAGGAGTTAAGAAATGGGTGGAGAGGAGCTTGTGTCAAGCTGTTCTTACTGACCGATTGATACCGATAGGACGGGATGGGGGAAGCTAGACAGCTGTTGCTGCCTTAGCATTGCTCTTGATGCCTGAGGCAGATATCGAAGTTGATTACGGTCAGTATCATGATGGATAGATGCCACACAGATAACTATTGTACGATACAAATGCTCTCGATTTTGCACAATCCCACCTTCCCCTATCTATTTCTAATATGTTCACTCATAGTCTATACAAATTAACATCTTCCCGAGTTGCACATGACTGGGATAAATGATGAATAATGAGAAAAGTGGCTGGGTATCAATCGCGCTCACTTCCTCTCTAGAATTGTGTGATCATGAAAATCATGAATCATAAAACCGTCAATGAATCATCGCTTACATTATAGAGCACTCCCGCTCAAGCTTTCGTCCAAACTTCTCTCTAGGCTTTTCCTTGGACTTCCCTTTGTTCCTGGCACCTTCCTTCCCCCGTCGAGGGCTCTTCTCGTTGCTTTCACTACTCGTTGGTATAAACTTCTCGCTTGGCAGCACATTGTCAACGGCAAACTCATCGTCCTCGGTCGAGAAACCATCGCTGTTGAGCTTATCTCTGCTGCGTCGACCGGTAAAACGTGAGAATGTAGCGCTAATTCTGCTCTCACTAGTTTGACTCCCCGCACGGCTGCCAGGTGTGCTTCTCCGGTTTCTTGACGTACGACGAGAAAATGAGAAGGAGTTCCTCCCCCTATCGTCATCTTTCGCAGTAAGTCTCGGTGACGTCGATGAAACGGTTTGTACCTGGAGTCCTCCGGAAGTATTTGACTCAACTGCATCGGAGAAGGCAACACTATGCTTTCTGCCATTATGGTCTAGTGGCTCGATTTCTGTATTATCTGGGGCAGTGATCTCGAAGCTTGGCCGGTTAGAACGCAATCCCTCCATGTGACAACTTTCAGAAAGATCACCGATCGAGGCGCTTAATTTCTGAGATATTGCTAAAGTATCCAAATCCTGTGTATCCTCCGACACTTCAGAAGAAGGCGCCGTATTTGGGAGATTGACCGCCGCAGCATCTTCATTGATCGGCAGAATTTGGTAGAATAGAAGATAGGGCGATTCGTGCTTCAGAGCTTGTTCGACATCAACCAAGGTCACACGCTCAGCGGCCAAGTCATCAAATCGCATCCAATATTGGGGGCTATCTGAAAATGCCGTCTCCGAACTATGAGAGCTAGCAGGGGGCGCACCAGCACTGGTACCCCGAACAATGGCGATGTAATGCCCTGAATCGACAGAGTTACCTCGATGGCAAACCATTGCCTGCAAGGAAAGTTTGAAATTCCCGTAGATAGGACCTTCTTCGTCAAAACTGTCGTCTTGAATGAAATGAGGCAGTCCAATCTCTGTTGGGATGTCAATGAATGTATTAAGTCGAATAGCTTTACCGTTTGGTAACATAGAATAACGCTTTAAGCACAAGCCGAGTATTGGCCGTTTTGAAGAAAAGTGCGCAGCGACCTGTGCATCATTGGTCGGCGTATTATCCGTGTACCAGGCTGCAGGTATGTTAGCGCTGGCAAACATCAAGGAAATGGTCGTTGGCCTTACGTATCAAACTAAAAAACTGCCACGCAGGCATCATAACCTCCTTCCGATACGAGCCCCTCCGCTGAGATGTCACATGGCCATCACCTTCCAAGTCAGGTATAAACCGTTCTTGGACGATGCTGCTTCGCCTGACCTTATGTGTGTCTGAGCCGCTTGATTCGGTTATAGACGTGATTGGGGTCACTTCATCAAGGCGGAAAGGTGACAAAGTTGTTGGAGATGTCGAAGGAGATGGGCTAACTTCCACTGTCTCGATGTGCGTCGTAAAACCCTTGACTAAGGAGTCTACTGATTTAGTGGAGCCCACAGTGCTGCGCCGTTCAAGGTGCCGTTTCACTTCTATACGATTGTTGAAGTACGATTCCAAACAATCCTCAAGCGTGACGGTCCTTCCATCATGAGGCTCTGGTATCGCAACCTCCAATAATCTTTCATTGACAAACTTGTGGTCGTCACTCGCATCTTCTTTGCCTGTATGATAAATGTCCATTTTCAGAGTAAGGAGGGGCAATTCCAGCGTGCCCGTTATAAACGTGAACGCCTCCGATGTGTCCTGCTGGCGTAGCCTGGCTGCATCATCCCAGCCACATTCAGCCAGTGCATCTTGCAAATGTTTAGTCTACAGGCATTCTGTTAGCGTTTCATCGTACCATTTAGGGGGAATTGAAAGAAATACAAGAACATACAATATCCGTTGTTATGAGTTTTCCCGACCGCAGCATGTTGACCCAGAGCCTTAACAGTATGACGAGTTTCCGACGAGGCTCGTCATTAAAGGATTTATATAGAATGGCTTCAAAGCAATCAAGACGAGCGAACATCGCAAAGAGAAGCGCATCTAGGTAGCAAGTGACTCCTTGGCGGTTCTCTGCTCCCAGGAGCTTCGTACTTGGTGTATATCCTCTGATGATTCCTTCGATAGAGTCTTCAAGAAGTAGCAGCAAGTCAAACGCTCTGTCCACATCTCCCTGGGCATGTGAGGATTGTAAGGCATAGCCAAAATGTTCCTCTTTAAGACTGGTGATACCAAGCTGCGCGATGCGACGCTCAAGAAGCTTGATCTACCTCATCATAAGCAACACTGTATAGATTACGCGACTAAATGCGATTGCCTCACCTTCTTTTGTTCTTCATCAGTATTCGCTGGTGGTTGGGTTGACGAGAAGAAGCCACGGAAATGGGGACGGGAAAGGATATTCGAAGACTGAACGAAAGCGGCATTAGCAAAGGTAAGTTACCAAAAGACACCCAACTCTGGAGTTGTGTGCTATACCTCATCTTTCTTTCCATATCTGCTAAGCCGCTCGCGCTTCGTGAGAAATCTGTGGATTCCGCTCATTTTTCACAATGTATGTGACCTTTGTAGATTGTAGTTCAAAGGCAGGAGAAAAGTGTCGCAGACTTGAGGGTTAGTTATACATTGACATGGGGCAAGTATTAGTTCAGGCTCCAAAATTCCCATGGAGCACGCGAATGTAGGTCTTGGAAGGTTTACCAGACATATCATGTGCCTAGTTCCTCTGATAGTTGAATCTGATGTGTGAGTCGAGGAGGTGTGTATATAGGCTTCAGCCGAAATAGTTCAGTGACATCACATTGGCTAACAGGAGTATTTCGAGGGTAGGCGACACTAATCAGTCTAAAACAGCAAAGAAAAATAGTGAGAAGCGCTAAAATCAACAGCTCATGACTTTGGCACCGGATCGGCAACGATCTAAAGTTATGGATGCCTAGCTTGCTAGATTCGGCGCGGGGATGATTTGATTGAAGCTGATCACATGTGGATCTTTCCGCTGTCTTCTCTTTCTGCGGAGCTTTGTTCGTTGCCTGATATTGGCGCCAAACCCTTCAGGCACCCTAAACTCTGGCCACGTGATGTTATCCCGAAGTCGATATGTCTCCGATCCGGAAAACAATTTTTGGAAAGCAGAGTCTCGATATAGTCTACAGCGACAACTTCACCTGTAGACCACAATGGCTGCCAGTGAGCCGTCGAGATATCTGGCAAGGTCATTGCCACGGGCATTTGTGCCCACCGCTCGCCCCCAGGCCTTCTGCTTGCGGCGCAATGTCTCCGATCAAGCGTCGTCGAAGGCCGCGCAGGCCGACCTCGACGAGCTTGAGTCAGCGACATCTCTGACACCCGCATCGCCTTCTGATGCTGTAAAGTCATTTGATCCTATTGCGAGATCCAAAGGGCGGAAGAAGCAGCTGCCACGGAGTCGGTAAGTTCACCTCGATTGCACTGCAATCCGGATCGGCCACCAGGCGAACGCTCGGGTCTAATCTTTCAACAATCAGCTATCAATTCCGTTCGCCCAAATATGATCGTGGTCCGCTACACCCTCATCAACCCCCTCCGCCATCCGATCCATCTTCCCGACTCTACGTTCCGGGCCCTTTCTCGCTTCCACGAGTAGAGCAAACGTACCAGTCAACCGTCGCTTCCGACATCCTCACCCTCTGCTATGTTCACAACCCCCCGGGTTTCAAGCCGCCGCCGAAGGCACCTCGTCTTCGTTCATGGGATGATAGCTCCCCCTATCACAAGAACAGACCGCTCCGTGGACCCCGTGGAGGTGATGTGCTGCGTCTCCTTCGGAAGCCGATTAATTTCAATAATATTCCCAAGCTAGAACGGATCACCATTCACAGTTACGTCAAGCAGGCAGCTCAGGAGAATTCGTCATGGTTGCATGTCGCCGGAATGGCTGTCCAGGCTATCTCCAACGCTAAAGTAGAAACCTTTAAGTCGAAGACCAGTGTGGCCACTTGGAGTATTGCACCAGGCAGAGATACTGTTGCTGTCAAGGCTGAGCTTCGTGGTGAAGATATGCTACACTTCTTCGGAAAGCTTGTCGACGTTGTTATGCCCAGGATCAAAGACTGGGAAGGTGTGAAGGGCAGCAGCGGTGACAGCAGTGGAAACATCACCTTTGGTCTCGAGCCTGAGAATGTTGCCCTATTCCCTGAGATCGAGGTGAACTATGATATGTGAGTCTTGCTACAGCGCCTATACCGAGATAGGGTTGGGTGGAACATTGGCTAATACTATCCGACCACTAGGTACCCCCCGAAGATGATTCCTGGTTGCCATATTACCATCCACACAACGGCTAAGACGGACAAAGACGCTCGGCTTCTCCTCAGTGCTATGGGAATTCCTTTCCACGGAAAGATGGTTGATTAAGGAAACCGAACACACATATCTGGGGAATACCGCGAGATCTAATCAGGAGACGCTTGATGAAAGCCATTCCTATACAACCAAGCGAAAGCTTGCATTCTCATCTTGTTTTCTTGGCATTTTAATATGTAACATGGAAGTTCTAGACTCGTCAAATTCATGTAAAATACGCTCTGATCCATTAGTATTTTTTATTGCACAAATCATCGTCTGCTCCGATTGGGTTCGTTGATTGTTCGAATATTTTGCATATCACTTGAAGACTATATTCCTCAACGTTTCAAAACTATGTGGACGTATCCCATTAACCATTCAGATCCACCAGAACAGAACCCCGCTTATTAGAATACAAGAATAGGATATCTGAAGGTCATGAATCGAAAACACTGTATGTTCTATACAACATCATTTCATTATACGTCGACAATGAAGTTAAGATCCGGGTGAGTGCTGTGACCCAGGAGATTGGATACAGAAAGTCCGAGATCCAAGGCCAGCAATAGTAACCAAATAATCAATATTAAAGCACAAGGATTCAAAAAAAAATAAATAAATAAATAAATAATAATAATAATAATCATAAGATCTCAGAACCTGAAGATGCTTAGCGGCATTTGCGCCTGGGGTATTCAATCTCAAAAAAAGTTGCAAAGTTTTTCGTCTGCAATTCAAACAGCCCGGTTTCACGCGAGTGGCGCGGCGAGGAATTGACACTTCAGCAATTCGTCTGCACTTGGCCTTTGCTCATAGTCAACTTGGAAAGTCATGTCTAGGAAGGCGACCGCATCCTTGCTCGCATGCTCTGGTGCAGGCGGTCTCGCTTTGTTGCTACCAATAGCGAAAATTGCTTGCAACTGACTGCAATCAGGGAAAGGGTGGGCACCAATAAACATCTCCACGACCAGACAGCCTAAGCTCCAAATGTCCGCTTTCTTGGTGTGAGCTGTCTGCCGAACAACTTCTGGTGCCATCCAATATACACTACCCTGCAGAGAGGGTCTGTGTAGATGACCACCTCCTGTACCGCTGACTCGAGAACCAAGAACCGTGGAGGCTTCAACTCTTTTGGATATACCGAAATCCGAGATCTTGATGCCGCCTTTGTTATCCACAAGAATGTTCGCACCCTTGATATCCCGGTGTATGATGTCGCGGCTATGTAGGTAAGAGAGACCTGCCAAAATCTGTCGCACGAAGTTCTTTATTAAAGGTTCTTGGAAAGTATTGTATTGCTTGAGCATCGTAGCAATAGATCCGCCGGGGACGTATTCCAAGAAAATGTTCAAGTATTGGTCATCAGCAGCAGTGCCCAGATACTGGACAATATTGGGGTGATGAAGTCCTTGTAAGAGTTCAATTTCATGTTTCAGTGCTGTGACCATACTGTTCTTCCGCTTGTCAAATTCCGTGCCTTTGGTTGCTGATGGAATTTCAACTTGTTTGACAGCCATAAGCTCTCCAGTAATCGCATGCAAGGCTAAGAAGACGCTACCAAAGGACCCTTCCCCAATCAAAGAGCCCTTCATCCAATTCTTGGGGGCGAAGTTGTTTCCAGCCAGGAAGTCATTTAGTCCATCATCTTCCTCTTCGCCGTCTTCCGCTACTAGAACACTGAGTCGCTCATTGAGTGAGCCTCCATCCGTCGCAGCAACACTTGCATTCTCGTCCACCAGGCTCTGGCGAGAAGTGCTGGGATCATCAGAACCACTATCAAAAGAAACGTATGACTTGCGATTTGGCTCAATTGGTGACTCTTCTTGAAGCGGCTGAAGGGAGCTAGATGCGATGGAATCCCTATATGTTGCTTGAGGAAGACTGAACTTAGAAACTGAAAGAGGTCTCGAAGCGCGAGTGGGCTGAGCACCAGTATTAAGCCAAGTATCAGCAATACTGGGAATAGGGGGTGCATCTCTTAAGCTAGATGCATAGCTTGTGTTGCTAACTACACTCAACCGGCTTGCCGCACGACTTAGACGCTGCGACCTCCGAACTGACATACGCATAGTCTTCTCGATATCCTCCCGGTGGTGGCTAGGAAAGTAAGATGTGATTTCGTGGATAATCATCTCGCTAGGTGGCCGGGCACCGAAGAACGATCGTAACTTAGACACCGGGTTTCGTTCCGTATTCAGCACCTGCAACTCGGGCTCGCTCGCGTTTTGATGCCGAGAAGACATAGGTGAAATCGGTTGTTTGATGTTGTTCCAAGATTCGCCAGTGAGCTGTTGAATCTTGAATTGTGTACGTGGGTTTGAGCTGTTCAAAGCATTAATGTGGGTCGCTTGGCTTTCGTCCATGGCAAGCTGAGAAGCACGGCGAAGTTCGTCCGTTTCTGGTTCTCCAGCGTGAATCTTCCGCAGTATGAGGCGACCACGTTCAGACTTGTAGTTGCTTTCACATATCTCCATGAGCTCGTGATCCCCCAGCCTCCGGCAGTTAGACGGGTCTGGCTCCAGGCCATCTAACACGTAGAAACAGTAATTGCGATATTGGTGTTCCGGAAGTTGCAGCTTCTTCAAGACGCAGAGGATTATTTCATCTGCTGTCTTGCAATGCTTGATGTTTAACACTTTGGTCTGTCCACCGGTATAGATTACCCTAATAACGGGAGAGTTTGTAGGCAGCGACCCCATTGTCAGGCCATCAATGCTAGGATTTTGTCTCAAATGTGAACCACTCCTTTGGCCCTCACTAGAAGTCGCTTGGTTCCGACTAGCACCGGAGCTACCAGAGGGAGTGTGGCCGAAATAGCCTTGCCCTTGTTCCTTACGAGCACTCTCCATTGGACTAGCAGCATATCGTTGGGCTCGCAGGGGCGACCCTGGCCGCGACGGCGATTTGTAACCATGAACAGTATCAGCGGTACGGGAGAAACGGCGATTGTTCAAGGTCTGTTGACGGCCGAGTGACGGACGACTGGACTCAGACGAGGCTGGTGTACATGCAGACTCGAGCGCAGCTAATTGACTCTGCAGCGGATTAGTACAGACTCCTGAGTCAGCACAACAATCACCTACCATGTTTCTTTGTTTGCGATTGGCAACCGACTTGTTTCTAAGCTGCTTGATAGCGACAAAAATGCGTACGCGATCACCGATTTTCTTAATACCCATCTCCTGCAGGATCTTCTGGTCACACTCAATAAGATTGTTTCCGTTGAAGTTGTTTGCTACATGCCGTCAGCTCCTGTTTATTGTGTTTAGCTGTAAAAGCAATAGAACCCAGAAGCAACCTTTGAAGAGAGGCTCATATTGACCACAGTTGATGCTATGCAGCCACGCTATGACTTGCTTCTCGTCCCAAGATCTGCCGGGCTATCAGTTATCGCCTCCCTATAAAACCTTTCCCTAAACATCACGCACGGGCGACTTACTTGACTGCCTCAAGTCCATCGTGTGCATCCGAGAACTCCGACTCCGTGGGACTAGTGAATGAGACACCATCTTGATGCGCTGCAAAGATCGCTTTGTGAGAAGGCCCGGTGTGATAAGACGTCGTTGGTGTCTGGGTTGTTGACATCCCCAGTGGGGAAGAGTATGTAGTCTTTGCCAGCATTGTCGAAGGGGGAAATAACCCTAGAACGTCGTCCAATCGTCAAACGATGGCTAGTGTGCGTCTGCAGACAAACTATCGCCCCTTCTCCTTGCCCCTGTGTACCTGGCAAGAAAAAATGGCTCGTGCGGTGTTGTAGAAACGTCAAGGTCCCAACAAACGTCCAGAATGGTCTAATGCATGATACAAAGTAGCCTGCAGGATTCCAGGTACACATTAGCTCCATCTATTTCCTAAGAGGGGAATGGCAGACGAAGATAAGGATCAAGCGAACACAAGTTTCCAAATATAGAAAAAAATGAGTTGAGGATCCCGAACACGGGGAAATGGCTTGGTACCGATCAGGGCCAATGCTGAGAGGAGGTAGATACAGTAGGCAATTGAGCAGTGAGGCCGAGGATATCGACCAAGCCCGCGGGTCCGACTCTCTCTCTCTTTTATCCAGGCCTTGTTTTAAACAAGCACACTAGAGGGTTCACAATCGGGAGTTATCAGTGATAACACTCCCACTAGCGGAGGGAAAATAAGAGGGGGGAAAAAAAGGTAAGGTGAGGCGGGATAGCAGTCGACAATCGGAGAACGACCGTGATGAACGGTAGCCGGTGATCTGTTTGGGAACCGAGGGTGTGGTGGAGAGGCAAATTCGATAGCCTCCCTCACCTTTAGGTTTTTGCTAGTATCTAAAAAATGTCTAGTCTCGTTACAAACTTGGTATCTGTCTGGGCCCGATCGGGGGGAGGGGGACGAGGGCTCCTCCGACATGCGTACGTGTGGGATCTCCTCAAACACGCCGCGCCGGATGATAGGCTGTCAGGGGCCTGATCTGAAACAATGGACCAGGACCTGCTCTCTGCCTTAGACTCTCCCGTCGCTAAGTGTCCGTTCGCGGATTAGCGGCATCACTACTATTCTTAGGCCGTCGCTTCTGCCTTCGTTCCATTGTTTTCGATCTTATTTATCCCTTGGTTGAATTGAAGAACCAAAGTGAATTGTGTTAAAAACAATGACACTCTCACTGCAGGTATATATTAAAATTTATTTTCTCGCCATGAACATGGTTTTGAAGTTCACCTCTTACCTACCGAGTAGGTACTATGGGCGTAGATAGTTAGGTATCTGAACAGCTACCTAGTAACGTTCAAGCACTGAATGCTCCGCACACACGCCACTCCGTTTGGGTTACCCATCCACTGCTCCAAAAGCAGTGCCATATCGTATCGAATACGGTACAGAGTATGTATACAATAATATGCACATTTATATACGTTCGTTCCCCCTTCAAGATTGAAGGCTCCGTAGAATCACCCCCCAACCCAAAAAAAAAAAGAGAGAGAGAGAGAGAAAAGAAGGAAAAATGAATATATATAAGTAGCACATTCATCATTCATTTATACTAAAACAACATCGTTCTTCATTCATGTAGAATGATTCTTGTCATTATTTCTATTTCAGGTGTGGACTACATCTAAACAGAAACTACTACAGAGTAGCATATAGATGACCAATATGTGAAACCACTATTTAACTACCCCATGAGATTCACTTTTATTAATGTCGGTTGAGCATTGGAAAAGGGCTCCACTAGTGTTATTCTGCTTTAAGTGGATTTAGATTATAAACCACTTCACTACCTTTACATCCCAATCACTAGTAGACAGGTATATACACCCCCAAATCCTGATAGAGCGATCCACTTAATGCCTTCACGTTATTAATCAAGATTTTTAAAGGAGCAAACAGTGAGAAGTCATTCAGATTTGCCTTTTTTGTCGCCTTCAGATGGCTTAACTCGGACACTCAAGATCCTTATTCCTGTACATGTTAATATCATTGATTTCAGGAAGAAGCACTGAATACCTAGCGATACACAATGTTATGTGGCGCATTCTTATTGGCTACCTGGAGCGATATTCGCGCCTCTGCCTCGTACAAGCGTATATAGATAGATATGCATGTAATATGTATATATATCTACCACCATGGAATACGCATAAGATTTGCTCGTCTGAGCATTTCCTGCTAACCGTGATCGGGAGATCAAGAGTGATACTGCTGCGTCTAGACATATTTCACACCGGAGAATGCGGCGTTAAAACCGCGTTTTCCTTGAAGCCTCTGCTGCGATTCTTGTTGCTTACAGACTTCCAGTCTTTCCGTGAAAGCACCTGTCACCAGCCTGGCAAAAGGCCAACCCTGTCATAGCCGCCCAAACAACCTTAAGGCTGCCTCTTGATGCTAGTTGTACCTGGGAGATTGCGAGCCCTACAACAACTCTTATGCCTTGTCCAAAGCAGCGCGACAAGGTATACATGGAAGCTACATAGACGATAACCTTATCCTCTGTTGCGTCTTGTGCCCCTTAAGTCTACTGTAGTGCATGCCTAAACCAAGCTCTGCTTTAACATCGAGAATGACCATTCATGGATTGCTGTTCGATGACCAAGCAAGTAGAGAAGCGTCATTTCAGCACATCCCAAAACCGGCTACTCTATCTTGTCCGTCGATAGCGATCCCACTTAATAACCAGTGGACCCACTACAATTGACGTGGGAGCACCAGTGAAAGCCTCACTCCAGGGATGATAGCGCCATAGGCTTAAACACACCTAATTATATGCCCTGTTCGGAAATAGCGAATCGAATGATGGGGCTCGGTGGTATTTTGTGTACATAGCAAAGCTCGTGAGTCCAGCTATACCTAACACTAGATGTACAATACCAAGTATGCCATGAGGACCACGAACCATCGTACTACCCCATGAGATGGCCGGCAGGCAGGTCACGCTAAGAGCAGTCAGCAGGAGAATACACGTCCAATTGGATTTGGTAACCTTTAAGATAACAGGACCAAGTACCTTCGTCCGCATAAGAAACGCTAGGACTGTACCTAATCCAATACCACAGATTGGAATGTTGATCTACTAAAGCCCAATCCCAAGGATCAGCTTCCGCGAAAGCACCATCTATTTATTATCGCTCCGAGTGACAGATCTGATAACCCATATAGCGCTCTAACGGCCAAGCCACGTCCCTCGATCGCGTAAAGGTACGAGAGTTATGATGATGATGATCTCGATCAAGCCGTATAAAAGCGGAAACAAGGTCGAATTCCAGAGCGCCCATTACAGTTAGGCGAAGTCGATGGCTCAGCCGTAGAGACGCCCATGGGAGAAAATTGGTGAGGCGTTTGCATGCAAGGAGACTTATTGACCGAGTGAAGTAATGCGAACGCGTTGCAGAGCATGACCTTATGGAAGCGTGACATGTTGGAGGAGGGCAAATAAGCTGTTGATGCCAATTTGACATGTTCTAGCGCTGAAAGGGCCTGCTTGTTTAAGTTGGTCTCGGGGTGGCTTTTGGAAAAGGTGGCGAGCAATAAGACACTAAGAAATTAGGTGGAATCAAGATATGGTCATTTATGTTTCTGATCCAATTGTTATAACGCCTCATCGTTCTTTCTTCTTTTCTTTTATTAGAGCGTTCTAAATTTATTAAGTGCCATCTTCAAGGAGGATGGATTAACCGGATTTTGTTTTCTCTCACTTGAACAGCTTCTCATTATGATATACTATATCTCCCCCTCTTTTTTTCCCCAAAAGAGAAGGAAAAGATGAAATGAAAAAAAAATTTTCATAGCAAAATATTTCCATACACAGACCCCAATAAATCCCCTCCTCCCAAACAGGGAAGTGCACACCGGTGAGGAGACAGTATTTTTGTATGGTCATTATCAAAAGCAAATCTCTCCGCACCAGTGGGGAGGGCGGAGCGTCCAGTCTTGCATCCATTAGTATTCAGATCCTTACCCAAGAGACCTACTAACAACCCATTGTGGCCTATTTCCTCACTCCCCAGTCTGTCTCCGAAATAATTCAAGAGCTTTACTTGCCCGAAAACAACCACACGGAATTGAACCCAGTGAAGCATCTCGATCTGCCAAAAAGGAAAAGGAAAAAAACAAAACTCTCCATACTCCTCACCCAGTGACCTTGACCTAACTAAAGCAATGGTGACTTAGGGCTTTGATGATCAGACAACCAGAATCCAACGTCCGCGGCAGCCACGTGACCCCCCTCGCAAAACCCCCTCATGACAACCCCACAGTTTTTCTTCCCCGCTCGCATGTTATCCAGCAAAAGACAAATGCTCCAATTTCAAGGCAATTCGCTATGGAGGACGAGAGAGCCCCCCCTGGGAAAGTGAGAAAGAAGTCTACTCCCGCCAACCGAAAGTCCCTGTCTTGTGAATATTGTAGCAGGTCTTTTGCGCGTCTGGAGCATCTCCAACGCCATCTCCGCACCCGTTGAGTAACCCTGAAGACGATACGAGGCGCGCTGTGCTAACCATTTACTTGCAGATACAAAGGAGAAACCTTTTTCATGTGATATCTGCTCCAAATCCTTTGCAAGAAGGTAACTGTTCTTCCAAATCCATACATGTTTAATCAACGCTAATCCGATCCTTTCCCTGGCTGCAGCGATCTACTCGTACGACATGAGCGACTAGTCCATCCAGCCGAGGCAGCAGCCAATCGCGAACATCGAAATCATAGCAGTCATGATGTTCCTCAGACCCCGTCATCCATAATACAACCAACCCACCACGAGTCTCGCATGCTAGAGCTTGCAGATGCCGTCCCAGTGCAAACACAACCAGTGCCACAGCCCCCACCGGAGGCGCAGGTCCAACCCCCTCCAATAGTCGAAACAACTCATTTCAACCCATCCTGGGGGTACGATTTGAATTTACTCTCTCATGCTGCTAGTCATGTCGCCCTTGAGGGCCAGCAGGAAAGCCTTGAGTCGATGCGAAAGGCCTCACAGAACGTAGGTCCCCCTCAGCCGTTATCTCAGGTTCCAGAGAGGGCAATCACCGACAATTATGGTGTTGAGCCTTCTTTTCTGGATCTTACAGATTTAGGTGACCCGGTTCAAGACTTCACCGTCTTCTTAGAGAGCGTTGGCCTTTCCTCTGATTGGGACTCCGGTGTATTCTCGTCGGTGGAGGAGCCCATGTTGCCGACAAATATCCCAATTGACTCCAAACCACCAATTCGCGAAAGTGCGAGGCTAGGAGTGGATATAATGAATGATCCGCGAGGACCCGCTGACGAGCCGCCGTCTTTTTCTAATTTTGGATCTCGGCTACCGTCTCTGCAGCCAGAGCCGCAAGATGTGGATGATCGTCTTGTGTTTGGTGATGAGGGCCCTCGCCCAGCTTGGGATGTCTCAAATGCAGATCGTCAAGTCTTTCTTTCAAAGCTTGAAGAGTTTGCCTATATTCTCCCTAAGGGCTTCATTCCGCCATCAAGGCATGCTCTGTCTCGCTTCTTTGCTGGCTACATAAACGGACTAAACGAACATCTCCCTTTCCTTCATGTGCCTACACTCTCAGTTGCAAAATGCTCTCCCGAGCTCACTCTCGCATTAGCAGCGGCAGGTTCTCATTACCGCTTTGAAAACAATCGAGGGATCGAGCTTTTCCATGCGGCGAAAGCAATCCTTCTGCAGCGCCTCCAGAAAAGAGATAGCAAACAAGTACAATGCCCAACGTGGAACTTTGTCTCTCCACCATCTGGATTCCACGATTCGCGGGGCTCTTCTACCCCTTCCAACAACGCGAATAGTCCGTTTCAGCAACATCATATCCCACATCCAATTGATCCGTCAGGCTACGCGCCACAAGATTCGGATGCTCACATGGAAGTGATCCGGACCTTTCTGCTACTCACGGTGTTTGCTTCTTGGGAGAGACATCCTGACCTATTGCGAGAAATTCTTTCTCTCCAGAGCACATTGGCCAGGCTTGTCAGAGAACATGGGCTCGCTGAGCCACCTCCTAGTGCCGATCCCAACAACTGGGAAGACTGGGTACGGAGAGAAGGTAACAGGCGCACGAAGTTCATCGTATACTGCTTCTTCAATTTACATTCCATCATGTACAACATTCCCCCGTTGATTCTGAATGCAGAGCTGAAGCTAAATATGCCATGCTCGCACGATGTCTGGAAAGCTAACAACGCTAACCAATGGCGGCGGGTCATGCGTTCTCGACATGGCCCTGAGGTTCCATTTCAAGAAGCTTTTGCTAAACTGTTTTTGAAATCCAATATGTCAAGTTCATCGACCCCCATATCGCCCCTTGGGAACTACATCCTCATACATGCCCTTATCCAGCAAATCTTCTTTGCCCGCCAGCTTTGCCTCTCCGCACCAACGATGCAAGGCACTAGCTTGAGACAGGAGGACCTATCGGCCTTGGATAATTCTCTGAGTGCTTGGAAGGCATTGTGGAAGCGCACTCCAGAATCAAGCATTGACCCCCAAAACCCGGCCGGTCCAATAGCATTTACATCTACAGCTCTTCTTGGGCTCGCCTATATCAGGCTACATGTTGATTTAGGCCCTTGCCGTCGCCTCATTACCCAAGATCCAATTCAGATCGCTAGGGCACTAGGTGAATCTCCACATGTAGCAAGGAGCCCACGGCTCATTATGGCTTTACTACATTCTGCGCACGCTCTCTCCATCCCGGTGCGCCTTGGGATAGACTTCGTAGCGCGAACCCATTCGTTCTTCTGGAGTATCCAGCATTCTCTTTGTAGTTTGGAATGTGCATTTCTTTTAAGTCGGTGGTTGCTTTCTATACCGATGACGCAGGCTGAACAAAGGCTGTCAGAGCACGAGCGGAAATTGCTCTTATGGATTAAGAGTATGATGGATGAGACCGATATGGCTGTCGATCCACCAGGTGCACCTGATGGGGAGTTCATGGCCAACCCCTACAAGGCAAAGCAACTAAGCATTGCTATTGTCCGAGTATGGGCGAGGACCTTCAAAGGGAACACAAGCTGGGCGATAGTGGATCTGGTCGGATCGAGCTTGGAAGCTTATGCGGATCTTCTGGAAACGCAGCTGTGACGTTCGTTTGCGATTGTCTACACCAACACATCCGAAGAATTTGTGTTGGACTAAAGCACTCGGCATGAGGCTGATAGCTTGTATGTTTCCTTCCTCTTCTTTTGTCCTCTCTTTCGATATTACTACGACACGCACGGCTTGTCTACTGACCATCGACGACCCCGAATGCATACCAGCTGAGCTCGCCTTCGCCTTCCACTTGAGTCGGTATTGGACATAGCAACTTAGTCCTTGTGGCAGTCTGGGATGAAATGTGATGTTATTATATACCCCATCCCTTATTTTCTTTACCTCTTAATTATGTATATAAGTGTAAGCTCTCTTGTCCTAGGAGGCTGGATATGTTGTGATATGATTATTATGCCTCAAAACTTGTGATTTCACTTCCCTGCCCTCGGTTTTTCCTTGAGGAAGTGATGATTACACGCCTTGTCCTCTTCTTATGTTAATTTTGTTTTTTTTTTTTTTTTTTTTTTTTTTTTTTTTTTTGTTTTTTTTTTTTTTTTTTTTTTTTTTTTCTTTTTTTTTTTTTTTTTTTTTTTTTTTTTTTTTTTTTTTTTTGCTTGTCCAGAGAGGCCTATTTCCCTCTTATCACTAATTTATATCGCCAACGGGAGTCTTTCGATTTGGATTTATATTGTTTTCTTTCCCACTGGAACCAGCCCATATACTATTGGCTACCAACATATAGTAATTTGTCGCATCGTTATAGATTTCTGTCTCTAATCAGTCGGATCGCCGGCCATGGCTCTTTGTAACACTCGCGGGGATAAATCGCAAAGCAGACATGGATTTCTCGAGTTGAGTAATTCCCACCTCATCCGATTGTAACTGAGGAGCTGGATTCTGTTCAGGAACCGGTTTAGGATGGGATATGGAACTTTGTCGGTATCTTAGCCGACCTTCTTGGGGGGAATTGGCGGTCGCTGAAATCCGACGTCTATGGGAGTTCGCTGGCCGCAGCATAGACGTCTGCCTATCTATGCCATCGTTTACTATGTGGAAGTTGTAGGTCTGTGGCCCAGTTGTGTCAGAAATCTATCCCCGACTCGGTTGGCCTAGAGTCAAGTACCTTAGGAAACATATGTTTATCTATCAAATGCATACGGCGTTTTTGCGGCGTTGAGCATTTCCGCTCGCAATCCTCAATAAAACATCCGTACTATATCCGATCGAGCATTAGAATGCAGAATGCGAGATGGGTTAGCTCAGTAATATGATAACATACGGTCTTTTCTCCCCGCTCCCTCTTCGCGGCAGTCAAAGGATCATGGTTCTCCTCGATATGTAAATTCAAAAACCGGTCTGAAGGGAAGTTCTTCCCACACGCTGCGCATCTGTTAACATGCGTCTGTTTATAATGTACCTCGTAGTCATCATATGAGGGGAACGAGAGTGTCTCCCGATGCGGTGGCAGTGAGCAATGCATCACTTCGTTCACGGAATTGGGGGTATCCAGTAGATGCTTCTTGGAACGTTCGATGGAGGCTATGGAAGACGCTGGTGACGAAGGTCTTGAACAGGTCTCTAGATGATCGACAGAGGGGGACCTGGAGATGCTCCGAGAGCGCTTGGACATGTTGAATGCCTGTTGCTCTTTTACAGTTCGCTCGTCTGGTTGGGTGGATGCTAAGCAAGCGTTTCCTGCAAGGCTCATTGGGTACCTAGGTAGTATGTATGAGGTGTTTCTCGCTGGCTCCACGAAGGAGGTTATTTCCGTCAGGATTGGTATTAGAGATATCCTCTCTTTGATTCTGCTATTTTTTGCCTTTCTCTTTCTTTTCGATCAAGCAAAGGTTAGATCGACTACATTGTCTCAGGGAAATCAACGAACTATTCAGAATCTGATACCAGAACGGAAACCATGACACATTCTGTACCATACCGTACTGTACGGTAATCGGTTCCTGAGCGCCCACCAGCCACAGAGTTGAAAACCAATCACTAATCCACAAGCCACACCTCATCCAATTCAACGCCAGTCTTTTTCGCAGAAGTTCCCGTGATATTGGGATTTTCTCTTCAACGAGCGGCTTGAACCCCTCGTTCTTCATTTTGCGCGTGGGCACCCTTCTTCGTTCCATTCCCATATACGTCTCATCTCACTACATTCACTCTTGATATATCCTCCGTCCAACGCCAACTCACCAGTTCTGTATATACTACTGATGGATCGTTCACTGCTCTTGTCGCCCGCAGACTTCCAGCCAGCCATAGCCATCTGACGGGCGAAGTCGACGGTGGAGTGACAACGGGTTTCGTTTCACCCATCCTGAGCATGGCGTCCGCGTTTCAGAATACGTGGCAGTCAGTATTCTCATAAACTCTTCAGAAAAGAAATGAACCCGTCTTTCTGAACCGCAATGTACAGGATTGCGCTCGACATCGAAAAAGAGCTTCTGAAAAGCCTTGCTGAGAAAGAGCCTACATTTACCGAAATTTCACACTATCTCTCTGAGTCAGTCTATCTCCATCTAGGGACTTGGCGATTCACCCCTCGTGCGCATTGTTCTAACACACTCCGGTATCGCAGACTCCGCGCCTCCTGCCAGAATGCCATTATCCAGGACCTCGAAGCCGCTCACTCCCTTGATGTGGAAGGTCGCCTTTGGGATGCGCATCTCAAGATTAACAATCGGTTTCGTAAATTAATCTCCCGCGTGAGTCTTCGGCCTCGGGGATCTCCGTCGATGATATTCATCTAACAATCGCACAAACAACTTAGTTCCGCGAGCAAAACGGAAAGAAGAAGAAACCAGTAGAACGACGAAAGCTCGAGAAGCATTACCTCGAATTCATCAAAACAAGCCAACGGTTCTATCGAGGGTACATCCAGCAATTGTCGTCACATTTCGGGGGAATTCCGGAGCTTGAAAAAGTTGCGCGGAAGTTCAACTTTGACAGTGAGCAATGCGGTCTCCGCTACCGTCAATTCCTTTACTGAGCAAAGCTTCCTTGTTAGATTTGTCTGTGGAAGAACCCACACAATCGTCTGGAGACCTTAGAAGTCTCATTCTGCTGTCATGTCATGCGACCCTTATCCGCCTCGGCGATCTCTCACGCTATCGCGAAACCGAATTGGTTGGCAAGGACCGCAATTGGGGCCCGGCAATCGGTTATTATGACCTTGCCACAGTAATATACCCAGCCTCCGGTACGTCACACAATCAACTGGCTGTCATTGCCCTTGCCGATGGCAATCACTTGCGGGCCACGTATCATCTCTACAGGGCACTAGCTGCCCAGGAACCTCATCCATCTGCCAAGGGCAACTTGGAAATTGAGTTTCGAAAGGTCAGGAATCTGTGGGCCAAGAGAGAGTTAATTCGCCCTGAGGATGCCGGTATTCCTGGTAGAGCACTGGCTCCCTGGTTTGTATATCTTCATGCTCAGTGTTACAAAGGCACCGATTTTCCCGAGCATGATGAGCTTGAAAGCGAGGTACTGAATCAGCTCGCCGTTGATTTGAAGGAGCGTTCCCTAGAGGGCACCTTACAGAAGTTTTGTCTAGTCAATATCGCTGCAGAAGAATTTTCCAGGACACGCTCCAATGGTAAGTTTCATGCCATGACGATTTTAAGAGCCGCTTCTGACGTATTGATCAGAAGAGTCCGTGTCAAATGCGCGTTTGTTTTTCCAGCGTATCAATGTGAAGACATTCTTTACATTGCTTCAGATCCTTTTAGCTGAAGTGGAGCGGTTCGCGGTCGAGGAATCAAACAATAGGGACGGAACGAATGGTCCAGATAAAATTACCGCTGTTGCGCGGCGCGTCCTGCCTGCTCTCCGAAACTACAGTTCTTGGCTACTTACAGTCAACCATTTACTAGTGGCAGTGGCCCATAAAGAGGAGAAAGAGAACCCTCTTTCTGTTCAGATAACTGAGTTTTGGAAGATCTACGCTAACACCCTGACTCTTCTCGCAACCACATTTGATGTTATTCTTCTCCCGGAGATAGACTACCTTTTGGAAGAGGATGAAGAGACTCTGTGTTTTGTGCCGCTAAATAAGGGGACTACATCACGTAGATATATGGATACAAATGGCCTCCAAAAGCCTCGAATGAATGATCCAGGGGTGGAGAGGAATCACCCAAATATGGAAATGCTTTACCGAATCCGCGAATTTGTAATCGATGGGTTGGATCTGGTTGTGAGCAATGTACGCAACAGTCATTACCCTCTGTCTTTAAATCGGGCTACTAATGCGTGCTCTATCTGCAGAAAATCCCCATAGCTCTGGTTGACGACGGTGACAAGAAAACATTCATTTACAAAGAGGAAGGGCTCCCATCTCAATTTTTTGCCAGCCCTTCGGGCCATCAAAATACCCTTTCTTCTGCAAGCATTGGGCGAGAGGACATTCGACAAGTAGCACAAGACCCCAGTTACATTACCGATTCCAGAAGCGTTTTTGGCGGCTCTCAGTCAGCATCAATGTCCGCCAGTATGCACCGCATTGTCGAAGGTGTAGAGCGCCTGGTCGAGTCGGACACTTACGAAAACACCCCAGCGTTACCAGAGCATCTCACCTTTCCACGGAGCAACCAGCAACCCACTTCTAGCCATATCTTCGATCCTAGTACGGACTCTATATTTCGGGAAGAGAGCATTCCTGCTCGTCAGACCCCCATCGCTCCTCCTGGATTTGGTCACCCGATGGCAAATGCCGCAGCTCTAGCCAGGGCCCCGTCATCCCAATCGTACGCACCGCGACCCTCCCTTCCTGGTATTCCCAGCATATGGAACACTAGCCTCTCGCCAGAAGTTGGCGATGCAACTTCTCCCAGGACTCCGCCAGGACTTGGGCAACACCCAGTTCAACATTCCGGTCCTTTGATGCCAGGAAGCATCATCAGCCCACCCAACCACCTATCCCAAGATTCGGTTGTAAACGAACTCATGCTCCGCCAGAGCCTAATGCACCAGTCGCAGTTGCAAAGCTCACTTAGCGGACCTAGCTCTATATCGACGTGGATACCGCCGTCAAATCCTACACCACACCACCGTCTTCCCGGCTTGGGGTGGGATAGCAGGGGACCACTAGATGCTGCAAATCCCCCATCAACCCTCGGAATACCCGGTCAGCCTCCATCAAGTGATTTCGGTAGTTCTTCGTGGGCGAATGACGCGTTCCTTGCCAGTACCCTCTCCCCAGGTGCGGGTTATCCCAGCTCCGGGTTTGGCGGCAGTCGTAGAGCTGCTACCCATTACGGTGCCATTGGCCAGACACCTCCATGTCCGCAGGGTGGGTGATGTCAATATATTGGAGATCTGAGTGTGGGAAACAAGTCTCCAATCGTCTTTCGAGATTGAGGTATACACGGAAGGGATGCGGGTGCAAGCTTTGGGTGACTGATTCCAATTTGTGAGCGTCGGACGTATAGTGGAGAGATCATTCAGCGTCTCCCTTCGCTTTCGCCCTTAACATCCCTTAGCTTATCAAATCCTGCTTTGACAGGTCAGCTGGCTTGTGCAACACAATTCCCATGTGGACTCGTTAGCCGTGCTGTCGTTAGATAGCAGGTATCAAAGACACAGCCATGATTTGTGGGAAAACATTGGCAGAAGAACGGGTTCGATGAGTGTTCTACAACTTCTTGATGGAAATTGTAAAGGAGGCCCTATATTGCAGGTTTACGCGTTCACGGAATCGCTTTAGGTCATAGAGGCGAAGAGTGGGGATAAGGATTACGAGACATCATCAGTTCCCCAGATACAATTTGGATTATCTCTTTCTTTTTACGTGCGAGAAAGTTAGATCAATGAGAATACTCCGTTTTCAAGATGATATCCCAATAGGAGAAATTCTAACACAGATACCCTGGTCAGGGCCTAAGTATAGATCGTTGAGATGTACATGTAGGAATAGATTTATATGCATAACAAACCGAAGGTGTGGATCATTAAAATCGTTGTTGAGAACGTCATTCTGCAACTCCTATCTATCACGTGACAGCGCAAGGTGATGGGAGCGCAATTCTCGTAAAAGATGGTGATGGAAAGAAGTCTAAGATGTTAAGTCAAGGACAAGTGGGTATTAGAAGGTTGAATCCTAAAAGACAATTCGTTGTTTTGCCACAGCATGCGACCTTTAGAGGGCTCCGTGAGATATAGATCAAAGGGTTATATTTTACGAACGGTTGGAGGAAGTGAAGGTTTTCTTGGGGAACGGGAAACTAGATCATTATGTTAGTCATCAATTCTGGCCAGGAGCGGATGGGTGTCCTCCACTAGTGTAGCCAACAATTGACCTCAGCTAGTCTTGGTTGAATGCAGTTGTTCGCCAAGGAAGAGAAAGGAAATTACTTACGAAGGTCCCAACTCTTGGATGCTAAGGCTGGCGAGCCACTGGCCCAATTCCATGCTCTCTTCAAGGGACTTGCCTTGCACAATACCAGCGGAGAAGCCACCAGCGAAGGCATCGCTGTAAGGCACGTCAGTCATGCTCATGTTTCGCTAGGTAGAGATTACAAAAACAAAACAAAAGAAAAAGAAAACAAAAGAAACACTTACCCAGCACCGTTGGTGTCATTGATGCTGTCCTTAGGGATCTCAACAACGCTGAACTCTTTAACCTCAGCTTCGCCGTTGGGCTTAACGGTAGCAGCCACGGTAGGGAGTGTACCCTGGGTCACAATGGCGACTCTCGGGCGGTTAGTGTTCTTCTTGGGTAGCTTAGCCAATTTCTTGGCGATCTCAACGACATCCTCTGTGCCCCATTCGTGGCTCTTGGAGTAAGCACGGGCCTCAGTCTCGTTGCAGAAGGTGTAATCAGTGTATGGCAGCACGCTGTCGAGCTGGTCCTTGAAGAATTCGGGAATGAATGGCGCAGAAAGAGAGAGCATGAAGATCTGTAAAAATCTACATTTAGTATTTTCTTATCAACAAGGAATTTGCATCCGTTAGGCTTGGTGGATAACCAATGCATACCTTGTTCTTCGCAGCAGCCTCCTCACCAAGGGCCTGGATAGCAGGAACACACACAGTAAGGTGGTAACCGCCAATGTAGTACACCTGAGCCTTCTCAACCAGAGACCAGATGTGAGGCTGCTTGAGGTGCTCAATCTTGTACTCGTTAGCAGCAGCAAGGTGGGTACACATGCTACGGTTGTGTCCAGTGATGATCACACCGCACTTGCCGGTGGGTTGGACATCATCCACACGGTACTCAGTGTGCACACCAGCCTTGGTGCAGGTTTCCTTGAGGATATCGGCATACTTGTCACGGCCGACACATCCAATGTAGAGAACGGAGTTGTCGGGGAGAATGTACTGATGAATGGCGTTATCGTTAACATCCACGCTATCATAAGTTTCCAAACAATTTAACACATACCTGAGCGCCACGAGCAGTGTTCTGTGCGGCACCTCCGGCAATGAGCTTAGCATCATGGTTCTGCAGCAGCTCCTCATAGAGTCCCATGTGTTTCTCCTCCGCGAGGATAGCATCATTATCCTTCAGACCATACTTCTGGAGGAGAGCGGCATCACTATATGGTGCCTGTATCAGTTCATGTACTGTATTTTGAACAATATCTTCCCGGCCGTAACATACCCAACTGCCTGAATATCTGTATATTGAGACCCAAAAAGTCTTAAGTTAACATTGTCCCCATGTATGAAATTATAGTCCGTTCAATTTATGTAAAGTGAATCTCACGCACCGAGAAGAGGGTTCTCCAGGCAAAGGAAAGGGTATCCTTTAGCGGCAGCCATTGTGGTTGGTTGTGGTTGGTGAATGGCAATAGTACAGAACAGAGGGGGACGAAGGGAGAAGGAAAAGAACAAGAAAAGAGGAAGAAAGTATTGGGGTGAAAGAGGAGGAGGGTAAGAAGGTGGGGGAGAGATCAAGATGGGTTCGGAGGGGCAGCAAACAGAACCGATCATCACCCGTACAGTACAGTACGGGTATTGCATTTATCAGGGAGAGGCTGATTACACTCTGTACACATACACTCAACTCTCCACACTTCTCTCACTTACACACCAATTTTTTTTCTTTTTTGTTAAAAAAAAAAGACAAAGTTGCTAGGACCTACCCTCCACAATGACGGACCCAGCTTTGGGAATCGCCGAAACCATTCAAACGGCCTCCATCAATCGAGACCCGTCTCCAAGTCACGACATCAATCCTACGGCCGTATCTTCTGAGAAGCAGCCTCTCGCTGAACATGCGCCTTCCGAGGCTGATAGTATTCCCTCGGACATCGTTAACCCCCATCGGATGATCAGACCCGCTTCACGACGACATAACCTCCCTCCAATGCCTGATTTGCGCTTTGAGCAAAGCTACCTGGCCAGCATTAGGGGTGCCGATACTTGGGGTCGAGTTGCGTGGATCACCATACGAGATCAGGTATGTAGCTCCTGGGATCCCTTCGAGAAGAGAGAGGGGGGATTATTAGGGAACACTCAATGCTCACGCAATTATGCTCCCTCTAGGTTCTTCTTCCTCTGATCCAAGGTACCCTCTGGACCCTCGCTCTCTCCGGCTGGCGGTTCTGGAATCGCAACGCGTCTCTCAGCGGCCAAACACTAGGTAGCAGAATCCGACGATGGTGGTACGAGGTAAATAATTGGAAACTCCCACCCCTTCCGTCAATGAAGGACTATAAACTTGCCGCGCAGGCTGAAGACGTGAGTTGATCCCCTACTTTCGGCGATGGTGTATGTGTTCTGCACTGGAAACGTAGCTATTTTGATTGAGGTTGTTGACATTCTCGGAGTTCCTACAGTTCTACAAGACGCAGTTCTCAAATGCCGGCGCCGACTAATTGACCTGAAAAAGCACTACTTCTTGTTTTCGTACATGGTTGCATATTGGGAGTTCCGGTTATGGTGTTATGAATATAAACTACAATAGTCTTTCTGTACCTCATGTTTCTCGGATCCACGAAAAGGCATATCACATTTATGCATAGCTGGTTAATATTTGGGGGGTGCAAGGGAGATCTTTCTCTTAGCATCGATATTATCGTAGAACATCACATAAAGACCAACCTTCAGGCAAGTATTGACCTTTTCTCCGAATTCCAATCAGACAAATTACCACCAGTGACACACGAACGCCTCAGAATACTCCCCTGTTTTGCCCTCGTGTGCAATAGAACATGAATGAAAAGAAACGCTCCAACATGAACTCTATCAATATAACCACGTATTCAACGCCCGGGCGTAACGTAACATCAGGCGCTTCAAACTGCCTCGTTTGAACCAGAAGCAAGTTCTGATGGATGAGCATGTGGCCCGGCGCTTGCAGTAACATGGACAGCCTCACCACCTACCTCAAGTTGACCGTTTCGTAGCTCGGGCTTCTGCTCCTGAGGACTATCCTTACCGGGCGTTGGTGCGGGCGGCTTCTTTGGATCTAGCGATGTTGGAGGCCCTGGGAGCGCAGATTCAGCTGATTGCTCCTGTTTGCCCTC
Organism: Aspergillus alliaceus; assembly: GCF_009176365.1. Taxonomy (NCBI): domain Eukaryota; kingdom Fungi; phylum Ascomycota; class Eurotiomycetes; order Eurotiales; family Aspergillaceae; genus Aspergillus; species Aspergillus alliaceus. The sequence goes on from NW_022474713.1 coordinate 209,749, forward strand.
CAAGTATTCCCCTGATGGTTTCTCACTGGGAGGGTTAGAGCTGCTCGACACCGTTCCCTTGCCATATCTGAGCTGTACCACCAGACTGGGATTTTCTCCGTTCACTATCGACTCATCTCCGCTCAACTCTTCTTCATCATCGCCTTCGAAATCATTATCTTCTTCTTCCTCTCCGCCTTGCCACTCTTTCCCGCTAGAGTGACCCTCATCGGATTCATCCATATCATCATCCATGTTATAGCCTGTACACCCATTTGCTCGAGTAGAACGCGTCCTCTGAGACCGTCCTGAATCCTCACCGCCAGCTAGCTCGTCACGCTGGCTGCTGAGCAAGCTTTCTCCATACAGTCCTCCTGCGCGCGAACGTATCTGCCTCCCACTAGCGGTGAATCTGGGCCCTACGATCTCTGCGGGGGAAGAAATCCCTGAAGAGTTACGGGTGGATCGTCGGGTCGAAGTCAAGCCATCGGAAAAAATATCCTCGTCGTCAGAGTATGTGTACTTCAATTTTTTCCCACGGGTGCGGCCTTCATAGAGGGAGAATCCGGGCTCAGGGCGAGAGAATTGTGCTTTGCGCGCAATCCGGTAGTCTCTGCGTTTACGTTTCTTCCAATCGATGAGCAAGAATAAGACGACGGTAGCGAGCGACAACTTACCTCTTCTGAGCCCTCAAAGCGGGGAATTGAGTTCTTAATCTTCTCACTGAGCTTCTTCGAATGCATACTCTTCTCCTCGTCGAGTTTATCGGCGACGGCTTTCAACTCGGGGATGGTTCCTGCCACACTCCACCAAGTCACATTCTTGAGGGACGGGTTACTCTCACGGTACAACCTGAAGTGGGTATCGTCTAGGCCTTCAACAAGCCAATATCGGCGCTTTAGGCCATCGCGACCCCAGGGCTGGACAGAAAGTGGCTGATTCAAGTCGTCTTCGTGGCGTGCTTGCTTGTACGACTCTTTGAGTTTTGCTTGAACCGCTTCGGAGGAGGAGAGGGACCAGAGGACCAACGATTTCAGTAATTGTAACTAAAGGTGTCAATTTATCCAACTGCAAGTCAACCGGTCTCCATTCGCGGTACATACCCGTTCTTCTGGTAGCATTCCTGTGAAAGTGCGACCCCCATGAAGGGGGTTCTTTCCCTGCCAAGCCTTTGGCCACTGGGATACATGGGTTTGGACCGCTTCTTCCAGAGGGCGAGTGTAATGAAGCCGACTGCGCATTGATAACAGTTAGTCAGTCTCCATTATAAACCTTGAAAACCATAGTTATAGATGAAAGGGAGCTCGCGTGTGCCCTTCGTAGGCTAAACACTTGGGTGGTTGGCGGTGTCCATACTCGACGTCCTTCTTCCTGTTCAACACCAGGCCAAGCAATGCACACAGCAGTCTCTCAATATGATCCCCAGGCGGCGACTCCGCAATACCTCTCTCAATGTCTTGTGGCCCGTAGTGTGGTGTCGATCGCGGGAAGACCTCGTGAAAACGCGCGCGGAACATTACGAGGAACTTTTTTGATTGCGACGAGTCAGCAAGCACGCCCACCGGTCCATGTACGTATCAAATATATGCTGGGGAGCCTGCAAAATCACCAATTGACGATTAACTCACTGCAATGTCCGGGTTATCTGCTAAAACGTATTCATGTGGTGGCGAAGGGGCCCGTTTCGGCGGCGGTGATTCCGTTTCCTTCTTGAAGTACTTGGTGATTCCCACAGGCTCGTCAACTGCCATCGGACCGGACTCATCATCTGACGGTGGCGCTGATGATAGCGACGAGAGATCCGAGTCAGAGAGTGACATGTTAGACATGTTTGTTGAAGTGGGGAGCGGTTGTGCAAAGATATGACAAAGGTGGGCGAGTGCGCGCCGTAAGTTCTACTGCACTACTGCTGCCGATTATTGGAGCGCGGCTTTTACGCGCCTGGCCTCTCCAGCGTCATCGGTAGAGGCCGATTATCAAGGGTATGCTCACCACCCACTCACAGTAATAGATTCTCTACCGTCCAATTTTATTCTCGCCTACATCTAAAGTACTGAACAAAGAATAAAGCATTGATGGCCTCATACCGCGAACCCGGGGCGCTGCCTTAGCTCGTGCAAGTTCATGTCGCAGCAAACAATGGAGGAATGAATGACGAATCCCTCTTTGGATGAGCACTGATGGTTGATGACTTGCCCCCCGGTATCGTTATATAAACTTGAAGGACAATGAACACGGCACCAGTCTCCCAATGCGTGTCAAGGAAATATCAAAGCGAACATCACGCGTAGCACATGAGATCATTCCACTCATTCAGCTGCTTTCTCTCCTATGCAGGGGACTGGCAGTGAAGGACTGGATCAAGTAAACACTTTTGCAGGGTTCCGGATATCATCTGTAAGGATTTCATTGCAGTAACTATAACCCTAGAGTCCAGAATGCGTGATGTTCCGTACTTGGAAACAGTGCATGCCCTTTCTTCACCTCTAAAGGGCTATTGAGGGTAATGCTTCATCAAACCACCTCAGTTGGCTCCTCATTTAGCTATGCATGAAGCAACGGAGGTCTGAAACCATAATTGCAGTTGAGCGGCAATACTACCCAAGAAGGTCAATGGATGCCAGCAAAACTAAACCATTGTAGACGACTATCAGCGAACAAACAAAGGTTTCAGTGCGATATATTCTTAAAGATCTATTTCATTGGCGAACGTCTTGAGTTGCCACACGCCTGATAATCACCGAGTACAACTGAGGCAGAATAACCAACAAGATCAGTGGTGTCGTTCAGCCCTTGACTAAGTATGGTACAAGTTGGGTGGGTGTCCAGCAAGTTATTCCGACGAGCTCCACTGCTAAGGATCGCATGAACTGTTCCTCCGTCGGTTGTTTCTTCAAAGTCCATGGTTAAAATAGCCGCGCCGCCAAACCCACAGCCGCGAGAGGCGCATAACGACACTAGTCCCAGTTCGGCTAGATTAGCGACCACGCCCTAAAGCCCACACAGCCTTTCCGACGACGAATTCTCACCACCAACCCGACAAGCCCATCTTCGATTTGAGGTACGAGCACTCGATAAACTCCCACCACCGGGTTGCAGGCGGTCTTTCTTCTTGTATACTAACCTCCAGGTCTCCATCTAGAAAGTCGCCATGGGTCGCGTGATCCGCAATCAGAGGAAGGGCCGTGGATCCATTTTCAGTGAGTGCGATCGCAGTGTCCTGAGCGAATGCGTCAAGATCAAAATTGCTGATGACAACTTCGCCTCCAGCGGCCAACACCCGTCTCAACAAGGCCCCTGCTCAGTTCCGTGTCCTTGACTTCGCTGAGCGCCATGGATACACCCGGGGTGTTGTAAAGGAGATCATCCACGACCCCGGCCGTGGTGCTCCTCTCGCTAAGGTCCAGTTCCGTCACCCCTACAAGTTCAAACACGTCACCGAGACCTTCATCGCCAACGAGGGCATGTACACCGGTCAGTTCATCTACGCCGGAAAGAACGCCGCTCTGACGGTCGGCAACGTCCTTCCCCTCGCCTCCGTTCCTGAGGGTACCGTTGTCTCCAACGTCGAGGAGAAGTCCGGCGACCGTGGTGCTCTTGGTCGCACCTCCGGTAACTACGTTACCGTCATTGGCCACAACCCTGACGAGGGCAAGACCAGAATCAAGCTTCCTAGCGGTGCCAAGAAGGTTGTGAAGAGCACCTCTCGTGGTATGGTCGGTATTGTTGCCGGTGGTGGTCGTACCGACAAGCCTTTGCTTAGTATGTTTCGATTCCTTTCAAGGATAGTAAAGAATGGGAGTGGAGTACTAATATTGTCCTACAGAGGCTTCTCGTGCCAAGCACAAGTTCGCTGTCAAGCGCAACTCCTGGCCCAAGACTCGTGGTGTTGCCATGAACCCTGTTGATCACGTAAGGATTTCCTGCTTTCTTCTGGTGAAGAAGTTGATATCTAACATGTCTCCTTTATAGCCTCACGGTGGTGGTAACCACCAGCACATTGGTAAGGCTTCGACCATCTCCCGCTACGCCGCCCAGGGTCAAAAAGCCGGTCTTATCGCTGCCCGGAGAACCGGTCTGCTTCGTGGTACCCAGAAGACCAAGGAGTAAGGGTATTATGGTGTGGAGTTCTTTTGTTTGCGACGGGTTCAAAATGCTCTTTTGCTATGAGGCACATGTACTTAGGCGACTGCGGATAACCTACCACGCGTCCTTAGCGAAATAAGGTGTGGCCAACAATTTCATTGATGAATAAAACAAAACCAGCGGGCCGGAAATCAAGTCCCTCAGTGCACTTCGTTGCGGATGCTGAAAAAATTGACGGGAATATCGTTTATAACGAAAAATGAGACTTATTTCCTTTCGGGTTCATTACGGACTAAAGCCTAGTATATACAAACTATGCTGTTCACACCAGTAGGCCTACGTCCTGCTAACATCATCATCCACTTCGCTGTAAGCACCTGTAATCCTTTGACCGGGATGCACTTATTCCTATATGGGTCAAGGCTGTTCCTGGATTACATTCAATGTGGTCTTGTGCATCTTAGTAATATTCGTTAATATATAGCATGCCTTGCGCCTGTTCGTTGTATGGGGAGAGACAGGGTGGGGCGGAGTCAGAAGACCTCTACGTCTGTTCGTGGAGATGTCTCTAATCTACTTTCGGTATTAATGAGTCGTATCCATGTAGCGTGGTTATGTCCATAATATCATACACGTATCTATCCCTGGGACCGTTGTTCAATATAAATGTAATTACTATGTGGGAGCCAACACCATAACTCTCAGCAAACCCCCATTCGGAATACTTATCTACAGAAACAAAGTTCATAGGTACAAATTCGATGGCAGGGGAAATTGCTGGCCATTCACCTCCAGGGTTGCTTTACTAGCAGTAGGTATTGATGATGTCCAGATACGGGCCGACTGATTACCAGATGGAGGGGATGAGTTGATCTCAAATTGACCAATCAGCGAGCATCATACGCCACAGGCTCCCGAAAATGTTCCCTCCATCATGACTTCCCCCGAACAACGTCTTCCATAGAATATCTCACGCTGTATAATGCTAAATAAGGAGATATAGCACGCTATTCGTGATGGTTCTAGAAAATCCGACCCAGGGATTACAACTACTACCCACTTGTACCACGCCACCCCTGTCCGCTACTGCCCGCTGGCAGGCAGTGGTCCGCCGAGATGCAACAGCCGGTTCATTCGTGTATGCCGTGTTAACGACCAAAATATACTGCAGGCCATCATGTCCAGCTCGTCTCGCACGTCGAGCCAATGTCCGATTCTACGACACGCCCTCGCAAGCCGAAAAGGCAGGATTCAGACCGTGTAAGCGTTGCACACCACAGACCCTGTTGGCGGTTAATCCACAAACCCAGGTGGTTCAATCAGCATGTAAAACTATTCAATCAGAGGTAGTAACGGGCTCTAAGCCGACGCTCCGGAAACTTGCCGACCAAGCGGGCCTCACACCTAGTCACTTCCATCGGGTGTTCAAAAAGCTCGTGGGCGTAACCCCCGGGCAGTATGCTGATGCTCTCCTCAAGGGTGGTTCTGGGGTGCCCTTGCATGACTGCAGCCGAAACATGAATATGACAAGGTTTCGACCGTGCGGTATAGCTTCCGACCAAGAGTCGTGCATGTCAAATGATATAGAGGGTATTGTTGTGACCGACCCTGGAGGCACTAGAAATACCGTGCCCTGGAATGATTTTGACACTTTAATAGCCGCTGAGGCTGGATATGAGTCAGAATTCAATGCACAGCTTGTGGACGACTTCCTCTCATTGCCCGAAGAAGATCTCCCTGGTGCCGCTGAGTGTCATAATTAGGATATTGGTGGTGTCGTATTGCAGCCAGATTAGGCATGTCGCCTGGACAATGATGTTCAACTCGCACATGTGGAGCATATCATGCCATCTTGGATCAGTTGGTCGGCTTCGTCGAGACAGTTAGGAGTTCTCATGAGGTTCCAGACAACCTCCTGTGTGAGAGTCTGCTCGGCGGGATCAGGACGGCGGTTAGCCCTTGTTTTCCTTTTGTGAACACTGGTCATCCATCTTGAAAGGAGAAAGAGAGAGAAGGCGAAGGTGGAATGGATCGTGTGCTAAATATTTTATTTGAGCACGAGATAATCGCTCCACCTAGTATCTTTCAGGAGTCAGAATTCGGAACATCTACTGACCTGCTAGCTCGCTGTTAATCATCGTCAACCTGAAGCAGATGGGTAGGTTTGGGCCACCACGAAGTCAGTGCTCTTAGTGAACAGGACGATCGTCCACGCCAATCCATGTTCCTCGTACTGTACTGAATACTGAGCCCAGTCAGTTGGGCTGAAGGTATTGAAATATGAAATTCGTGTATTCACCTGAAATCTCCCCACCTGCTGAAGCACGGAGTTTCGCCCTGTACCAGATCCGCAGGTACAAATACACGGGACCTCTAGACCTTTTCTTAGAAGACGATGAGCGACACTAAATGAGGTTTCAGGTATGGAGTAGATGAAGTTTAATGGTATAGGCCAATGCCCCTTCCGTTTTCGTCGCAGCAGATCTTTGGATCTGTCAATTTAAAGTAAATCTAATTATGTCTAGTCTACATATACACACACGCATGTACGTACATCTATAGTCAGATGCCTTATCTCCGCAGTCTCGAGATCAATCGTCGTATACTGTAGTCAATAGACTTACCTTATGTCTTGTACTAGTAGGGTACTTTAAATGAGTTTTATTCTGCAGATATTGGTACAGAAGACTAGACGATATGCAAAGTTCCGAAAATAGTTCTGTGGCAACAAACTGAGCAAATCACAACCCCACTTCCACGCCCCACAAAACGCGTGTCCTTGTGCTGCAGTTGAATGAAATCAGCCTATGATGCTTCAAGTCATGAACACTCTAGTCGCAAGATAATAATAGACTTCAAACTATCCTATCCTACAGGCTAAGGTTTCAGGTACACCGACTACTTTTGTTAGATACATGAATGATTGAGCCTAACAATTGGTGCTTGTCCCCACCTTCAGTCAAGATTCGATGCTACCTAGTCTCATTCATACGCAAAGTATGTGTTGTAGTGTTTTATCCCCCAAGGGCCCAGTCATACGAGTACGAGGGAAAGATACCCGGTGGGAGAAAGGGTATTTATTGTATTGGTATTTTCCCAGGGAGTGGAAATTCAACAACCTGAGTGGCGTTAATTGTCATTCCTTAACAAAATATTCTTCCAGTAATCGTTTTCGTCAATAGAATTGGCCAGAACAGATAAAGGGACGTAATTTCGCAAATAAATTTAATTAAATAGATTACCACCCTTGAATAGCCATCACAATAAAAAAAAACATAATACCTAGTTAATCAATTTACCAATAGTTAACATAACATTGCTGGTCTCGGGATTCCTCTTTAATCCCTGAATCTCTCTCTCCCCACCCACTTGGTTGTCGCAAGTTGGCTTCATTTCTTTCTACCTTCTTTACCCCCTTCCTGCCTTCCCTCTGTCCCCCTCTCCTTTTCTTCGATTACAAGCCAATATTTTGTACGCTGGTTGAATTCCACTGGTCATCGCGCCGCTTTCGCCAACGCCAGCTACCGCAGATTTCCACGTCTCGTGCCCGTCTACGTTTGGGCCTTTTTTTCTTCTCTTCTCTCTTTCTTTTTCTCCTACCGATCTGCTGGCCGGATTAATCTAGTTACTATATTCAGTTGATTTCTAAGCCTGCCTTGCATTCCTCCGACTATATCATCTACTGCATTATTCAGTTACAATGAACGTCAACAGGAAGTTCGATCGCTTCAAGCAATGGGCGGGGGAGAGAATGGGTGGGGAGGTTAAAACCAACCTCTCAGATGATTTTAAAGCCATGGAAACAGAAATGGGCGTACGGAACGAAGGTGAGTCCGAAATAAGCAGTGGTGATAGGATTTGGTTAATAGCTAAATGTTCGTCAAGGTCTTGATCGCCTTCATAAGTCTATGATTGCATACGTCAAGTCCGTCTCGAAGCGCAGCGAAGGCGATGATAAAGAGAAAACGTTACCCATTGGCCATTTGGGTACTAGCATGGTCAGCCATGGCGAGGATTTTGACGCACATTCGGAGTACGGTCGTTGCTTGACAAGTACGTTGTCTCTTCCGGTCTCTAATTTTGTTTTTCGGAGGAACCCATGGGTCTAACAGACTTCCCTTCCTATAATATAGTGTTCGGACGGACAGAAGAGCGTATTGCTCGCCTTCAGGAGTCGTATATCGCCGAGGCGAACTCGAGTTGGCTTGAATCCCTAGATCGATCCTTGGCGCAGATGAAGCAGTACCAGGTAAAATCACCTCACACACAATCTATCTCTACAATATATCTAATGGATTATACAGAACGCCCGTAGGAAACTTGATAGCCGACGATTGGCCTTTGATACCTCGCTTTCCAAGATGCAGAAGGCGAAAAAGGAGGATTTCCGTGCAGAGGAAGAACTCCGGACCCAGAAAGCCAAATACGAGGAGGCCAACGATGATGTACTCCGACGGATGCAAGACATCAAGGAAGAAGAAGTAGAGAGTATTGCTGATCTCGAGTCATTTTTGGAAGCCCAACTAAATTACCACGAAAGGTGCAGAGAGGTGCTTCTCCAACTCAAAAATGAATGGCCTACCGGGTGAGTAGCCGTCAACACAGAAATGTCTCGTACAATTATACTGACCCTAGGGTAGACAGTCTCAAGCGCAGGCTTTGAGCGGTCGTCGCCCTGGTCGAACTCGTGCTAGCACGGTCCATTCTTACCAAGAGCGCTACGAACCTCTGCATGAGGAAGTCAGTAACGGGGCAGATCTGCGCCCTATTATTCGGACAAGCAGGTCTCCATCTGATGTGGGGGAGCCGAGGGAAGTCTATGCCTCAGATCCTATGGCCCAGCGACCTTTTCTCAATAGAACTGCAACCTTCGAGGGTCCCGCGCAATTACGGCAAGAACAGGCGTACAGTTCAAGCCCTCGGCCATCTCGAGTAACAAGCGAGAATTTCATAACTGGCAGGAACAGCGTTCTGGCTCGGGTGACCGCCGATCGACACGAGGATGCCAGTCCGCGCTCTGGCGCTAGTCCCGACCGAATGTGTCAGGGACAGTCCGATTCTCCAGTATCCTCATATGGAAGTGTTACGAGAAGAAGCAGCTCGACGACGTTGAATGGGGCGGCAGTCCAGAAGAAAGGGCCCCCGCCACCCCCACCTTCGCGTGCAAAGAAGCCCCCGCCACCTCCTCCGATGAAAAAGCCCATGCTCGGTGCTGGCGAAGCATAGGGTCTACTTGGAATAAGCTATCATTGGGATCCATCAGAAGTTGTAGTGGACAAGTCTCAATGGGATGTTCTGGCTTGAGTTGTTCGTAAAGCCTTGGTGGTCATGGGTTACTGTTTACTTACCTGCATTAAGTGGCAGTAGATAGCCAATCTGCTATTGATGATAGTCAGTGGCATGTACTAGTATGCAACAGCATTTGTATTTATAATAGTGCAAGGATGATTTCATAAGCCCTTCTTTATTTACAGAGCAAGTTAGAAGTGGGCTATGTTTTCTGGTTAGTAATGTCCTATTTGTTATAATTATATTACCAGAGACAACTGCAGTAACCCATGCTAGATGGTAAGGGTAGGAATACCTGGCATATCATTTCGTCAACCCTTTGATAACTTGGTTACTACTGACAGCTTACAAATGCTTGGTTTCATTAGGTTGGTCGAAATCATGTCCTGCGGATGATGATCATCACGAACTGATCTTTAAACCTGGCTCATTAGCCCAACTACATACTCAGCAGTGGCAGTTGTCCAGAGGTATCCCAGCTGTTCATCAACATACCTGCTTGAAGCTCGAGGTTTTTTTTTCTACCCAACAAGATAGACATCCAGCCACTACCATGCGTTTCTCGTATACCTTCCAGACAAAATGATTGTGCATCTATAGTCTAGTTCTTATATCTACTGTTATAGGGCCACCCAAAGGGTAAACAAAGCTTCGTGATATCCTTTGCCAGGAGTCAGGGCCGCCACCAAATCAGCGCGGATCATGCCCTCGGTACTCAGTAAGAGAAACTAGATAGTATGAGATACAAGGACACCGGGCGGTCCTCTAACCCGTTAGCGTACTCTAGTACAGGTCCAGGTATAACAGACTTGAGTTGGTGTTGGGCAGGATGATTTGATCCATCACTTGGGTATTGATCATTAGGTAGTGGTCATTGGGATATGTTGATAGTTATAGCAATCGCCCCCCGTCATATATAAATTAGGTTGCAGTAGGTAGGATCCCATGTTTCGGCCAACTGTACCACAGGCTTTAGTAGATTTAAAGGGCCTAGATAAGAAAGCTATGATGATACACATAGAGCAGTCAAACGTTGGAGCACAGAATAGTCTAAGTAAGTGACAGTTTTCTTTGAGATATCCCTCTATAGCAAATCGACCAACTAGTGACCTAGTCCAAACAAAGAATAGCTGAAAGCTCGAACTGGTAATCAAACGGCGCCTTCCTATTTGTTCTCAAAACCCGAACACGGCCGGCGGTGAGCTGAGTCAGCAAAACATCACGTGTGGCGGCATGAAATCTTCTTCCAACGTCTCGCCGCCTACCTCTCCTCGTTACAGCAAAGGCTGAGCACAGCCAGTTTCCCCGACCAGCACGGAAAGTCGCGAAAGCCCCGTCCCCTCCATCTCCATTTCATCCATACAGGGTTACCACACGCTTTTTTTCAGCGCGACACCCCATTTGGGGTCTCCATCACCCCTTCAACATCGCGTTGAGCCTCCCCCCCTTCCCTTATTACTGATTCTTTCCGGTCGGTCGCCTACCGCCCCGTATCTTCCAACCCCAAAACATCACGAAAATTGTCGCCAAGGTCAGATACAGGCCGCTATCAGTCGCATCCATCGACACAAGGCGCCCGCTATTCCTCCACGCCAGTAAATTAGCGCGCTTCATCGCCCTATAGCCGCGAACTAGCATTCACTCCTACCACCCTCGTTTTCCACGTGTTACCCTGGCTACTTGGTCGCGGATTTTGTCGCATCCAGGTTAACCCCAACGTGTTTACCCTGCCTATGAACAGTGAAAACACGCGCTAAGTCATGGCTTCCCTCCAGTCAGCACCAAATATGGCGACTGGAAGTATGAGCTTGCCGCCCAATCTGACACAGCAACACATCCAAGAGGTTTTGCAGGTATGTTCTCGATTTTTCCAACCCGCGCCCTCGACTCTGACACCCGTCTTCTCCCTTTTATCTTATTGTTTATCAATTGTCTTTGGCAATTGCCCACTTAACAAAATTCCTCTGACAACTTGGACAGAAATTCAAGCAGATGCAAGAGCAAGGTGTCCGCCATGATGACCCTGAATTCCTTAAAGCCCAGCACCTTCTTTCGGCCGTTCATCGACAGCAATTTTTTCAGAAGCAAAGGCAAGTCGCGCAACAGCAGCTCCAGGCGCAACAACGTCAACAACAATTGAATGGCGCCGCTGCAGATTCTGCTACTACGAATGGTGTCAATGGTAAGCCCGTTGTTACATCCCCTCCTTTGTATGCTGGCCAGGATATCATCCTAACCTTGAAAACTGTCAAACCAGGGCGAACCAACTCTGTCTCTTCTGGCACTGGTGTCGTTCAAGATGGTCTTTCTACGCAGGCAGGTAGTCAGCAGCAAGCCCCAGTGCAAGCTATCTCACAAAAAGGAGCCCCTGTTGCTAGTGGTAGTTTCTCAGCGGAACAGCTTGCCACGCTCAGGAATCAGATTGTCGCTTTCAAGTTGCTATCGAAGAATCTCTCGATACCGACTCGTGTCCAGGAGCAACTGTTTGCTTCTAAGAAGCCGCAAACTCCCGCACCCTCTGATAATGTGACGGCAGCAGAAAACGTTTTGGAAAGCGTGTCTCAAAGCAAGACTGAGCAACCTGCTAGTACAGCAGAAACTTCACAACCTAAAGATTTTTACGAAACGTTTCACTCTCCTTATGATTCTGTTCCCCAAACCATCAGCTTCTCCGACCACGCTTCCCGCGCATACCGTATGCGCATCCCTGCCTTGATGCCACCAGGTATCGACCTGGAGCAGGTGCGAGAGGAAAGGGAACTGGTCCTGTATAATAAAATCAACGCACGGAAAGCGGAATTGGCAGAACTGCCTGCCAATATAGGCGTATGGGATACAAGCCGGAGTGACACCGCAACAGGCGATGACTCGTTGAAGTTGAAGGCACTCATTGAATACAAGATGCTCAATCTCCTTCCGAAGCAAAGGATATTCCGCAAGCAGATACAGAACGAGATGTTTCACTTTGATAATTTAGGAATGGCTGCGAACCGCTCCAACCATCGTCGTATGAAGAAGCAGTCATTGCGTGAGGCTAGAATTACCGAAAAGCTGGAGAAGCAACAGCGTGATGCTCGTGAGACTAGGGAGAAGAGGAAGCAATATGATCAGCTCCAAGCTATTCTAAATCATGGTGCTGAACTCCAGAATGCTGCAAACCTACAGCGCACTCGCATGCAGAAACTAGGCCGTATGATGCTTCAGCATCATCAGCATATGGAGCGTGAAGAGCAGAAGCGTGTTGAGCGTACTGCTAAGCAACGTCTCCAGGCTCTTAAGGCTAACGACGAGGAGACCTATTTGAAATTATTGGGACAGGCGAAGGATTCACGTATATCTCATTTGCTTAATCAAACCGACAACTTCCTTAAACAGCTTGCTGCTTCGGTTAGGGAGCAACAACGCAGCCTGGCCGAGCGATACGGCGAGGACGACCAGTTCTACGACGAAGAGGAAGAGGAAGAGGACATTGGGTCTGGAACTGACGATGAAACCGGCGGAAGGCGCAAGATTGATTACTATGCTGTCGCTCATAGAATTAAAGAAGCTGTTACCGAGCAGCCTACTATCCTTGTTGGCGGCACGCTCAAGGAGTATCAGATGAAGGGACTTCAATGGATGATCTCGCTTTATAACAACAACCTCAACGGTATCTTGGCAGACGAGATGGGTCTAGGAAAGACTATCCAGACTATCAGTTTGATCACCTACATTATTGAGAAGAAGAAGAACAACGGCCCGTTCCTCGTCATTGTTCCTCTCAGCACTCTCACCAACTGGAACTTGGAGTTTGAGAAATGGGCTCCCTCTGTTGCAAGGGTTGTCTATAAAGGACCTCCGAATGCGCGTAAGCAACAGCAACAACAGATTCGATGGGGCAATTTCCAGGTTCTGTTGACCACGTACGAGTACATTATCAAAGATCGGCCGATTTTGAGCAAGGTCAAGTGGAACCACATGATAGTTGATGAGGGTCATCGTATGAAAAACACGCAGTCGAAGCTGAGCAGTACCCTGTCCCAGTACTATACCAGTCGTTACCGTTTGATCTTGACTGGTACCCCTCTGCAAAACAATCTACCGGAATTGTGGGCACTCCTGAACTTCGTCTTGCCGAACATCTTCAAATCAGTGAAATCTTTCGATGAGTGGTTCAATACGCCATTTGCGAACACTGGAGGCCAGGACCGAATGGAGCTGTCTGAAGAAGAACAGTTGCTGGTTATCCGCCGCCTGCACAAGGTCCTCCGGCCCTTCTTGCTCAGACGTCTAAAGAAAGATGTCGAGAAAGATTTACCAGATAAGCAAGAAAGAGTCATCAAGTGCCGTTTCTCTGCGTTGCAGGCCAAACTGTATAGGCAGCTTGTCACGCATAACAAGATGGCTGTGAGCGACGGAAAGGGAGGCAAGACTGGCATGCGCGGCTTGAGCAACATGCTGATGCAGTTGAGGAAACTTTGCAACCACCCTTTTGTCTTCGAGCCTGTAGAGGATCAGATGAACCCCAGCCGGGGAACCAATGATCTACTCTGGCGCACATCAGGTAAATTCGAACTGTTAGACAGAATTTTGCCTAAATTCCGGGCCACTGGCCACCGCGTTTTGATGTTCTTCCAGATGACCCAGATCATGAACATCATGGAGGATTTTTTACGGCTTCGTGGCATGAAGTACCTCCGTCTCGACGGTTCCACTAAGTCTGACGATCGATCCGATCTCTTGAAACTCTTCAATGCTGAAAATTCGGAGTACTTTTGCTTCTTGCTCTCCACACGTGCGGGTGGTCTCGGTCTTAACCTTCAGTCTGCAGACACTGTCATCATCTTCGATTCTGACTGGAATCCTCATCAAGATTTGCAAGCTCAAGACCGTGCACATCGTATCGGTCAGAAGAATGAAGTGCGTATTCTTCGCCTGATCAGCTCTAATTCCGTTGAAGAGAAGATCCTTGAACGCGCACAGTTCAAGCTTGACATGGATGGCAAGGTTATCCAGGCAGGAAAGTTCGATAACAAGTCCACCAACGAAGAAAGAGAAGCCTTGTTGCGGACACTCCTCGAAACCGCCGAGGCCGCCGATCAGATTAATGATCAGGAGGAGATGGACGATGATGACTTGAATGATATCATGGCGCGGTCTGATGAAGAACTGCTTGTATTCCAGCGCCTCGACAAAGAGCGACCACAAAGGGATCCCTACGGGCCTGGTCACCCGCTGCCACGCTTGATGGGAGAGGATGAACTTCCAGACATCTACGTTTCTGAGGAGAATCCCGTTACGGAAGAAGTGGAGGTTGAGATGGCTGGTCGCGGTGCACGTGAGCGTAAAGTTACCAGGTATGATGATGGCCTCACAGAGGAGCAGTGGCTTATGGCCGTGGATGCCGACGACGATACGATCGAAGACGCTATCGCCCGAAAGGAGGCAAGAGTTGAGCGTCGCCGTGTTAACAAAGAACGACGTAGCCGGAAAGGGGGTGGGGATTCATCGCCGGAGCCGTCTCGTGAAAGCTCTGAAACACCTCAGCCTAAGAAACGGGGTCGCAGAGGCCCTGCACCAAAGCGCAAAGCAGAAGAGCTTGTGGAAGAGACTCCTCAGCCGAAACGTAAGAGGGGTAGACAAGCCAAGCCTGTGGAGACCTTGAGCCCCGAGGACCGTGTTACATTGCAACGCATACTTAACAACGTTTACCAGGCGTTGATGGACATGGAGCAGGAGCTACCGGCAGATTCTTCTGATAGTGAAGATGGACCAGTCAGCCGGTCTATTATCGAGCCGTTCATGAAACCACCCCCGAAGTCGCAATATCCCGACTACTACATGATCATTCAGAACCCAATTGCGATGGAAATGATCCGAAAGAAGATCAACCGTGATGAATACCAGAATCTGAAGGATTTCCGGAATGATATTCATCTCCTCTGCCAAAATGCTCGGACTTACAACGAAGACGGTAGCATTCTGTTCCAAGATGCCAATGACATTGAGGTAGGTCAACGCGTCAGTGGATTATGCGAGTCGACAATTACTGACAATGAGTAGAGCAAATGCCTTAGTGAGTTGAAGAAAGAGACCGAGGGCTACCCACAATTTGCCAACTATGATGGCCTGGGAGCATCTGCTGGTAGTAATCAGATCGTCGCGGCTACTTCCGGTGCTGAGACTCCCAGTGCTGCTGCCACGCCAAGCCAACCGAAGCTGAAGCTCACATTCAATAGTGGTAGCCGGGACAGTACAGGAGCCGCGAACGGAACCCCACAGACTGGGACGACGGAAGAGTGATCTCTGGATAGCTCTTCATCGAGGCGGCGTGACATGCTTGAATCCCTATTCGTTACGTGGGTGGAGCTTTATCTCCACAATGCACTTTACTGTTTTGATCTTTTTGTTGACATGTACCCATCCGGCTTTGGACGGCGTTCTGTGACTTCGGTGATGGATGATGGTTGATGGCGCATGCTCTGCTCTATTGAAGATACTGATTTCATTGACGGGTTTTCTTTTCCGATTTCCTTTTTTTCCCCATCATTTCTTACGTTCAAACCCAAACATTTCTCATGTGTTTTCAGTGGTTGATAAACTGATCAGATACAGATTTTGTCTCTTCTCCCATCCTTTGTTGTCCATTACATTTACCCTTTGTGCCAGGACGGTTTCCCCTTCCCTGGACTAGAGAGAGTTGATTTCCCCTTTTGTCTCAGATGATGAGATTGGTTGTAATTGGAATTTTTTCTCTTTTCATTTTGTGTTTCTACCCTACCAAAGATCGTGGTAGTCGTACATCTACGTATAATTGTACTCTTGGCCGTTGAATGTACCGTACCGAGGAGATAAGAAAGCAGGAATGTAAAATCGATTCAATCCTAATACATTATACAGCGAACATTATCTGGACGGGGCCCGTTATTGGGCAACCCTAGTGGCACAGCCATGCATTAGCTCGTCTAAAAACAGCTACGCCCGACTTCCAACTCCCGGCCACGTATAACTTTGAATCACCGGCGTTCGGTTCTAAACCACTGTCGTTTCGGGTCAATGACAATGCATAGAAAAACAAAAGCTCCCAGGTCAAAGACAGGGTGCAAAACTTGCAAGTTGGTTTCCCGTCTCAAGCAAATGAAGTACTGTACGTGACTATCATGGAACTTCGCCGCTGACAACGCCCCAGGATACGGCATGTCAAGTGTGGTGAAGAAAAACCGGAGTGTCACCTGTGTAAGAACTCGGGGCGGAAATGTGATGGTTATGAACCTTGCCCTCAGCAGCAGCTACAGAAGAAAATAACACATTCTCAATCGCTCCCTGCCTGGACGATGGTCAGCTTCGACCGTCGCCTTATTCTCCGTCCCGGAACAAGAGAAGAGCGACAGTATATCGAGTTGTTCTGCTCGCAGACATCACGGGCACTGTCTGGTTACTTTAGTTCACAGCTGTGGAACTATCAATTGCCGCAGCTCAGTCAATCGGAACCGACTGTTAGACATGCCATCGTTGCACTCAGCGCCGCCCATGAGCGAAGTTTCTTGAATCCTTCGGCGGAAACCTCGAGAATTACGGAGCAATTTATCCTCCAGCAGTATAACAAGTCCATTCAATACCTGATGGAACATCTCTCCGCGCCAAAGTCTCAGTCGATTGATTTATTGCTGGTTACATGCTGTCTATTTGTATGTCTAGAGATTGTGAGAGGAAACAACAAGCAGGCATCGAGCCATTTGTCAGCAGGGGCGAGTATTCTCTATAGACGCGGACATTTTGCTAACACGACTGCTCAATCTATGGATATTGATAAGGAGCTATCTCACTTGTTCTTTCGATTGAATATGCAACTATCCCTCTTTGGGCGCCCACTGGTCCCTACCGCCCTTGGCCATAAAGGCACACTGCCCGCTCCACTAGAAGGAGCCGTCTCATTTTCCAACGTTGAAGAAGCCAGGCATCATCTGGACAGACTTATGAACAAGGCGCTGCAATTCATACGTATAAGCGTTCGGAGCTCGACACCAGGCGATCCTATATGGCAGCAACAGAAACAGAGACAGCAGGATATCAAGGGAGAGCTTGATGCTTGGTCAATGGCACTTGACAAGATGATAGCAAGGAAGGGGAACGCCAAAACGTTGGATAAGCGCGGACCCCTTGCACTCCGAATCCACCATCGCGTCTCTGCAATATGGCTGCAAGCCTGTTTCGCGAGGGATCAAATGATGTTTGACAACTTCAGTGCAGACTTTGAAGCAATTGTCAGTCTTTCAGAGGAAGTGGTGCGCCTGGGCCCCGATGGTGAGAAACAGTCTCACGCGAATAGGTTTACCCTTGAATCGGGAATCACTGCCCCGCTGTGGTTCACCGCTCTGAAATGTCGCGATCCCATACTTAGACGGAAAGCTATTCAGACTTTATCAGACTTTCATATAAGGGAGGGTATGTGGGATATGGGGCTCTTTGTCAAGGTAGCTGAATTGGTCGTGGAGTCAGAGGAGTCTGAGCTATCCTTCCTACCCGTTGAGAAAAGAGTACCCGAAGACCGTCAACGCATCTATGACCCGATATTACCTGAGGAAATTGTGGCCAGCCCGTGTCAGGTCGTACTACTGTCGAAACCCGATGGAGCGGATGGGGATTGGCACACTCAGACTACATACGTGAGTTGGAAGACATGAAATGGGCAAGTACGTTCCTAGCCGCACGAGACCAAACTACTTAGCGTTATACACTGAGTATTATCTACTTCCGGACCATCACACCCAAGACGAATTAAGCACATTTGGATGGCAAAGTGACAGCATGAGAAGCGACAAGAGCATCCACACTGCTAATAAAAAGATCAGGGCTGCTATCAACCTTTCCAGAAATATGAACGGAACATCAAGCCAGAAGAACCTTTGATAACTATTCTTTATGAACCCTACCAGCGAAGATACGCCTTCTAACATCTCGCATCCTCTGGTGATACTTTAGCCCCTGTTCCTTGAAATAGATCGTTCTGGGAGGAGCTGGACATAAAGGACTACCTGGGATACTTGTTGACCTCTCGATGAAAAGGAAGCTGTCCTAATCTGGTCGTAAATCCCCATCTTTTGGTTCGCAACAATGTATCGTTTACCCTTTGTTTTGCTTTCGGCATTTCTTCTCATCAATGCTGCTGCACAAGCCGCGGGTGTCTGCCCTCTCTTAGGGCCAGTATACCCGGCCCCTAAACAATTCTCTAATAATACAACATTCGATGCAGCCGCGCAGAAAATATCTAATAAACTGGACGAGGCTATTCGATCTGCATTCGGGTCCCAGAATCCGGTTTTTGACGCCAATGCGACCTCGTTGGCTTTGCAAATATTCTCTGTGGAAGACTCGACCCCATTGCTTCAATACTACTATACCTCGACGCTAACGCAAACAGCTACGACCGGTGTACGGGTAGTCGATGAGAACACCGTCTTCCGCATCGGCAGTGTCACTAAACTGCTGACTGTATTTCTTTTCCTGATAGAGAAGGGCAATGTGCTCTTTCACGAGCCTGTGATAAAGTATGTCCCTGAACTGCGAGAAGCAGCAGATGATCTCCGGCGTAATGGAATAGAGAAGGAAGTCCGTATAGACTACGTGTGCTGGGAGGAAGTGACAATTGGAGAATTGGCAAGTCAGCTGTCTGGAATCTCTAGGCAGTGTAAGTGAAAGCCAACATCGTGAATTGCCTTGTCTCCGCTCGGTTAACAATGGCTTTATAGATGCCCTTGGCGATCTCTCCCTTGGGACGTCTAAGCTTGTTTCTGTTGGGTTTTCTCAGCTACCAGAAGCGGATATTCCACCATGTGGTCCACCATTGTCTCCATGCGATAGAACACGTACGTATATGGACAATCTTTGCTCCTGTCAGATTTGATTGATCGCTTATATTCCAACATATAGAATTCTTTCACGGGTTGCTGAGAAGGCACCCTGTTGTTCCGTCTGCATCAACTCCTATTTACTCGAATGCGGCCTTTCAGATCCTTGCCTATGCCCTAGAGGAAATGATAGGCAAAAGCTTCCCAGAACTTCTTCAAAGAGATCTTATAGATGCTCTTGGCTTGACGCGGTCGAGCACCGGCAAGCCCGCTGACGAGTATGGTATCATCCCTTTTAACGCAACCACGAGTCTTTGGAGTTTAGATATAAGAGAAGAAATCCCGTAAGAGCTCAGAGGCCGCCAAGATTAGCGAAGACACTCTCAAGCTAACCGCCTGCAAGTGCCGGGGGTATCTATTCCTCTTTAAAGGATATGAGCACCGTAGGCCGCGCGATCCTAAACAGCACCCTCCTCCCTCTGTCCCTGACGAGACAATGGCTAAAACCTGCTTCTCATACTTCATATCTAAGCTACTCCGTTGGTGCTCCTTGGGAGATCTACTCGTTTACAGAGCCCCGCATGATTGATCTCTACACTAAAGCCGGGCAGATAGGCCTGTACTCGTCTATGCTCGCCGTATCTCCAGATCATGATGTGGGATTCGCTATCCTCGCCGCCGGCCCAGGCGCGGCGGAAGTCACTACGATGGTTTCTGACATCATCGCAACGACTACTGTTCCTGCTCTTGAACAGGTAGCCAAAGAAGAGGCACATAAGCGGTTCAGTGGGACGTACTCCCTCACGAATGGGTCGGATTTCTCGGTTACTATAACCGTAGATGGCGGCCCTGGTTTAAAAGTCATGCAGTGGATCAACAAGTCACACAATATGTCTGAGGCGATCAAGGCAGCTTATGGACTGACGGAGTCGACCGATGTCAGCATTCGTTTGTATCCAACAGGACTACAGACTTCAAAAAAGATTTCCTTCCGTTCAGTCATTCCGAGTCTCATACAGGGGTCATCGCAAGGAATTGGTCCATTTACTCGGTCGTGTAGAACTTGGATGGCCGTGGACGGGATGGTTTACGGGAGTGTGGGCGTGGACGAATTCGTCTTTGAAATTGATCATAGAGGGAGAGCGACTGCCGTGTCTCCGCGGGCGATGCGGGTGTCCCTTCCTCGACTTTTGAGTGAAAGCTCGATGAAGGGGAATTAACTTTTCTCTAAGTAATGTATACACTCTTGACCTGTTTTATTCTGTGTCAGGGTGACGAATACGGTTGTGTTCTGAACCTACTTTGAAGAATACTATATGTTCTAGCAATGGATACCGGGTAATACAGAATACCTGGAATATTCTATTGGCTCTTGCTTAGGGCTTTCCATACTAGCTTTCCCTTAACTATTACGAAGGCAACAGCCCTGAGGCTGTATTAGTCATCGTAAAATCCAAATGCGTGACAAGACAATAGATAATAGGGGCATACTGGTAGGTATGGTGTATGCGTGAGGAATTCACATTTTTTGAAGAAACCCTAAGATGCAGGTGCTGATGCACTATTCAGGGGATAACAATTACCCCCACCAACCCAAAAAACAAGTAATAGAAATGATAAGGAAAGAGAAGAAAACGTCCTGGATTAGCCAAGTCTTTGTACGTCACTCGCGTATCGCCCGACGCTATGGACAATCACGTGACACACCGCACCGTCGTCATGGCGGTCCTTGCGCTCCGTAACCGCCAGATCGTCCTTTCGAAGTCTCACTTCCTCAGCTAGATAACGAACCGTCTCCTCTCTTCTTTCAACCTTCCGTTAGTCTTCATCCCAACCCGAGAGTTAGCCTCAAAAAGAAAGTCGACGACCAACTCGTTCAAATCCATCAAAAAAATGGCTACCTTCCAGGACCGTGCTCAGCACGCTATTGCTCAGCTTGACAAGGAGGTGAGTCCATGTTTGTGCTCGTTAATCTTCCTATGAGAAAGTGTGTTGGCATTGGTTCCTTGTGTTAATGGGACGGTGATGCTGGTTTCCCTATCTTGACTTTTGGATAGCTCTTCGGTTGAAATTGACCTGGCGGGAACTGACGGGAATTGATCTATACTTTCGATGTTTCTTTATTTTTTTTTTCTTTGTAGTCGGATCGAGGAAAGCTAACCAAAACATTGTGTGTTTTTCCTTCACAGCTCTCCAAGTACCCTGTCCTCAACAATCTTGAGCGCCAGACCTCCGTTCCCAAGGTCTACGTGATCTTGGGCCTCGTCGGTGTTTACACCTTCCTGGTCTTCTTTAACATCGCCGGCGAATTCTTGGTTAACCTGGCTGGTTTCATCATCCCTGGCTACTACTCTCTCAACGCATTGTTCACCGCTGGGAAGGCCGATGACACACAGGTGAGCCCCTTTTCATATCTAATTTAGAATGTTGATCCGATATGCTGACCTTTTCGTGATTGCTCTAGTGGTTGACGGTACGTTCCTGTGATTGTGCCTTTTTCCCCTCAGATCTATACCGATATGCTCTTTTGGCTGTGACCGAGCACGTGACGATTTTCCATCTATGAATGTGACTGATTGACATGTGAATCCGACAGTACTGGGTTGTTTATGCCTTCTTCACCGTTATTGAGAGTGCTGTCTATGCTCCTTACTGGTTCCGTAAGTGATTACTGTCTTCTAATTTTCTGGTTACGGTGGACTTAAAGTTGTCGAAGACATTATACTGATCTTGATTTAACTAGCCTTCTACTACATCTTCAAATTCGGCCTTGTTCTTTGGATGGCTCTTCCCCAGACCAAGTATGTCTTCATTTTCCCTCTTCAATTGCCGACAGGGCGCGAAGCAATCATGAACCTGCTGACCCAATTCTCCAGCGGTGCCCAAGTCGTCTTCCACTCTTTCCTCCAGCCTGTCTTTGCTCGCTTCTTCGCTGGTGGATCCACCTCGGCCAACCTCCGCGCCCAGGCTGATGCTGCTACCAAGGCCCAGTAAGGAACTGTGGGAGATGATATGGCATCCGTGATGTGTTCTACGGTGCCATGAATCCGGTCGGTCTCGGTGTTTTGGTAACTGAAAATAACGAAACCAGTGATAATTTGTTGACGAGGAGAAAAGTGTCAGGTGAGAGGGCACTTGGAGCCGAGTCGGATGATTTAGGGTCGTTCTAGCTGTCTTGGTACTTTGTCATGATTAGTAGAATTGCTTGTTTTGTTTGCGTAGTGGATGAGATGCGGGAAACCACGCCTTCGTTCCACAAACGCGGGTATAGTTGTATTTGCTGTGATGATGCTACACTTAAATTGAAGCACCTTCAATCTGTTTCAATTCCGGACTCCTTTCCGTGAGGTGTGTTCGTATAGTGTATTTGCAAAGCCTCTAAATCGTGAGGCAGTACGGCCGACATGAACCAGGATACTTGGAATAATGAACACAAGTAACGGGAAACATCCGCAGTCAACGAATGAATCGCGTGTATCGTATAAAAAGGAAGGTAAACGTAGTCTAGCACAGCGGATCTGCAGAAGCAATATAATCTCACATCAGTAGAGTCCAAACCGATTCTGCCAGCTATCGGACCGGGGGTTCAGGACAATCTTGTAAGGAAAAGGATTGGAATCACTGGTCGTGATAGGTGGGATATGATCCTTTTCCCGATTGACCACAGCGAGGATCTTTAGTGCTGCTTTCTGGAGCATATTCTCCATCGCCTTGCGCACCTTGGCACGCTCTGATGGGTGGTCAGCATTAACTCGCATTGGCACAAAAGGCGGTCGTATGCATGTATGCGCCCCCAATGACAAAGTGGCAAAACCATACCTGATTCTGTCCGCGGAGTGGCGATCGTCACATCCAGATTCCACACCTCCCAGCATACTTCTTCCTCGCCTTTCCCTGCCAGTCCACCGAACCAGATACCCGAGCGCCTGCGTTTCTTCTCATAGAACTCTACTGCGATCCGACCGCGTACCCCGCCGCCACCTCCTTCATGGGTGCTAGCAGTCGTTGAGTGTTGGCGGACTAGGGCGCTGATACGCGATTCAATCAGGGTTTCAAGGTCTTCATCGTTTATGGCGGGAAGAGTAAAGTCAAGAACGTCAAAAGTGGTCGGTCGGATAGAGGGAAAGTACCGGTGAAAGAAGATCAGGTTGAGAACACCTGGGGAGGGGGGTAAAGTGCGTCAGACACATGTAACAGCAAAGTAGTTTACACAACGAAGGTTGAGACTTCGAGACACATACCTTTCAAAATATCCCTAACGGTGGTGGTGTCCGCGAAGATCTCCAGGAAGTACTCCGGAGGGGTTTTGCGGGGCTCCATATCGTAGCCGGGTTCGTGTTGGGGATGCGAGAGATGGATCCAAAACGAACAGTGGGGAACTCCGATCTTCTTTTGTTTCTCTGTACGGTAAAGGGTATCTGATGTCGACCCGTCTACCACAGCAAGCTAGTCCGTATAGCGTAGCGATGTCGCGGTTTGCTGTAGTGATTGAGCAGTTGAGGGGGGTGAGGGAGGTGACAATGTCCGATATTGACGATGTAAAGCTGCGACTAGAGGACTTGTCTAGACTATCATGGGCTGTAGGTATATGTATTGAATTGTAATGTTCACGGGGAACGCATGATTCTCTAGGGATAATTCATGTCCCACGTCAAAGGAGGATACAAGCATGTAGACAAAAACAGAGGTGGAAGAGAAAATGAGGGAATGGGTCAGGACTCAGACGGTGGAGGAGTTGCCCCTCGCCGATAGTAACGGCAAAGATAATGGTACCTTGGAAGTACCTGATCAATCAGTACTTTACTGTATCTCCGTACCAAGACGTGGTATCTGGGCAACATTCCCTTCCCCCTCAAGGGAAAAAAGAGAGAGAAAGAGGAACGAGAAAGTCATATATAAACCCTTCAAATAATAATCTTAAGAAAAGTAAAACCCACCAAGAAATTTTAAAAATTCAAAGAAATTTAAAAAGAAAAGTAATTGAAATAAAACAAGGAGTATACATACCCATACTGTTTAAATACAAGTCGTAGCACCCCATGATTTCACGTTATCGAACTTTTAGCCGAGGCCGCTCCAGAGAAATGGTTGCTTTTATCATCCCCAACCGTGTCGTCTCGGTTGATGGTCGGTTCTCCTCCTCCTTCTCCCTTCATATTATCTGACATTAGCAGTCTTTTGATTTACCATCCCATTGCTGCATCTTTTATGATGAGCTGGATTGATTTATTCCCATCAAAGTGATTACCCGCCAAACTCCGACCACCATGATCGGTGCTACTAGGCGCTGGTTCCGGCGCAATCGCAAGGGTCTCGCGATCGGGGCTGGCGTGATCGGAGCTGGTTACCTCGCAGGTCAATACGTGCTTTCTAAAATATCGGAAGCACGGGAACGTATGAGCAGTGACCGAATTGCTCGGGAGAAGTGAGTAATCTTATTTCGCTTGTACAGTCTGCTCGTGTGCTCGGAGACAGTGACTGACGTACCATACTCGGATATTGCAACCTTCAGTTTACGGCGACGCTTCGAACAAAACCAGACAGATTGCACTTATACAGTTCTCGCTCTCTTACCGACCGCTGCAGAAGAAATTTTAGACACTCTACCTGTAGAGGAATTGACGAAGGAGCTACAAAGAAAGCGTGCAGAGAGGTTGGCTAGGCTTAACGCCGGAGAAGGAACCGGATCAGAGCTAAGCTCCATATCCCCCAGCTTACCGGAGGATGACCGACGGAGCCTATCCAGCTTTCAGAGCGATGGGTTCGTCCGCGCAAGCCAATTGGGAGAATCTCCCGTTGAGGGTGATAATAAGACGCGACCGAAGCGAAATAAGACTCAGCTTTGGAATGAGGTCAAAATTACTTGTATGCTCACAGCTACAGCCACAGGATGGCCCGGGAATTGAAACTAATTTGCTTGTCACAGCGATCACTAGGTCCTTTACTCTCATATACACTCTTTCTCTGTTGACCGTCTTTACACGCATCCAACTAAACCTTCTCGGTCGCCGGAACTATCTCTCTAGCGTAATCTCTATGGCAACACCTCCTGCTAATGATTCGACGATTAGGCTGGAAGACCATGATGATGATCTCACGCAGACTCTGGGAAATGATTTCGAGACTAACCGACGATATCTAGCCTTCAGCTGGTGGCTGCTTCACCGAGGTTGGAAGCAGTTAATGAACGAGATCCAGACTGCCGTCACGGAGGTCTTTGGTCCACTTAACCCTCGTGAGGATGTCTCGTTGGCCAGTCTGTCAGAACTATTTCTAGCGGTCCGGAAGCAGGTAGAAGGACATACCGAGGAGGAGAGAAAGCATGTTTTTTCTTGCCCCAAAACCAACAGAGCTGTTTGTTGACTGTCCCCGTAGGCATAGAAAGTGGCTATCCTATCTGCTTCCTCCTTGCGAAGAGGAGGATAAATTGCTAGACGAGTCCGGTGTTCTCGGAGTAACGGAACTCGCGACCTCACAAATTACATCCACATTACGACACCTATTGGACGAGACGGCCGACCTGATTGAATCCCCAACTTTCACCCGTGTTTTGATGCTTCTAAACAACGAATGCTTTCAAACACTGATCCAGCAATGTACCGCTGATGCCTTCAAGTCGGCATCGCAAACCCCACGTAGCGTTCCCCAATCATTCACTTCGGTTGCCACGGTTATCCCAGGAGGTGATAGCTCAGAACCCAAGACAAAGCTTGCCAACGTTCTGGCGGTTTTGGCTCGGCAGGCACACGTGATTGGCAATGGTACAAATCCTCCTAATCTGTACCTGGCTGCGATGGATCAAGGTGTTCGAGAGTTGGAAGCCTTCGCAGCTGTAGTATATAGCTCGAACTTCAATTCCGAGTTGCTTGGGTCTGGGACGAAAACAGAGCCTTCAGGAGAGGAGGTATCCGGCTCCGATACGGTGTTGGTGGAAAAAGAAGAATATGAAGCATACGACCAAAAGCCGGCTCAATTCTCGACGACCACAGAGCATCCCGCGGACTCGGCGTTTGAGAGGGCGTGGGGAAATGCAGTAGAAGAGCAGCCGTCGACGACTACGTAGTTCAGAACGCATGTGCTTCGCAGTAGCATAGCAGCGGCTATTCTTACTGTCTTACTCGCAATGCCCCTTCTCTAGCTTGAATAACTTTGAAATCTGGTGATTGGTAGGAAGGTGGATGGTTCTTGTATGATAATCCTTGTGGTTCTGTGAAAGCTACGCTTCTATGCTGGCGGTGTTGTCACTATGGTCACGGTTTCTAGAGATTTAGAAATGCGTCTATCAACTTCAGTGGCACCCAAATTACGGTAGAAGAGACTTATCAATCAATTATATCACTTATATATATTATAATAAATGATTCTTATATATTATTTGGGAAGATTCGATTCAGATACGAGCTGTATGGTTGCCCGGAAGGCGGAATTACAGCCGTGAGAGTTCTCAAGACTACCACTTGTAGTAGTCGTTAACCTTGTAAAAACTAAAAGTTAGTGAGTGTGGGGGAAGTAGCTTATGTAATTTACTTAGAATTGCGGGGAAGGTCTCTTTCGGGTCTAGTGTCATCTCAGGCAGAGGAATATGGGGTAACGTTCCACCGGTTCATAGTATTACTGTTCTCGCTCTTCAAGAACACACAAGGGGGAAAGAAGAGGAAGTATCGAGGGTGAGGGACTCATTAGTATCAACACGCACTTTACAAAAATGTGAAAAAAAAACCTGGTTGACATGCATGCAAAGCTGAGGTCGGGATGTTCCAAAAGTCCGGAGTTACTACTGAGGGTCTGGTCTGGTCTTTTCCATTCCAGCCAATGTTATGGCTCCTTCTAAGCCATGACTAGAGACTTCTTGGAATCCTTCCGAGCACAAGAGCGCATTACTATGCGTAATCGGCTTCATGGAGTAGCCAGGACCGAATGGCTTGGTAGAACATTTTTAATTCCCTCCTCTTTCGTCTTCTTGCTTCTCTTCCATCTTTGGGGCTTATAACAGCTCAACCTACCTTACCGAGGTAGTAATTTCCAAGTCATCCCTTCTTTCCGTCAGCTTGGCCTACCCCTCGACGGTAAGCAGAGATAGTAGCAAGCAGCCACCCATCTTGAGCCACTCTTTACTACGTTAAAACAGACTTCATTTTGAGCAGGATACGGAAAAGCCCCAGTCGGCAGCAATATACAGTTGCTAAAATTCTATTCACCATGGGGTTCGACGGTACAGTGAGCTGAACACGCCGCCATGAGGATGATGCTGATGTGTAAACCACGTCACCAGAACAACTCACGCCCCAAGATGACAAGATCGAAGGCCAGGTCGACACGCAACCAACCGACCTTCCCCAGCTAAAGCATACGACGGAGCGCAAACTTATGGCTAAGATTGACTGGCATATCGTGCCCTGTCTGTGCGTTATGTATCTTCTCGCATTCTTGGATCGGTATGCGCCCGATTGTTGCTTCCCATAACCATTGCCGAATGATCATCGTCTGACGCTGTCCGTTGCGAAAAGTGTGAACATCAGTAACGCAGCAGTCCTTGGTCTACAAGAAGACTTGAACATAGTCAACGGGACGAAGTATAATACTGCATTGACTATTTTCTTCGTTCCATATGTCATTTTTGAAATCCCATCCAACATCTTGCTTAAGAAGTTGCGACCCCATGTATGGTGTAGGTACTCCTGATAGACTATGGGCGTGAGGATGGAGCTTACCGTTCTAGTGTCGGCATGTATGTTTTTATTCGGTCTGGTGACGATCTGTCAAGGCCTAGTCTCCAACTGGGGCGGATTGATGACGACTCGGTGGTTTTTGGGTAGGAACGACAATCTCCCGGTCAATGTAATACTTGCTAACTCATAATACTCTATCCAGGGGTGTTTGAGACGGGCATGTTCCCTGGCTGTATGTGCTACTGCTGCCCCTTTGATATGACGATAACCAACTGTCTGGTTCAGGTTTCTATCTCTTGGGAATGTGGTATAAACGTAGCGAGGCACAGAAGAGGTTCAGTTTCTTCTTCAGTTCAACCACACTTGCGGGCGCCTTTGGTGGCTTGCTGGCTAGTGGACTTGGAAAGATGGATGGAATTCGTGGCTATGGTGGCTGGCGCTGGGTCTTTATCATTGAAGGCCTGATCACTTGTGTCGTCTCGATTGTCTGGTTCTTTATCATCCCTGGTTTCCCTGAAGAGGTCAAGTGGCTCACCGAAGAAGAGCGTGACTTCATCCGTGCAAAACTGGCCAAAGACTCGGGAAGCGCCGGCCACGATGTTAAGATAGGTCTGCGTGACGTATTGGAGGTCTTTAAAGACTGTAAGTGGTTTGATGCACATTTCAAAAATGTTCGCAGTATTCAACGTATATTTCAGATAAAATATTCATCGGCGGTTTGATGTACTTTGGCCAGGTTGTTACTGCATATGGTACGGAAGATGATTTTGCTTGCGTGTATCTTTCCTGATGAGGAGAACTGCTAACGAGCTGCAGGATATGCCTACTTCGCGCCCACCATTATTAAAAGTTATGGTTATGACGGTACGCCTGTCTACTCTGTTTACTGTACACCTTGCGACCCTGCTAAACCTTTCTTCCAGCCATCAAGACTCAGTTGTATTCAATTCCGCCGTGGGCAGCTGCCTGGGGATTTTCTATGGTGGTAGCCGTTCTCTCTGACAAGACCAGACATCGATTTGCCTTTACTATAGGGCCCATGCTGATTGCTCTGGCTGGATTTGGAATCTTGTTGAATGTGCATGGACAGGCTCATCGGAACGTTCAGTACGGCGCCTTGTTTATGGTGACATCAGGTTGCTACAGCGCAATGCCCGTCATTGTTTGCTGGTTCGCGATGAACTTGGCAGGTCATCGTAGGCGAAGTGTGGGGACAGCCTGGCAAATTGGATTTGGAAATAGTGAGTGAAGTTTTAGAGCGCTCATCATCTCAGTCATCGTCATTAACATGGTGGCATAGTTGGTGGCATCATCTCCACATATTCCTTCTTGAAGAAAGATGCACCGGAGTACCGCCCGGGATATATCATTAGTATATCATTCCTTGGCTTTTCAGCGGCCTGTTGCATAGCTTACTTTGCGGCCATCTGGTATGAAAACCGGCGTCGCGATCAGATCGAAGCACCTAGAGAAGAAGAAACACAAGAGCACTTGGGCGACATGGCATTGAATTATCGCTATAACTACTAGGGGGTGGATACAGGCTACACCGGGTACATAGACACCAGAAAACATAGACACCAGAAACATGTTTGTGTGTTAAATAATTTGAGAAAAAATAAAGAATTTTCATTGTTTTTTGAACAATTAACGATGGAAAAAGTGGATAACATTTTAGAAATATCTTATACATAACTACTGCATGAGAGAGATGGATGACATAATGCCTTCTCGGTAAGCAACCGTGGCCAGCCAATCAACGACGGAACAGCACTAGCGAACCCTTAGCGTCCAAGAATGCTGAGTCAGCAAGGACGCACACAAGAAGCTCGGCCGACGGCTGCTCTCCGTCTTTCTTTCAACCATCTCCTCATCCTCGCAGAAGTGTGAGTATATAGCCTAAGCTGGCACCTGATTGCCTTTTCTCTTGGACATAAAACTAACGCTTCATAGTCTCGAACACTCTACGAAGATGAGAGCCAAGTGGAGAAAGAAGCGCGTCCGCCGTTTGAAGCGTAAGCGCAGAAAGATGCGTGCTCGCAGGTGAGTTCTGTGGACCAGAGAGATGACGATCTCCAGGAGCAATTGGACTAACAATCTACACAGCAAATAAATGACTCGCCCAATCCATCTCAGTTCTCCATGCGGAGCTCAAGTTGAATGCTGAACATGACAAGAAGTCGACGACGTCACGATGATGATTTCCAGTTATGATCGTTTCGTGGTTTAGCCACTCCAAGGGGACCTGGCTGGTCTGTTATCTCTAAATATCGAACCCGGAGTCCGTTATTCAACAATGTCTCTCCATCCAATCTCTCAGACTCGTTATACGGTTTCGAATCATGACTGGACAGTGGATACGTACTATCATATCCTGCGTCTCGGAGGGCGAATGTGTTTGGTGGGGGTTGGAGGGGTCGTGGAAGAATTTTATGGTCACGTTTCTCATGTACTGTTTGTATTCCGCTGGCCCTTGTGTTCCGTTTGGGATCTGGTCAAGTACTCTTCTTTGGGTCTTGCGCTGTTACAGTGCAAGATCTGAGCCATGGAGTGGTCGATGATTTATTTCCATCAAATTAAAAAGTTTGCAATGAATGCAATGATCTGAAAAGACAAAACATAAAACGTAAAACGGAGCGACTGCGTAGATCTGCTCAAATGTTATTGTTGGGAATTGAATCTTTTCAATATTGCATCTCTGTTTTCAATTCCAGGTCAATGCAACGTTATCAGTGGATTTGTGCGTTGCATATGAACCAATCCTTTCTTCTCCGCCTTGGGTACGGTACTGATTCTGCCCTTGCTTTCCGCCCAGCAATTTTTTTAGTTTTGAGCTTCCTGTTCTACTGTAGAGTTAAATGGATACTACGAAGCTGTTCCCACGCGAAGCCGTCTCCGATTCTTTCCACTCACATTAAGCTTCGGATTCAACGTAATGCCTTCCGACAAAGTGGAAAAGAAGCGCAAGCGCGCTTCGAATGGCCACGAACGGCCGAGTAAAAAGCCCGCTCTTGAATTGCAAGATTTGCCTCCTCTAGCGGTCAGCGTACTGGACGATGATAGTGAATTGGCTCCTGTGATCGGTATGTACTTTTTGTCTTGCCAACTCCATACTTGCCCAGTCCATATGGATGATTAATCACTAATCTAGTTACCACACCTGGTGTGAACGCGCCACAAAACCTTCGTTTAAAACCATACCTTAAAGACCGCGCACACGGCCCCAGCCCAGGCCGTTCTACCCGAAACAAGGGAATCGTCTCATCTGAATTGCTGCTGCAGACATCAGAGCATCCGAAGATGGATTTTGTGGGCCGTGAGGCCGAGGATGACGCCGATTCCCAGTTGAAGCATTATATCGCTGTTGTGGATCCTGAAAAGAAGAGTTGGCAATTTGTCGAGGTGCGGAAGTTGACTCTTCGGGGAGCTGTTAGGAGAATAAAGGTTGCTGCAGAGGAAGAAGAGGAGGTTGAGAGTGAGGATGAGGAGATGGTGTGTCCTTCTCTTTGCATTATCCGGGAACAAGCATTACTGACAGGCCTGTATAGAAAACCCTGCGCGCTCAACGTACAGAACTCACCAATACTTTCGGTACCAAGCAATCTCGTAAAGCAGCACAGTCCATGGCCGAAAACGCACAGCTGTCCAATGCCCCTGCTGGTGCTGCCTCCGCTGCAGAATCCGCTATTCTTTCCTCTATGCCACTCGACTCCGCTACCGACATTGCTACCAAGACTGCTGCAGTGCAGGCCCAAGTTCAAGCCAACAAGCCCCTGCCCCAGGCCAATCTGGCTGCATCTCATCCTTCGGATGTGTACCCGATTGATGTGCTTGTCCCGGGAGGTCTGTCTACGCTTCAACAGCTCCCCGGCATAAACGTATGGGAGGAGGCCGTCAGCTCCGGACAGGCCGTGGCTACCACCTCACAATACGTGTCTCGCCGGTTGGAAGCGGTCGTGAACTCCACCAATGCTACCCAGATCCAAATTTTGCGTTTCATCTTCCTGCTCTTCGAGTTTTCCCGTGCCCTCCGCTCTGGCAACTTAAAATCATCCTCCGGGCCTGGGAGCAAACGTCTGCCACCCCGCGAAGAGCTTCGCCGTATCCTCTCCTCTCCCACCGGCGCCGAAAGCGACACAACCGAAACCCTTCCAGATCCCGTCATCGACGCCATCCGCCGCAAGTTCGCCCCGCAAGGCTCCTATCTCACCAAGAACGACGTCACCTATCTCCATACCACCATCTGCGCCCTATCGCTGCTTATTCCACCTCAACCGGCCAAGGACGGTGGCTCCAGCTCTCAAGGAGGGAACGCGCCCAATGAACTGGCGACAGACCCGTCAGATCTGCGTGATGACCTGCGTGTAGAGAGCACAGCCATATTACAATATTTCCGCGAGCTAGGCTGTCGCATCGACAAGCCACGCGAGTCGGAATTTGCCAAGTGGAATATCAAGGGTGGTAAGGCTGAGGCTAATACTAGGCGTGTGGCTAGATTGAGAGTCCCCGTTGAGTTCCCGAAGGTTAGTCGTGGTGGAAAAAGGTGATTATTTTCCTTCTTCTACTTTCCATCGAATAATAAAAGTGCAAAAAGATCGGTTTGCGTTGAGCTTGTCCCAGATGCGATTGGCGTTCGGTTTTACGTTGTACTATATGTACATACTATTTGTGAATAAGCATTTAAATTACGAATGATCCAGAATAACTTTTCTACATCTTAATATTAATTTGTCGGGATTATATCTACCATATGTCGTGTCATTCTCTAGGCTTAAACAGACAAAACCACGTTGCTGGGAGAGAAATTAATCTGTATTTAATTAAGAATTACATGTACCAGGTCCCAAGAAGCAGATATATACTTTAGGCTGCGGTATAACTACCGTACGTATGGATTGTATGCATATTTGGCGGAAGGAACCTGGAGTTCAAATACTGGGCTTTTTACTAAACCGACTACAGCTGCGAGGAGGTATATATGAGATTGTGCAGCTACAGATGAGATGAGTTGTAATTTAAAGTAGACGGCATGCCAAATTTCAAGAACCAAGTCACACATGGTAACAACAGACTAGTTTCTAGCTAACAGTCCAAATACCAATTATGCCCAGGTATATCATGCACAGCAGCGAACATAGTCAAGGAGTGGACGTGGAATATATAAACATTGTATAAATGATTCCACCATAAAAAATTGAAGCTCGCATTAATAAGCCACTTCAAGCAGCTACTTCCACAGGGATTGAAGACGCCGCAGGACGAATGGGAGCTTCGGTCTGCACATGGGTGGCAGTTGGGGCTGCCTCAGCAAACTCACGCTCCACAGCAGCCTCAACGGGTTCATTTTCCTTTAAACCCAGCTGTGCGTTATTCCAGATCGGCTGGTTCTCAGCTTCGGCGCTCTCAACGCCCACGCCGACGAAACCGCCCTGGGCTTCCCAATCGCTGGTGCGTTTGATGCCGAGTTCGTTCCAGACGGTTTGAACGGCTTGCACCAGGTGGTCACGGTGCTGCTTGACGTGTCCAGGAGTTGGCGTGATACGAAGCCGCTCTTCACCCCGAGGCACGGTCGGGTAGTTAATGGCTTGCACATAAATCCCATGCTCCTCCAGGAGCTTGTCCGAGGCTTTTCTGGCAACCTCGGCATCTCCGACCAGGAGCGGAATGATATGGGAGGGATTTGGAATCACGGGGATATCTAATTCCTTGAATGCTGCCTTGACCGCGCGGGTGTGCAACTGCTGCAAGACGCGATCACCCTGGTGACGAGCCTGATATTGGATGGCAGTGTCTGCACCAGCCATGGTAGCTGGCGGCAAGGACGTCGTGAAAATGAAGCCAGGGGCAAGGGAGCGGATGGTGTCAACCATTGCAGCGGATCCAGCAATATACCCACCGACGCATCCATAAGCCTTACCCAAAGTACCGGTAATGATATCAATACGGTCCATCACAGTACCCTTAGTACTGCTCGGGTTAGCTGTATCTTGAGATGCGTAGATGTCATAATCTAGGTGTTCTGCGACACCTGCTCCATGAGGCCCGTACATTCCCACGGCGTGAACTTCATCCAAGAAAGTGATGGCACCATACTTATCCGCGAGATCACAGATCTTCTCAATCGGCGCAATAGATCCACACATGCTATAAACTGATTCAAATGCAATGATCTTAGGGGCGTGAAGAGGCAAGGATGCTAACTTGGTCTCAAGGTCGACCAAATCATTGTGCTTGAACACCATCTTCTTGGCCCCTGAATGGCGAATGCCCTGAATCATGGATGCATGGTTCAAACTATCGGACAGAATAACACATTCAGGCATCTTGCTACCCAAAGTTGCGAGGGTAGCATCATTAGCCACAAAGCACGAGCTGAAGACTAATGCAGCTTCCTTGCCGTGCAACTTGGCCAGGGTGTTTTCCAGCGCCACGGCATGCTGATTGTGACCTGAAATGTTGCGCGTGCCTCCCGCACCAGCTCCATAGGTGTCCAAAGTCTTATGCATACTGGCCAGCACTTCAGGATTGCGGCCCATGCCAAGGTAATCATTCGAGCACCAGACTGTCACACGTTCTTCAGCAGATGCTGTGTGCGCCCGGGGAAACTCCTGCGCGAGACGATTGATATTATTGAAGTAGCGATACGACTTGTCCTTGTGCTTCTTCTCTAATTCGGCGTTGTAGAAAGCATCGTAGTTGAATGGCCTCGTCACGGGGGCATCTGGACAAGGGCCAGATGTAGCGGCGACGGTTGCATTGGAGGGATTTTTGATCTTGGAAAAGCCGGGGTGCTCTCGCTGGGCATTCTTGTAGATCTCAGCGCTCACATTTGCGCCGTTGCCGGAGGTCGAGTGCAATGCTCTCTTTCCAAGGGAAGAACGGCAATGCTTCATGCCGAGACCGGCCACACCGGCAGCACAAGAGGTGAATCTCTTAGTACCAGCCATGCGAGCACTCTGCACAGCCAACGCCTTGCTCATTACAGGGCAGCGACGTGCAATGACCTGGAGATTTGACATTGTGCCTCCGCCAGAACTGGTGCTAGGGCGAGTAGCCGTTGCCAGCGTACGGAGAGAGGTCGGAGAGGTGCGCTTGAGAAACGGGCACATCGCCCGTGATTGCTGGAGAAGAGACTCCATTAGGTGTCAAGTTCAATGAGTAGCGAAACTGGCTGTATGCACAATAGGAAAGCAAGTCGAAGGATTTTGTTAGAAATGACGGAGAAATGCGCCGTTGGATGACCAAGAAGAGAAATAAGAAAAGGTGTTGGGAGTCAAGTCGCCTTCAAATGGCCTGAGGTCTCAAGGTGACTAAACTATTTCGAGTAATACTAAGTCGGGGACTCGGCGAGACTTTTCGGCTTACCATATCATCACTCGTGATTGGCCGGCGGTATTGACTCGGCCATGTATACCATACCATACTCCGGTACGAAACGGAGTACACAGAGATTGTTTTAGCAGTATTCTGTATCTAGCCTAGGTAATCGGCTATTGATGCCTTACTCCGCCCAGAGAATTCACCCTTGGCACGGGGAATGTTACTCGAATCAGATGGGATTTTCTCTAATCTTACATCAACCGTTGGCAAAAGAAATACACCAAAATACGCACGTCTATAGTACCTTGCCATCAATTTCAAGAAGAAAAAAAAAGTACTCGACACTTTTCTTCTCTGACTCCGTTTGCACATCATTGAGCCTATCACCCCAGGTTCCATACCACCTCTTCAATATCTCTTAATCACTTCGTATATCAGGAATATATGCTGTTAATACAAGGCAGGACATAAGCTGCCCATAAGAATTTCGGGGGGGTAATGAAAACAAAGGGAAAAAATAAAAGGGGAAAAGCAAAAGAAGACAGGAGGGGGAAGGGCAATCTCTTTAACGCCGTGACCATAACCAGCTGTGTCCAATTATCAAGGCAAATATTCATCGAATTAACTAGGTCCCAAGCCACCGTCGCCATCAATGAGACGTAGCCGCTCCTTGGTGGTTTTCGCTCTTTTAGACGTGCCTTTTGCTGTTCCACGTCCCCGCCCTCGTTTGGGGACGGGTGTGGACGATGGAGTGCCTAGGTTCTCTGCAGTCGAAACAGGGGTGGCCGCTCCGGATGGTTTTGCACTGGCATCATCAAAGTTCCCTTCGCC
Organism: Aspergillus alliaceus; assembly: GCF_009176365.1. NCBI lineage: Eukaryota > Fungi > Ascomycota > Eurotiomycetes > Eurotiales > Aspergillaceae > Aspergillus > Aspergillus alliaceus. The sequence continues at coordinate 245,750 of NW_022474713.1, forward strand.
TAAAGTTGGAAAGGGTTAGCACGTCCACAAGAGATCTTCCAAAGGACGGAGAGTGCCTTGACCAAGTTAACATACCTTCATGATACATGTCATCCAGCGTGATATCTCTCTTTTTCTTCTGCGCAGCCTTCTTACCACCTTTACTAGCACCAAACACTTCACCTCGGTCCAGAGCTTCTTTCTCCTTTTGCTCAATGAGCTCGGCCTGTTCATCATCTGCCAGCCACATGGCAATGTCTTTAGTCCGGCTCTCGCGGTTACGAGTATTGAAGTCAACCCCGCCAGCTGCACCACCGGAAATGACGACACGCTGCACTTCTTCCTTCTGCAAAGCTCGCTTGCGAATACGCTCCTCAATGGTGCCGCGAGTAATCAACCGATATACCGTAACTTGTCTCGTCTGACCAAGACGGTGAGCACGATCCATGGCTTGAGAGTCAATTGTTGGGTTCCAATCTGAATCATAAAAGATAACCGTGTCTGCTGCAGTCAAATTGATACCTAGACCACCAGCACGAGTAGACAATAGGAACACGAAAATTTCCGGGCGCTGCTGGAAATCAGCCACCGTGTCGCGACGGTCCTCTAGCTTCGTGCTTCCATCTAAGCGACAATACTTATAATTACGGTAGGTCAAATACTCTTCCATTAGATCGATCATGCGTGTCATCTGGAAGTAGAGTAGCACACGGTGACCGCCCGCCTTCAGCTCTCGCAACAGCTCATCTAGCTTGGCCAATTTTCCTGAATCTGTGACGAAGCGTCGCATAGATGGCACTTCAATATGCGTGTAGCGTCCCTTCGCGGATATCGGCTGTGGTAGTATTGGCGGAAGCGAGTAAGAAACAGGGTCCAGCTTCTTTTCGAGAATCTGCTGTTCCAGTTGTGTCGAAGGTGTACTGAACAAGACATGTCGAACTGGAACGTTGAATAAGCTGTCGTTCATCTCGTTCAATGCAGCTCGACCGGAGCAGGATATGGTAATTGGAGGTGCAGATGCTGCTGGACTGGCACAAGGCTCGATGATGCCGAGTCCTTCACGGTCAAAGACGGACAGCGCCACGGTCGTTAATTCCCGCATGTAGCCTTCTGTCGTGACATTGCGGATAGCATGTTGATCATTGCGTTGGATGATATTGAACATAGTGTGGGGAAGGGCAGATGCCGTTGTTCTTTCATCGTATACTACATTGAGTCGAGACAATCTGTTATATTTGCCGCGGCGGCGAATCGCTCGCTCGAAGATACCTTGATGTGACTGCTCGTACGCTTCGTTGATAGAAGTATCCACAAAGCGTAGGAAAGAGAAGGCGCCGTCGTGTTCGATACTTTGCTTGATATTTTCTGGGGCAAAAACGTCCATCAAATGAGCCAAGTACTTGCCACGAAAGCCGGCATGTAGGTTACCAGGCCCCGCTACATCAACACGGCCGTCAGAGCTGCATAGAAGGCGAGGCAGAGGATACTCGATCAGGTTACGTGTCGAGTAACCAACATCAACGTTCTGGCCTTCTCGCACGAAGGAGGCCGTTTCCGCAAAATGCGCGATAGAAAATGGTGATTTTGTCTCCGCCCGTTCGAATAGATCTGGATGGTTACAAACCTTCCGGAACTGCATAACTAAGTTCATCAGCGTCGTACTATCAGCCTCGTCGCCAATAGCAGCCTTCTCGATAAGGTCCATGATACTGACGCGGTTGCGCAGGTTAGTATAGTAGGCGCGCTGACGGTAGGTTAGATCGCAGAAGATATCCTTCTCAACCTTATCTCCAAGTTCCTGCTGGACGTGCTTCTTGACACGACGGAGCATGAAGGGCTTCAAGATCATGTGGAGACGCTTGAGTTGATCTTCATTCAACTTTGTATTACTTTGCGCATGTGATTCGATGTCCTTGGAGAACCACTCGCTGAACTCATCATGAGAATCGAACAAGGTGGGCATGATAAAGTGGAGTAGAGCCCACAGTTCCTGCATATTATTCTGAATGGGCGTACCAGTGAGGAGCAGACGATTACGACAGCTGAACCCTAAGAGGTTTTTCCAACGGGAGCTTTGCGAGGATTTGATTGCTTGGGCTTCATCCAGGATCATATATTGCCACTTAACCTTCTGGAAATACTGCGCATCGAGAACCACTAGCTGATACGATGTCACCAGCACGTGGAACTCCGACTCCTTGGTGTAGGTGATGTGCTTGCGGTCCCAGAACTTGCGGAGAATCTTGCGGTCTTTCGCCGAGCCCCAATAAGGAAGGACCTTGATATCAGGAACAAACTTAGTAATTTCCTGCTGCCAGTTGTGCAGGGTCGAGGCTGGCGCAATGACTAGAAACGGGCCCCAGATGTTGTGAACTTCAGCGAGGTAGGCCATAACGGAGATCGACTGAATGGTCTTTCCAAGACCCATCTCATCGGCCAAGATACCGTTAATTCCTTGCTCGTATAGGTTGACAAGCCAATTAAGACCTTTCAACTGGTACTCCTTCAATTTCGCCGTAAGCATGGTGGGCTGCGAAATCTCAATATCGCCCAAACTTGTAGGGTTCTGGAAGTTCAATTCGCCCTCGTCCAAAGCAGCCATCTGATCTTGCCCGGCATTGAACGCCCGGGCTCGGTCCTGGGCCTCCTTAACGGCACTCTGCGCATTGGCCATAGCCGCCTGTCGGAGTGCTGATTCGTCTTCTGCATCGAAATCCAGGTCCTCAAAGCTGGTGACCTTGGTGCCTGCGGGTAGATCCACAGCTTGTTCTTGGTCTTTCCCGGGTTGAATTGTCTCACCCACAGTATCACTAGTAGCATCGCCCTCGGCACCCTTGATTTTCCGACCAATAAAGTGAGAGTATAGCTCAGTCTGAGAGATGAGGAAGTTGAGTTTGCGTCTCTGGCGGTTAGCTTCGCGCTCTGCTTCTGCTTTCTTGGCTGACTCAATCTCCTGTCTTTCAGCAAGACGGCGTAAATCACGTTCCTCACGCTCGTTACGCTTCCAGAATGACATCATCTCACGCATCGTTCGCTTGGCCCGAGCTTGGGTATCCTTCATGCTCTTGTTGGTACGTTCCTGCCACTTCCGAGACTGTTTGCTAGCTAACTGAGCAGTCTTGCGCAAATTCTCCTGGCGGGTACTGAGCGAAAGGGCCTTGACCCGGAAGACCTTTGGAATATCCTTACGAGCAATATCTCGCCAGATTTGTTCGTAAATTTGATTGTAGCCTTTTGTTTCAAAGGCGGACAGGGGTGCCGGGCTAGTCTCCTTGGAGCGGCTGCCCTTGGCCTCCTTCTTAAGAGATTCCTTGCGTGGATCCTCCTTAGGTGCAAGAGGCAACGGCTCGTCGTTTTCCATAGCGGCATAGGCGGCCTCCGCTGCGTCTTTCTCAGCTTGCTTTTGCTCCTTTGATTTCTTAGGCCGTGTGACAGGACCGCCACGTCCCGACTTTCGCCTTGACGGAGAGCTCCGACCAATGTGGAAAGAGCTAGTAGTGCCACCTTCCAGGTTTGGTGCCAGCGGGGTGACCTCGCCAATCTCTTCGGGCGCCGTAACTCCCTCCAAGGCCCTCTTGGTAGTTTTAATTTTTCTCTGGGCCCGCTCGGCTTCCCGTAGAAACTTGGCTTTCTCAGCGGAATCTTGAGCCCTGTTCGCCTTGCGCTCGGCCTCGAGTTTCTTCTGCATCTCCAACCGTACCGTATTCTCTCTCCGGCGCTTCCTCTGCATGTCCTTCTTACGTTCCTTCTCGTCTTGTATTTCCTTGGCTTGTACTTCCGAGATGACAGAGGCCTCGTTTGCGATCCGAAACCGGTCCATTCCCGCAGAGGCCTGTTTCTCCAGTGACTTTCCAAGGTTGATCAAAAAATCATTCCGGCGGCGCTACATTCTGCGTAAGTACAGCGCTATCAGTAGCGGAGAAAACAACAGCTTACCTTGCGCCTGATACCCTCGATTCTCTCAGCGTCCAAAGCCCGTTTCTTACTTTTCATGCTGTAGCGTTTGTGCTCTTCTTCAAACCCAGGGGCCTCCACATCACTCTTTTCTGCGTTATCAATCTCCACCATGTGTTTATTGATGGTTTCTGTCTCCCGCTCGGATAGAATTTTACGGGAACTAGAAACACGAGGCTGGGTAAACGTTTTGGTTGGCTCAAGGACGACGCTGGTTGGTGTGGTAGTAAATGGCTCAGCCGATTTATTTTCCAGCTCTAGGTTGCGGCGGCATTTCTCCGAGCTAGGCTTTTTCTCTAGTCTCGGTAGTACCTGCTCCTGTTCTTTTATTCTCTGTTGCGAGGAAGGGGTGTTAGTTGGTGGAGGCGGGCTAAGCTGAGATGCTCCTCGTGGTGTCGATACTACCAGTGCTGGTGCCGTCTCTGGTGGAGGAGATTGTCGCTTTGGGGGAGAGCGCTCTTCGGCCGGACCAGAAAGAATGCTGGCGAAAGACATGGGATCTGCAGCCCTGGCAGGCTTCTACATGCAGCAACAAAGAATGATATATTAGCAAGCAACGTCTCAAACTCCAGTGTAGAAGGCATGGTTTGGGTAAGAAAAAGAACATACTACTTCCTTTGGAGGGGAGGCCGGCTTAGGCTCTCTCATAATAGATGACGGATATCCAGCGACTCCATGGCCCCCCATATAGGACGACTCTGGCTCCTTCTTCGGGGAAAGCTGCGGATGACCATCAGGCCTGCCGGTCGGACGGGCATGAGGAGGAGTCGAGTGACCGTAAGGCGATGCGCCGTTGCCTGGTAAGACGGATCCAGAATAAGGCCGGGGAAGTGGGAACTGAGGGGTTCCAGCCGACGAATGGGTTTGAAATTGCGATGAAGGATCCGCAGGGTGCGGCGGAGGTGCGCTACCATTCAATGGCGGGAGGGTAGCCGGCAATGGAGACGCATGTGAGTAGTGAGGACTCCGGGACATTGCGGTCTGGGGAGGGAACGCGGGAGGCGTCTGGGGAGGATGTTGCTGGTACTGGTCATTGTTGGGATAAAAGGGGCGATTCTTGTTTGGGGGAGAGTAGCCAGGATAATGGTGCTGCTGGGTAGGGGACTGAGGATTATATGGTGGAGCCCCCGTCATGGTGGCCGCGTGTGCCGAAAACGCGGCGGCGAATGCTTCACGATGGATGGAAGAGATAAGCGCACGAAGAATCGTGTCAGGTAAACGTGAACCGTCACGATAGGCGACCGCCAGCCATGCGCGGTTGTTGGTGAGAAGTGTAAATGCGAAGCTATCACGCGTCCGTCCGATTGTCGCTTAGGTGATGTCTGCTTTGAGAATTAATTCGAGGTGCTTCAAACATCGGAAAGTGAGTTGGATATGGAGGCAGGGGTCGCCGATGTGTTAGTTGGCGAGAGAATGAAGGGAAGGGACGACGATAGAGTGGAAGAGGAGATTGCCTTACCGGGTGCACAGGAATCTGCTCTTTGTGCTTAGTGGTGAACCAACAAAACCCGGTTCCGAAAGAGACGGCCGATGAGGCGAAGATGCGCCAAAAAGCCAGGCCCAGCCAAGGGGTGGTGGGTGTAATCAATTATTTGTCTGGGCCGGCAGATAGAGCTTTGAGACAAGAGAATGGGGAAGGCGATGGATAGGTCGGGGAGATATGAGATGGTGATGGTGATGGTGATCAAGAAGGAAAGGGTGGAAAAGAGGAGCAAGGAAAGAAAGGAAGAGTGACGATGGTAGAGAAGGAGGTGGTGGTGGTGGTGGTGATGATGATGATGATGGGTTTGTTGGTTGTTGTCGGTTCCAGTATTTTTCCTTCTCTGGTCACTTTCTGTCCGTTTTCCCCCTTTGCCCAACTCTTCTTCCCTTTCTGGTTTCTTCGTGTCGTTCGTTCTCGTTACTTGCTTGAATCGCCCATCCGAAACACGCTCTCCGCGGTACGTGTATTTCCATTACTTCCGGTAAAATACACTAGGTACGTACATACTATACATAGGGCCAGCCTTCTCTTCTAAGTACTAATGGATCAATCAATCAATTAACCCCCCTTGAGGTGATCCGGATTAATTTTATATAAAAAGAATCCCGTGCTTTCTTTTCTTCCATCAGAGATACAACTAGCCCCTTTTGTTCCATACATGATGATGCTTTCTATATGTGAAAACTTTTCAAACAGATTCGGATTATAACCAAGCCCGTCTCGTTTGGTACTTGTAATCACGACCCCGGATCTCAGGTTTGCATGGAATCTATATGATATTGACCTACATATGTACATACATACATACATAAATACTTAATACCCTCTAGAATGTTTCTTCTGTAGCATGGTGAATTCAAATCAACTATGAGTTGGATTAATAACATGTAGATCGCCGCTGTCTGCATACCAAGACTTTCTACAAAGTAGGTACTTTTGCACCTCCACGCCTTACTCCGAACTAATCATAGTATCTTAGTACTTAAGAGATATTTAGTAGACCAACCCAAATCAACCCTGTCCTATCATTCTTTGTGTTGTTGAAAGCCACCACAAAAGAGTTCCCCAACGACAGAGCTTGTTGATATAGCCCCAAAGCCCTTTGGTGGCTTAAAAAGTCATATGTTCTGTTGTGTTAGGTTTGATGGACTTGACCAGATCCGTCCGAAATCAGCGCCAACGAGCTGGAATGCTCCGGCCGGAGGAACATCCCGTGGTATTAAGCCGATCCCGTTGAAACAGCCTGCTCGGGGAAGCAACGTTCAGCATGTTTTTGAAAAGGCACGCACCGGTTAATAGTCACCATTTGACAACTGCATGGTGGATGAGGCTGAGAATGAGGGACTTTTGCAGTAAGAGTAGTTGGTAAATGCTTTTAGCCCCCTTTGGTTTTCTCACCAGAACATGAAAGGGTTTTCTTCGTTCAATGCAGATATCCACGAAACATCAACCCATATATTCTGGCCCTTTCTACCTCCTTTGTTACCCTTCCTCCCAAAGGTCTGGATGTTTTAGAAGTGCACATGTCCGGAATCTACACTTAAAAAAGATTCCCGCCGTGGTACAGACTGTGGCCATTGGGAAGGACCTCTTATTTGACAGCACAATCCCTAGAACTCCACTACGTTGTTACACATCCCTCGGTGTGGCACAATGAGCTTTCATGCAGTCCAGACCACATGTAGAGTGTAGAAATATTGATACAACCGACCCTTATAACAACGTTCCGGGGGCGCGGCCTCGTGATAAGGGTTATTTATATATATACATATATAAAGATATTACAGGCTCGTATAAAATTTATTGCTGGGGGTGAGGTCTTTTTTGGCCCGGAAAGAACACATGCGGTTCATGTATTGTCCAGAGCTACTAGACTGTTACCACTGCAATCCATGGTAATAATATTGATTTCACTCTTCAACGCTTGGTATACTATACTACTATAGCAGGTGGAGGTCAGGTGGTTTCCAAAAGGTCCTCTGCCCATAAGGTACTTTTCGTCAAGCTAAAGTAATATTTTAAATACCTCTGCTGCCCTCGAACCTAGCCTTACTTTCCTTCTAAAACTGCCCGCGACAAGTCTACGCGTGGGGTACAATTGCGTTCCAGATATAATGGTACGAAAAAGAAGACAAAGACAATAATGATGATGATGATGATGATAATGATGATGAACGAAATTATGCTTGATATAATCCTGATATAAGGCCACTGGCTTCTACTGAAAATAGGGAGTTCAGAGTCACAATGCCGTCCATCACTTTCTCAGAGAGTGAGAGAGACAGAGAGAAAGCCAAGCCCTTCCTTCTAGAGCCAACTCGACCGAATCACAACCTCCATGTCTCTCGGGTCTAAAATTGCTCGCTTCTAGTTCCACGAACACGAAGAAGGGTGGCCTTCCTGCGATGCCACCATTGCTGGGAGTATCAAGAATGTACGTATGCGAACTTGTCAAGATCCGTACGTCCGAGATCTACTTGAGGGAGTGACAACCCAAAAAAAAGAAAGAAAAAGACCCAGAAAAGTGAGACATCCCGCATCTCACCAAACCCCGAGAAAGACGGAAAAAAAAAAAAAAAAAGCCAAGTAACAGGGCGGCAAAGTGGCTACGATTGCTACTAATGACAGCGATAGCGTTTCCGCCTGAGGCACAGCGACTTCCCAAAAACCGCCTGGACATCAGTCGATGTATGTCATCCGATCCGAGTGGATCGTGGCCAAACTTCTTTTTTTTGCCTCCTTTGTTTGAACTTCGAACTACTCTATTCTGCAATTGCCTCGAATCTTGCCTACTACCTGTACTCCAACAACAACAACAACAAAAAGCCAAGCTCGAGATTTGACAGGGGAAATAGAAGAAGATTGAGCCCTCTTTTCTCTTTTCCCCGCATGATAATCTTACCGCATTCGGAAGGGATTGGCCAAGACTCTGGACCTTGAAGCAATCAGACAGAACAGAACAGATCCAATTCCATTCCCCCACGCTTTTTTCTTTCGGGGGAAGGGAAAGTCTGTACACGTTTCAACTTGCTTTGTTCTAGGGGGAAGTTCAAAGACGATGCTTATTGCTTCCCTTACTCGATCGGGCCATGCGGAGAGAGCTCCAGTAACACCGATGACGTTGTATATCGGACGACCATGGTCTGATGAGCTCCTAGACTAGCTTCGGTGAAAAGAAAAGAAAAGAAAGAAAGGAAAAAGAAATATTTTTTTGGTGACCTTTCCCTTTCCCTCTCTCCGGTGATCCTCATTCCATATACCCGTTGTAATCTGTTATATCTTTCAATTCACTATCATTCTTATCCAATAAGGCAACGTCATGTTGTGTGAGATATCCGGGTTGGATGACCGTCACCCCACTTGTTGTCTTTGAAACCCTGGTCCAGATCTTTTGACTACTATAAGAACTGTCCTGAGTCTCACCCTCTGCATATCTCATATCCTCATCACTTCCCTCCTTCAAGCTCACACCCCAAATCTTCTCTTTTTCTTGTTTTCCCTTTCCCTTTTCCAAGATCCACAAAGTCAAAATGTCTATTCCTGAGATGCAATGGGCTCAAGTCGCCGAGCAGAAAGGCGGTCCGCTCATCTATAAACAAATCCCCGTCCCCAAGCCCGGACCAGATGAGATACTTGTCAAGGTTCGCTACTCTGGCGTTTGCCATACCGACCTTCACGCCTTGAAGGGGGACTGGCCCCTCCCCGTGAAGATGCCGCTGGTGGGTGGACATGAGGGAGCTGGTGTTGTCGTCGCCAGGGGTGACCTGGTGACTGAGTTCGAAGTTGGCGACCATGCTGGTCTCAAGTGGCTCAATGGGTCTTGCCTTGCTTGTGAATTCTGCAAACAAGCCGATGAGCCCCTCTGTCCTCATGCGTCGCTGTCTGGCTACACAGTCGACGGAACTTTCCAACAGTACGCCATCGGTAAGGCCACTCACGCCTCGAAGCTTCCGAAGAATGTTCCTCTCGATGGTGTCGCCCCCGTCCTGTGTGCGGGTATCACGGTATATAAGGGATTGAAAGAAGCCGGCGTTCGACCGGGCCAGACCGTCGCCATCGTTGGTGCTGGCGGTGGCCTCGGCTCTTTGGCGCTGCAGTACGCGAAGGCAATGGGCATCCGTGTGGTGGCCATCGACGGCGGAGAAGAGAAGCAAGCCATGTGCCAGCAATTGGGAGCGGAGGTATGCCAATACAATTTCCCCTTGCCTTGAGCTGTTTTTCCTTGCTATCACCCAAAATATACTAACGAAACATTTTCCCATCGCAGGCATACGTCGACTTCACCAAGACCCAAGATCTCGTTGCAGACGTCAAAGCCGCTACCCCTGAAGGCCTAGGTGCCCATGCGGTCATCCTTCTCGCCGTTGCCGAGAAGCCCTTCCAGCAGGCTGCCGAATACGTCCGCTCGCGTGGTACCGTCGTCGCTATTGGCTTGCCCGCCGGCGCCTTCCTCAGGGCTCCTGTTTTCAATACTGTGGTCCGCATGATCAACATCAAGGGTAGCTATGTCGGTAACCGTCAAGATGGCGTCGAGGCAGTTGACTTCTTTGCTCGCGGTCTGATCAAGGCTCCATTCAAGACTGCACCATTGAAGGATCTTCCGAAGATCTTTGAGCTCATGGGTTCGTTCTCCATTCCCTGCGATGCATAACTCATTTCATTTAAAGTTATGCTAACAAGCTAAATAGAGCAAGGCAAGATTGCCGGTCGTTATGTGCTCGAAATCCCCGAGTAAATGAGAAACTATACAGCGCAGCGGCAGGATAACAACTATTAGAACTATGGGGTTTCATTGTGTCTTAAGGTCTCCGGGTCATAGAATATGAAAGAAACGAGAATGCCGATACAGAAGATGCTACAAGAGCGTATTGAGGGGTAGCTGGTGGCCTTGTATAATCGATAGGTAATGATTTATGGTATGAATTTTAATAGCGTTCTATTCACATTAGAACCCTCGTCTTTCGCTTTCTCCGTAAATCATATGCCTCTTAGGGGCACTGCTATATAATGAAAACAAAATCTTATTCGTGAAGCACTCGCCCATTAACGGGATCTTATATATCTTAAGCCTCCAAGCTTTTACTACGAAGAATTAGAAGAATTAGACAATGGGCCATTTGAACCGTCGTCTGAGAAGGAAAGTGTTGAAGCAATTGACAGCAATAGCCCACGATACTGAATCCTACCGCAAAGACCTGTATTTGTTGAGTAATTAATTAATGCCTTCGCAGTTCCTGTTTGTAACGGAGAATGGCTTGTCAAACCATTATCCATCAACCTTGCAATCCATCTAGTATGGCCATTGGTATATATGTACTAAGAAACCGAGGAACAAAAACTTACACAGGATTGGCATTAAACCCCCCCCCCCAACCCTCCGACTCCACCGGCACGTCATCCTTTTCAGTTTCGTGAGACAGCCTTGATTTGATTTTGACATCCATAATGAAAGGAAGGATCTGTACCGACAAGGGAACTGAGAAGAAGATACGAATTAAGCCCAATAATAAAAGAAAAAAAATAACAATAAGAATAAAAAAAAAACTATGGAAGGAGGAATGGAAGAAAGAGAGGGAAAGTAGATAAGACTGAGCCAGCACCTGCAGGATCAAGATGTATGTATACTATAAACGGTGATAATTGTTTCAAATCTGCGAAGAGACGGAGATTGAATCTCTTATCGATTCAGCCACAAAACCAACTTCATAGTTCTTCTATCGAGGAATGATAGCCCCAGAGATAAACCAAATTTAGGAGACAGTGAGACGAAAGGGTTTCTTTCATTGACCACGGTCTTATCTAAACGAACATGGAAACAATTGCATGAATCCTTCCCAGTATACACGTGCCGTAGAGTTTCCAGGCTCTGTAGTGTCAATGTATGACAAAAGAACAAAGTACACACTATGCTTGGAGCTGGCTGGTATAGAAGAGCTACAAACTAGTAATAAAATGAATAGATCGAAAGCAAACTTTAGGTATATGAAACAACGTCTACACAGCACCCGGCCCCTTATGATTCGATTGATCCAGTAGGAGTCGGGGTTTGATATAATCCTCGTCCAGCTGTCGAAACCAGGCGCCATGATCTCCGGACGACCCTCCCGAGAAAAGGTCCCGGATAGCCTGACTGGCGCTCCGCCCGGTCTCTCGCCTCGACGGTGACACCGTAGCTGCTGAAGAATGTGCTTGTGAAGGACCCAGATACTGGGGTGGTTGGGAGGGTGATCGCCGCAGTCGAGAAACTGTAGGGGCTGAAGGAGGAAGGTCGTCGTCTGAGGGTACTTCATCCACATCTAAATCGAAGGCATCGACAGGGTCGGTATCTGTCGCTCGGCCCTTACCGTGACTTCTCAGACCGAACTCATCTTCGCTGCCCGCACTACTGTCACTGTGACTCCCAATGCCGCTGCCAAGTAGTGTAGCTGTGGATGAACGGTCGCGGGCTGTTTGCGCATCCTTCTGGCTGTACGCATTTGAGTAGAGACGTGAATGTCTCCGACCTTTTCCCGAACTAGATGGTGGAGGGCTAGGACGGCGGTTATTGCCGCTCGAATAGCTATCGTTCCGGTCAAGCTCTCCCCGCTGCATGCCATCTAATGGGATATTTGAGTCCATGCGGCGGGGGGTATATCCCAACGCGGTATCGGATCGTTTGTAATACGTTCCCCCGTTAGTAACTTCAATGTCAAATTCATCGTCAGATTCGAGTTCCTCGACCACCCCTGTTCGGATACCAAGGATCTCCAACATTCGAGCTGTGGTGCCGCCGAAAATTATGACGGTCAACACGACAACAACAAGAACGGTAGCTCGCAATGCGGGAGCATTGACACCAGTGAGACCTGCAGCTAGTGCCACGCCAACAGCTCCACGAAGCCCGGCCCAGAAGAGCATGGCCTGATAAGCGAAGGGTAGCTCATCTGCAACTTCCATTCCGCGTCGGCGCGCTCTATATCGAATAAACCAATTAATTGCCTTGGATAGTGGGAAAACGGCGAGATACCGAGCGAGGCAGATACCGAAGACAGCTACCATGATGAAAAGGGGCTTAAACTGGAGATTTCTCTGGACAAGCAAGTCGAGTCCCAAATATATAAAGATAAAGTTCTCTGACAGTTGTGCCATCACCTGGAACAGATACTTCGTCGTTAATTGAGTCCGGCGTGACATGTTGTAGTATGCATAATGTTTTAAAGTGATACCACAGAACAGGAGAGAGACAATGCCTATTTACTATGAGCTTCTGAGTATTTTCTTTAAGGGGATTCTGCCAACTTACCAGACAGATAGACGCCGTTGGAGAAGAAATAACTTGCATATGCGATAAGAACGATCAGACAACTCTCAATTTTGGGCACGCGGCGGACATGTGTATGCTTGAGACCCAGTGCAGTCATGATACCTACAATCATGCCTACCAGCATACTACCGAAGAAGACAAGTAAGAACAGGCCGATAGCCTCAAATAGATTGAGGAAAGTCAGAGAGCCTGCGTCGCTATCTGCATATTTCTGTGCGGTCTCGAATAAGACAATCGCAATTGCATCGTTCAAGATCGACTCGCCGAAGATAACGGTGTAAAGTTTCGGCTCCACTTTGTATAGGTTAAATATGGCGAGGATAGTAACTGGATCTGTAGCAGATAGCGTAGCGCCTACAGAGATAGCCTCGACGAACGAGATATTCAAGCCATCCAATGGAATCCGCGTCCAAACATACAAAACAAGCCCCAGCACGATAGCGGATATGAAGGTCCCCACAAACGCGAAGGTAAGAATAGTACCAATGTTTCGGAAAAAGTTTGCCTGGTGAAGTTCGTACCCTGAGGCCAATATAATTGGAGGAAGGAGGAGGTTAAAGAAAAATTGGTAATCGAACGTAACACTGTCCTGGATGGGTGATTCGGGACTCAACCTGATGATCAACCCAACGAACATACCTATAAACATGTGAGAAGCCAACCCCCGGGTATTGCGCTGATTGTAGAAGAATGAACAAACCAGCAAAAATAGAAAGGACGGTTTCATGCACCGCCTGGATCTTCCTCTGCTGGAGAATGTAACTGGTGAATAGCGCAAACATCAAGAGCATAATCAGAATAAAGAGGGCCCAGGAGCTGAAGAACTCCTTGGTACCAGCTTCCGGGACATCTACCCAAACCCATTATAGTCAGAGATAATGCAAGTGGTATTACGACCTCGAATATTGGGCGGTTCGGTGCGCACCTTCATCGGGATCGGACTCGGAGTCCGCCGCTCTACCTAGCAAAGCAAGCATCGTCAGCTATGGCATGGCGCGTTTGAGTTATCAGGTGGAAGTCGGATAAGAAGAGGAGCAGTGCGAGACAGCGTCAGAACTAACTGACGCCGTCACCGTGGCAAGTGAATGCTTCTTAACAACAAAACCCGTGATAGGAGACATACGGATAAGTTGATGAAGGACATCGCCCATCAGTTGACTAGCCATCTTTACGAAGGCCACGCAACCACGACAGCGGAAGACACCAAGCGGTTAACTCCAGCTGTGAGTCTCTGACGCCAGACCAAGGCGCACATAATCCGCTGACAAGAGAAAGTGACGAGAACAAAAAGTGAAGGGCAAGGGGGAGGGCAGAGGAGATAGTCATGTAAGTACTAGTAGGTCAGGTCGGTAGATCGGGACAAGTATTTGACGGCGAGCGGTGGCCTGCCAAGACTAACAAAGTCCCGCCGGCTGTCCGCCGCTATATTTATCTAACGGAGTATTAATATAGTCTCTACACTCGAATCTTTATGATTTTCTATGAGCTACTACTTCTGTTACACCTCGAAAGTATACTGCAACCACCTGAATCCGGGATGACCTTCACTTTCTACACCCGACGTCCCTCGACGAGCCGGCTGGTCAACCATGCTGCAAGGACCGCAGCGCAACCCCCGAACCTCAACACCCACCCAACACTGTCATCCCACGGTTCACCTCTAGGTTTCTGGGTCATCTTAAAAATAGCACTGCAAATCAAGCTGGACAGGATCTGCGGCGATGAAACTGCCACATTATGAAGCCCGAGGATGATCCCCGCTTGTGCTAGATTCTCTTCCTCGTCCATAAGCTTCCTTGGTGACGTTAATCCATCTTCTAGATCATCGTCATCGGTAACCGTATTTGGCCGATCGGAGGCGCCGGTAGAATGCCGTATATTTCGTCCTGCCAGCTCTGACTGATGTCGCCGAATCCGGCGCTCGGTGTCAATCCGCGCCACCTCTGCGGAGATCAGCGCGAAAGGTGCCCAGAGCGTTAAAGCCCAAGAGATCCCGACTATTCCGATCACCACTGTTGCTGCTTGGTAACTGGAGATGAAAAGGGTACTAAACATACAGAGCGCAAAGAGTACATGGGATAAAAGCCAAGCTCGGCGGAGCGTGAACCCTGGAATCTGCAGTTTCGACAAACACGTTGGTCCGTCTGGGACTTCGAAATTTGTCTTATCTGGGATAGTTGGAGGGGGCTCCGAGGCTGTACCGACTGGTAGGCTAGAGCATGACATTCTCCTCCCTAGAAAGGCCCTTGCGTCATCTGAAGGGCTGCAGGTCTCCTCGGGTGAGGCAACAGGCTGGTAAGTAGGGACAACGAAAATCGGCAATGTTATATTGGCTACAAAAGAAATGATGGCATAAACGAGAAGAGCAAAGGTTCCGATCCTGGTAGCTTTCTCCCAAGCCTCGTTGATATCATTGTCAGAGAGATTCGGATGTTCATCAAAGATTGGGTTGACATAGAGCTGTCCGATATATGTCGTAGCGTAGAAGAGGAAAGGAAACCAGCCAACCCATGCAGCCAGTTGGACTTCACAGACTCTGGCAATCTGCGGCGGTAGGTACCGAATCGACTTAAAGACCTGTCTGAAGAAGGTCACAATTCCAGGGTTTCCTGTAGAGGAAGTGGGTTCGGAGCGAGGATCTCGTTCCTGAATATACAGGCAGCTAATCAACAATGTGATGCCAAGTGATAGAGATGCTAGCGCGCACAATACTTTGAACTGCGTGTTACCCAAGAACAGGAGATAGCGGGGCAAATCGATGTATCCAAAGATGTATCCTAGAATATTACCCACGCCAGTGAGCCGGCTAGCCCAGGCATTTGCTGATTCTTGTTGATGGGCTGGCGCGTTATCAACTATAAAGCACCGGATACCTGCTTGAACTGCGCACACTTAGTATCGTTGGGTCAAAGACAAGAGACGAATGGATCCTACCAGTGTTTATAGCGAAGTCAAGACAATACATCAGAATAGTTGCAAAGACTATGATCGCTGTGTTGGTCCCCGTAGACCCTTGGTCGACACCAAATAAACCGAGAAAACCGCCTACAAGTTCTTTCACCCATGCGAGAGCAAGCAGAGCCACAACAGTTGCCAGGCCACCAACTACCATGAAGGGTTTCCTTTTACCCCACGACGAACGACAGTTATCGCTGCAAATGCCGATGTATGGCTGCACAAGCGTTCCTGTCAGAGGGCCCGCAATCCAAACGAAAGCCAGCAGAGCCTTGCTCATCCCGAGAGATAAAAGGTAGGGCTACACAAACACGTACGCACGCGGACACGAAGTCAACGTCTATTCTTACGTAGGTATCAGGATATGTTCGCTTACTGATCCATTCGATAGTTCCACTGACCAGACAATTTGAAGTCTATTTTTCTAATGTCAGTTTACAGTCTTAAGGAAAGATACCATTGGGCCCTATGATAGGCAGAGCAGACGACTTACCCACCAATACATAACGTCAGCAGGAAGAGGTACCAGGTACTCTTTGTCTCCGGTAAATGTCCAGTGTCTTCAGGTTCAGCGTCATTCTGCATGTCTTGGTCTGCTATAGAGCCGGCATCGTTATCATTGTCTGATCCCACCAGGGGCGACGTCTCGTTCGCTACTCGTTCATTGGTTTCCATCATTGATGTGGATAAGACCGGAAGCTTTGCTGGCTAAGAGGCCAGATTTAGCTCCTGGGAGGATGTATAGCCCGTAGGTAAATTTACCCAAAGCGTAGGACCTGTTCTGTATAGGGATGGGTGAGGATATTAAGTAGGTATGACTTGGAAGGAAGTGAGTGCGGAGTAAGTATTCTGTCCTTCTTTTTCTTATGTTAAGTATCGTGATGAGGAGAATATCCCCAGGCGAAATTGCAACTTCAGGCAATGTTAAAAGAGTGTCCAGACCCCAGTCAATAGCTAGTAGTGTAGAGATCCCGGATGCTTATTTGGACCAATCAACACAAGTCGACACAGGAAAGACCATTAGGCACAATCATTTACAGATAAAGGTAGACTGGCTAGAGTTAGCTTCAAGGCGAAAATAACGGATACACAGATCCGAAGGAAACTGGGTGTAATGCTGGGGGTGTAGACTGTCCTCTCAAACTACTCGACGTCAGCAGGGCACATCACATGACTTGGCACATCACATTTACAGGGTTACTAATGGAGTCGAGATCCGAACCATGGGTTGCAGCGACATGTCAGAAGGACAGGTTCCAATGATTTGAGTTGTATTTATCGTGTGATTTAGGGTAGCATTTTACCTCCTAAAACTTCAGTATTTCCATCCTAAACACAGCATAATAAAAATCCGATAATGTTCCGCAATATATTTGCTCAAAGCTATACGCCGCTTTTATTCCATCCGCGTCGTGCTTTCCCTCGTGATTCCTGCCATACAGAATCCCCATATGGAGGAAAGAAAAATGATACAGAAAAACCATCCAATATCAACATAGCGCGTGAGAACCAGATCAAAACCAAGCAAAGGGGGGGAGAAATCTCAGGAGTGATTATGATAGAATTGCAGCTCAGGTGACGACCAGTAACATATGTACGCACACCAAAATCCAACACATTTCCAATTAATAGACCGAAAGAAAACGGCAAGCCTGCACTGAAATCCTTTTAGATCTTGGAAGTACGCTGGGGAGCAGAGATTAGGAGACTTTCTCAACATGTCTCAATAAACGTGATGTAGCAGTCCAGCAGCCGAGTCATAGTTGGAAAACCCTGCTGGCTGGATTAAATAATTCAGTAAATGGTATCAACAAATATTCTAAACTGTAAGATATCTGAGCCGGAACCGTCGGAACCAACCGTACGTATCACGGTTGGCAAAACCGAGGCCATTATTAATGTTGACGAGAGCTGGGATAAGGACCATTTGGGTCAATATTCCCTTCGTGCCTTCTATATGTGCTGCTGTAGAAGTTGAGGAGCGAGCATGTGAGGTGCCATCATGGTAGACATGGCGGAAGGCAATGCCATAGTAGATGGCATCGAGGTGACAGTAGAGACGTTGACCACTGTACTTGGCATGGAGTCTGGAGACGATCCCTCATCCTGGGAACCAATTTCGTTGTCTTCATTTTCCAAGTCATCTTCATGTGCATGGAGTGGTTGTTGACCGTCCTGTTGAGCTTCATGGATCCGACGATGTCTGTTAAAAATGGTTAGTATGCTTGCGACTAGGTGGGATCATTGGATAACTCACTGTGCAAGGTTGTCGGAGCGCGAGAAGGCTTTGTTACAGTAAGGGCAAGGATAAGGTCTTTCCTGCGTGTGGGTCCTCACATGTCTAAGAGGTCAAACGTCAGTAGATGCTTAAAGAATTGAAAATATAAGACCACCCAATAGATGGTTGTGGCTACAGAATGTTGCAACTAACCGCTTCAGATGCTCTAATCTCTTGAAAAGTCTCCCACATGACGGAATAGGGCATGAGTGTGACTTCTGTGGATAGGGACCAAGCTCCATCATCGTAGCGCTTCGAGCGCGACGAACAGGGCCCGGAACAAACCGCTCCGCCTTGTTCATTGCGCTGTGTTGTACACCTGTCTCCAGGACATCACCATGAGGAAGTGCGGTCAACTCATCTGGAGGGTTCGCAAGCGGCAAACTATGCTGTTCAGGATTTTCTTCGAGGCTTGGAAGAGGCGTCCCATTGCGAGACATTTCCTGTAGCAAGTTCTTTTGGGGAAGGGCACCCGTGGAATAGCCATTCATGATACGGCGAGACGGATCACGGCGGGGCTCATCTGCCTCAGCGACGGGAGCCACCGAACTGGAAACAGAGCGCCGCAGGTCGCTTGGTTTATGGGCAGCATATGCGATTTGTTGCGAGGGCCCCGGCGTTTGACCATGAGTGGGGGTAGCAACCGAGTTATTCACGCCTAGCGGTATGGAAGAACGCCGCCGCCGTTGCTTGTACGTTGGAGAGCCCTCTAAAACAGAGTAGACGTTTGAGTGAAATGTTCTTGCAGGGGTGGGGAAATGAGCGCTTGCGAGATTTGAGGGAGGCAGCTGCATCATTGGGTTGAATGCTGCAGTAGAAGAAATCTCAGGGATAGCAGTATAGAGACCGGTATCTTCATTAGCAATGTATGCCGGCTCGGTGCCAAGCGGAACACTGTGCTGTGGAGGCGTAACGGGTTCGAAGGACAATCCCCGGTTGCTGTAATCTTCGTATTGGGACGAAACGAACGACGGCGCCGGTGAATACTCGACGAAAGTCGGCATGGAAGCATGGCGCTGATGCACTCGAACAATGGGCATTCCATTGCGGTCGTACTGGAATGGCCCATAATCTAATTCGCGCTTAACAACGCTCTGTGCCAGAGTGTTGGGCATATGGATCGGGTTGTAAATTGCCGGGCTGCCAGATTCGTCCGGAAGAAGTGAGATCGTCGGCGGGGGCATCTGGGGAGCCATCTGGGGAGCCATCTGAGGAGGAGGCATAGCGTCAACGGTCCGAACCACTGGGGAAGCGGGTTGGCCATATGTCGTACTTGCGTGTGCAGTAAACGATGAGGAGTTTGCTTGTTGTGCCTTCGTGAGTTGTTCATACAATGATTGAGATGAATCGAACTCGAACGACAAAGCAGGCTCGCTGACCGCGACGGTGGTCGCCTCTTGTCCCATTTTCTCCCGCTTTAGATCACGTTCTAACGCGTCGAGAAACAGCCGATCGTGCGGAACGCTATACCAGTAAAAAACTTTTTGCTTTTTCTGCGTTCGAATGCAATTGTTCTTATAAAGGAAATCAAGGAACGGGCTCTTCGGTTCTTCCAATGTCGCATCTGTTCCAGCCTTCAGGTTTCGAAGATCAGAAAATATACCCTCTTCGAACTTCTTCGAATTCTTGACAGGGCGTCCAAAAGCCTGAAACCTGAAGGCCAGGCACCGAACTATATCAGTGCCCGAGATGTGAAAAAGATTGCTCCTATCACCAAATCAGCCGGACACTCTCTTCCCTCGAGGCGGGGTGGACACGCGATCAAACGAACCATAGAACACAGGATATGTAGTCGCCAGTAGGAAGCAGGAATCGTCTAATAAGTTGATCCGGTTGCCAGTCTACTGGCGCTGAAAGAAGGAAATACTTCACTATATCAGGCATTGACGTTAGTCCAGGAAGAAATACTTCTCAACATCACGTTACGCAAACGCTCGAGGTGGTCCATTATATAATTGAAGATACCCGACTCACAATTATCAACCTGTTGTAGCGCGACTTGCGCGTCATGAGGAAGGCTTTGCTGCGCCTCATTCGAGAGCATGAATGTTTCTGGCTTCTGGGGAGGTGCCATAGGAGCACCATGTTGCGGATACATCTTGCTCCGTGAATGCCTGTGCGTTTCATTAGTACGATGCTGAAAAGGGTATCTTGTCTGAGCCAGTCGATGAGAGAACAACTCGGCGGCTTATGCCCTTTGGAGTAGCAGTGAGGGGAGGGAACGAAAACATACGCACAGGCACAACTGTCCCACAAGCTCTAGATTAAAGAGCGATGAAAAGAAAGTGATAGAGATGGAGCAGAAAGAAGAAAGGGAAAAAGAAAAGAAAGGGACTGGGTTCAGGATGTTATCAACGACCGATCATGGAAACGCTGAAGGTATCCAAACACAAGAGGAGCCGGCCTCTTTCAGAGAAAGGTAGTTGGGCGTTGACGTTGCGAGGCTTGTCAACTCAATGAAGAGAAAGAAAGAGGGCAAGAGAGAGTTGAAGTGGGCCAGCCCGGATCCAAGTCTCTTTGAATAACTCGCACGGCGAAAGTGGAACGAAATGAAGGGTGATGAAGAGAAAGGAAAATAAAGAAAGAGGTCAGTCGCGATGAGAAGGGGAGGGGGAAAGGATAAGAGAAGGCGGAGGATGAGTCCCGGAGATGTTGCTCTTTTACAGCGGTTAGATGGTAATATTAATAACACTAGGGTAATAAAATAGTAAAGGTAGGTAACTATGTCAATCAATCAAAATAATAATGTAAAAAATTCAGCTAGTGTCGAGGGGTCAAGTTAAGAACTTGGAAGAGGAATTCAGGGAGCGCCGACCGAGACCGGATGAGGTTTCCCAGTTGGAGGAGGCCCTTTTCTGGCTCCGTCTTCACCACTACAACTTAATTAAGGTACTTAGTACGACGACTAACCTGAGTCTCTTTCTTTCTCTTCCTTTGGATTGTGGTTGGGCTGCGGGAAGGACGCACGACGAAAAAGTAGGGCTCCTGTTGGCGAAGCGGAGACTGGCGCCAGGGACCATCCCCCAAGTACAACTAGGTAACGCCATCCATACATTGTACTGTACACATCGTTTACCATACTCCATTCCCTTCGAGCCAATAGGGACGGAGTGCATCCGAGCATCAGAGCGGCTGACCACCTACTCAACACAAATATGGGGAGGTAATGTAAAATACCAGAGTAGCAAAACTGTCCCATACCAATACGATATATGGGCCGTATGACGAGGTGGGGCTTCCGTCGAGTTCCAAAGATTCCAATCCTGTCGACTTGCCCTGGAGGGAGGGGCCACCTAACTGGGTCATCAGCCCGTTTTTTTTCTACCGGGTCTCTAAAGATTAGGGGAGTTTGTGTTCTGCGCCATGCCAAGTCTTACTAACAATGGGATCGGGTATCCCACTATTGTAGAAGCCCTGGCCACTCCCACTCTAGATTATAGTCGTGTGTATTATTTTCTACATTCATATAAAGAAGAGGAAGAAAGGCTCCGTACTTAGATTGTATTAGCCTTCCTTTTACACAACCGCCCCTTGTATGTACGTGTGCCGAATATGTGGTGGCTAAATGACAAAATCAACAGAGCATCCCAGGCTGGGACTAAGTAGAACAATGATATCGGGAGGGTATCTGGCCGGTAGTTCCGATATTCCTTCAGGAACTTGTGATTTCATCCATGGTTAAAAAAAGCAAGTGAAGCGTGTACTACTGTCCGAATATTTTTTAAGCGCCCAAGAAAATAATACCATTATCATTATAAATATAAATAGAAAAATAGAACAGAAAAGGTAAAAAATATCGAAAACTAAAAGGTAGATGGGGGGGGGAGAGGGGGGGGAAAGGATAGATGAAAAATGGAAAAAAAATTTAAAAAAAAAAAATAAATAAAATAATAAAATAATTGACAGAGCTTATTGAACTGTTTTCGCTTTTCCACAGCCCATAGGAAAAAACTATAATCTCGAGTTGGTGTCTACCTTGTATTCTTATTATTAGATGACCAGAGTGCTTACTTTGGGGATCTAATTGGCTTGTCTGTGTTGCATGAATATAAATATTATCCGGCAATCTGCACTTCACCAACTGGGTGATCACCACAGCGCTTAACCAGTCAAGTCATGTCAGTTGCACAGGTTGCATAGTGATCCTTCCTACTCCCAGCCATCTAGGCTTTCTAACTGACCAGCCAAAAGGAGCTCATCACCCAGTGAATGCGACAATTCTCCAACCATGGATGCCCCTACAAGCGGACCCCCAAAACAATGCCAAGACTGCACAAATAGATAAAACTGGCGCGGGAGGCAATTGTGAAGCATCCGCCCCTTGTTTCAAACTCCATGTGAGCGCTTACTGTGAGCCAATAGGAGCCGCTGATTTAAGGGTCTCACCCCCACGGGTGGCTCCTATGGCTATAGCCCACTTCCGTAGTAGTGGTCCAGTGGTGCGGTGTATGTAGGTATGTATGTACGTACTCCATCGGAGTAGGTGAGAGTTTATTACAGGAGAGAGTGCTCCGTGAAGAAGCCGGCAATTCCTTCCAGCCTGACCAGGATTGCTATTACTTGTCTCGCAGAACAGATAGTTAGCGCTTGTAGGATGATCTCATAGCCGAAGGAAGCAGCTCTGTGGTCTCGTCATCCGCAGG
The DNA here is from genome assembly GCF_009176365.1 of Aspergillus alliaceus. Taxonomy (NCBI): domain Eukaryota; kingdom Fungi; phylum Ascomycota; class Eurotiomycetes; order Eurotiales; family Aspergillaceae; genus Aspergillus; species Aspergillus alliaceus. The sequence goes on from NW_022474713.1 coordinate 268,345, forward strand.
CGTAGTATGAATTAAACAGGGGAGATGATCTTGGGAAACTTTTTGGGAACTGGTTGAAGATAAACACTGTGTCGCAAGTGGCTAGATTAGCACCAAAAATAGGCTTTACATGGTCAAAATCTGTTAGGACATCGAAGCCTTTTCGTTTCCCTATTTTTCTTTTCCCTTTTTTTCTTCCCCCCCTTCCCTTCTGCATAGACCATAGACTAACGACTATTGAGTGTTTGGGGCGGCAATCCAACCTTTCTTCTTAATAATAACACGGGCATAGTCTATCTGCCACAACCCACTGATGGTCCCAGTCCCCTGTTCTTGAATACCACTAACAATTTACGAACATACAGGTACGGAGTACTAAATACAAACAATAAGTTGCCATGCACAGTACATGATATCACACCGGCTGTCAGTCCTCTGTACAGCCTCATCAGCTTTATCTAGGGCTTGAGTAATATGTGGTATTTTTGACCAGTCATTCTGACTTGTCACTTTCATATAGCAGCGAGTTTTTGGTTGCCACCTTTGCCATCAAGCCATGTCAATTGGCAGGCTACTGCAGCCCAGATGGGTTTTTCAGGTGTACTCAGGATATATTCTATTGTATCCTTCCAATATACCTAGATTAATTCTCCTACCTTGACGTCGGCTTTAAATACTAGTGCTGTTGATAGTATCCAGAGCTAAACTAGGCTCGGTTGCCGGGGCCTCAGGGTTGGGTTTGGGCTTCACTACACTCTAATCTTTGAAATAACGCTAGGCTACTATTTACTCTTTGTCGTTTGCCTTATATTGTTCATCTGTAAGAGACTATGTTGTCGGATGACTTTTTATCAAGCATTGATCACATTCCAACGGCGAGTGTGTTATCCTCATATAGAATCAACTCTTGGCCGTCAATTTCCCTGTCTAGCATAGGTATAGGTCTACGGGATATAAAGGCGTGGACAGTTACGCTAGGAGATTTTTTATATTAAACTGGAGAACCTGATACTCCCCGTACACAATGCTTTATATTAAGTGACCCATGCTTTTTGCGAACTATAAGACTATAGTACATGTTCGTCCATATCCATTCAAACGGTCAAAGACGTTGGTCTCCAGGGGTGATCTACACAACCCAATTCTTGGGAGAAAGCAGTAAGCTTTAGCGACGATCACACCCCGATGAGCCCTGCGAGTATCATAGCCCACTATTCTATGTGTAGTGTTCCATATTTGCTCTTTTTCTAAGCTGAGTGACTATGTTTGCGATCGTCTCAGGTACCAAGAGCGGGTAACTTTGGCCCACTGACGGACTTGTCCTGCACACGTAGTAAAAACATCCAATTGCTGCTTATAAACCATTGCGAACGATCAGACAAAACCCATTGGCCCGATCGATGTATCCCTGCCAACCTACCGTCGTAGTTATTACCCACCTATTTCGGCCGAACGCACCCCAGCATATCCTAACGCATAGAAGAAGCACATGCTCCCTCAAAAGTGTTAGTGTGTAGGTATAGATGTATATAGGTACTGTACATACGTGGACATAGTATGAGAAAAGAAACGAAGGCTAGAGCCCAGCCAAAAAAAACCTTCAAGAACCCAAAGTATTTTAATCGAAAGGTGCGGGAATCAGTACTTATTCGATTACCTAATTACTGGAGGCCAGTTACCCGTATCCGGTCTTCGATAGAGAAAGTATCAACAATTAGATCTGACAATGTTACTACCTGCTTAGAGACAATGGAAGCCGTAAATATCTAGAACTTAGTAAAAACACTCATTCATCGGGTGGACACTGGACACAATGCAATAGAATTGGGAATGATGGTTTCTAGTTCTAGTGCAGAGTCAATAGTACCTTACTACTACTATAGGAGGTCCCCACTTTGAACAGACCGTCGACAACCGAACTAGGTAATTGTACCTGAACTAGGCTACAAGTGGCTTAGAGTTACTTTGCGCGACGGAGATACTGCAATGCGCGGCAAGGATTAGTACGGTTGTCTCATCCTCCGAAGTCACTAGTCCGAGTAGAAAAATGAGCATTTCTTTTCTCTCTGTTCTTCTGAAACTAAATACGCTGATCATCGAGAGAAAATAGGACCTGGTCTTTGGCCCGCTCGGTACGACGGGTTGTTGCTTGATCGGCCACGGTGAAACGATCTAGAAAAACCTCCTTCAAAGTTCATATCTACGAGGTCATTGTGTAAACCTTGAGTACTATTAATACCACACAAGGTCAACTGTTGATACCATGATGCAACTGTCTCAATTATTGCGTCCTACTTACCATATTCGTTGTCCAAACATACCCAGTCTTGAGGGGCATACTTAGATATTACCCTGATCAGAATTAGCACAACGAAAGGTAAATGGGAGCGGATGGCTTCCCTCTCTCTCCTTTTTTCCTTTTCTCTTTTATTATGAAAAAGGAAAGAAAGGAAAAATAAAGAAAGAAAAATAGAAAACGAAAAATAGAGAAAAAAAGATTCCACTTGCGAAACTATCCCAGATAATACCAATGGCCACATAGCGCAGACTCGTTGGGGTACATGCTCTTTCTAGAAAAAAAATTTTTTTTTCATTTTTTTTTTTTTTAAAAAAAAAAAAAAAAAAAAAGCACTTGACCTAAAAGTCGATGCTCCTGGATTCTCAACTTATCCAGTTCATAAAGAGGGAATCGTCCATGTGTCCTTGGGAGACTTAGCACTTCTTGGCACTAGTAAGCTACGGGTGACCGAAGACATTTCCCGAAGTTCTCCCCCGATGGGGCCAGATGAATCGGTCTTAGCTTCTTCGTGTAGGAGAACAAAGTGCAGTTATCAATTTAACCCAGGAAAGTATTGTATTGGTGCGTGACCGCGGGTGCCAAGAGGTTGGTTGAGCACTAAGGGCAGTGAGTACACATTCTTTGTTTTCTATGTGCATTCCAAATGGCACCTTTACATACTATCTATTGACTCTAGTGTTGTCAAAACTATGATCATGGTTTCAAGACTATGGCTCGCTACCGGTGATACGAGTGATACGAGAGCATGATGTGCAACCGTATACTAGTCTAGCACTAGAGGAAGATAAAAAGTTTGACTGACATGTAGTAACTCGTGATGAGCGTATCATTCTCCTTACTAAGTTCTTTGCTTTGCTCGGAATGGCTGCGCGCAGAAATCTGAAACAGCTAATGCATAGTTGAAAATCCCCGTTCAACTCGTGATTTGCTGTTTCGCCTGACAGTGGACACATGGAATCTTACATATGCATGCTCGTGTCCAACAATGGAGCAGTATAAGAACTGGATGGGGTAATATCTTGCTTTGATAATGAGCACTATCGCCGGGCTATTCTATCCAGACTCCAGGGTAATTAATGTACTTATTAATAGGACTGGAGAAAAATCTGGAGCTATTCTACTAGCCATGCAGGTACCCTATCGGCCTAAAGTAGCCGGTGAAAAGGGATTGCAAGTTCGGAGTGGAACTCGTACAAACTAAATTCGTGCAACTGCAAACTACAAACTCAAATATAACGATTCATATGCTCCGCACTCAAAACACTTTGAAAACCGAAAATTTTGAACAGACGGCTCAATCGGGGAATAGAAGCAGATAGCAGTAGATCCCAACATTGTGTCGTTTTAGTATGTTGTACAGACTTAAGGAGTTGTGAATGTTGACCACCTCCAAAAAGGAAAAATGGCAAAAGAAGAGAAAAGAAATAGGGGAGTCTTCCGTTCTGAGTCTCTAGATTCAGCTCTAGCATAAATATATAGTATGTACCTACATCATCGATCTTTATGTACATATATATTATTTCCTGGTATACCCAGTACACCAGACCAGTGTCTCTGGTTTTTCCATGAGAGATAACGGCCGTTTCACAATAGCTACAAATCCAAAACCAATTCAGAAAACGTAGGATTGTCTCAGATTTTCGGGCTCCATTCTCAAAACTTAGTTTTCCTCGGAGGTTTCACCATATCGAGAACTGCGGAGTTGGAATGTGCTTCGAGGGAAAGCGCCCTAGAATAGTCAGAAAATAAACTTCTCAAGTTCCAATTCTCAAGTCGGAAGTCACAGGACGAACTCTTTGCAGGTGGGTAGTTTGACGGATGCCCTGTATTTGTTGTGTTGCAGTTCACTCCTCAGGCTAGCACAGGACATGGGACCGGGGTATATTCTAAATCCTTAGTTATACTCATCATCGCCGATAACGGATAGGAAGGATTGACGAAGGATGAATGAAGATTGTGCCGTGCCCAGAACGAGAGCGGGGGATTAGCGATAGAACTTCCATCACTGTCCCATGTGAAGATGCTTAGATTCCATGCCAATCCCCTAATCCAGGCAGCGGCAATAGACCCTATGTCATAAGCAGAGAGCTGATGTGATGATGTTATTTCTACGAAGATTTTCCGAGAATGTTCCGGTGCAGCAGGCAGACCAATGTTGGATTCTCTACCAGCACAGCAGTTTGTCATCTAACGGCGCCCTTTAGACCTGCCTCTGCCTGACTTTCGGGGACCTTGAATGGCGGACAAGTCTCGTTTGCTCAGGTTCAGGGTCCCTCTTGCAAACTTTCCGATAGACGGCCCCCCAACGCCACGCTCCCGTCTTCCCGGACTGGGTTTTGATTTGGGTGCGGGTTTCTCGAGGATAATTCCATTCTCTTTAGCTTCTCGTCGACGTTTGTCATCCTTCTTCTCGGCTTTGGCTTTGATGCCTCTTCGGTGTGATGAAGGCATGTTCTGATGGTAGAGAGATGCCTTGGCACCAAGCGATTGCATTCTCAGGTCAAGTGCTTTTAGTCGATTTTTACCAGTTGGCGCAAGATCCGACGACGAATCGAGGAGATGGGATTCTTTAAGAAGCCGCTGAAGCGCAAGATCGTTCTTCAAATTGGCGCCATCGTCACCGTCATCCTCATCTTTACTTAAGGAACTCTTGGCAGCTGCTTCTTTCATAGAAAACGATGGAGGTTTTGCGGTCTGGAAATCGTCATAGAATTAGGTAAATCCTCAATAGTATATGCATACGATGTAGACATACCATAAATGCTTTCCGCGCTCTCTTATTTATGGGCTCCTCCGCTATGGCCGACGAGTCTCGATGCTCGACTACCTCGACTTTGATGTCCCCGTCCGCATCTTCTGAAGCGCCGGCCCATTCGGAGTCCGATTCAGAAGCCTCAGACTCATCAGTACTACGCTCCTCTTTAGATCTATTAGTGCGTGTGATGTGGGAGTCGGGAACTTCCAATGGCTGGAATTGAGCTTCAAAAAATTTGCGGAAAATATCACGGGTGGAGCTATCGTTCGTTGTAGGCGTTGCTGTTTCGTCCTCGGCTGTTGTAAATCTCGATACAACGTTTGTATCTCTCTTTCGCTTTCCAACCATTTTCAGTCGTTAAGACTTTAGCAGAGCTTGTTCACCAAAGCTTTGAGCGACTCGAGTTAGAAGTATTCCATGGCGGTCAACCTGAGGTCCTTTCTTTTTTACTACGGTCACGTGTGATAAGATAAGTCGACCCCTCGTGGAATTTCCACATACAGTGACATAGAACTACAACACAGCACCAGGTTTAAAGTCCCATTTGTATCAAGCAAGATGACCAAGTTCCGTCCCTGCATTGACCTGCATTCGGGTCAGGTCAAGCAAATTGTCGGAGGGACTTTGAGCAATGTTTCTGCGGATCTAAAGACAAACTATGTTTCTAACCTTCCAGCTAGCTATTACGCTGAACTCTACCAGAAGTATGACTTACGTGGGGGGCATGTTGTGATGCTCGGCCCAGGGAACGATACAGCCGCAAAAGAGGCTCTTAGCGCATGGCCAGGTGGCTTACAGGTCGCCGGTGGAATCACAGATAAGAATGCTCAGTATTGGATAGACCAGGGCGCCGAAAAGGTGAGCTCCATTGTTTTATTGAATGTCATCTTCCCTATGTCCTGGTGATATATCTGAGTTAGATCTGGACTCCCCCCGTCTCCTTCCTATAAATCAAGCTACATCGTTTTTCTCTCTCTGAGCTGCTGATTGATCGACCTTGCATAGGTTGTCATCACATCATTCCTCTTTCCAGAGGGCAAATTCTCGCTTGAGAGATTGGAGTTGGTTCTTTCTGCTCTTGGGGGTGACAGGACAAGGCTAGTTTTAGATTTGAGCTGCCGCAGGAAAGACAACACATGGTTTGTGGCTATGGACCGATGGCAGACCATTACAGAAATGGAAATCAATCAAGGCAAGTTGTTACCTTCGCATCGGGCGTTTCTCTGCCTATGTTTCAAGATGGACATCTCCTGTGCTGACTAGGATAAAGAATCCATCTCATTGCTAGAGCCCTACTGCTCGGAATTTCTTATCCACGCTGCCGACGTTGAAGGGTTGCAACAAGGTGTCGATGAAGCGTTGGTGTCTAAGCTCTCCGAGTGGTGTTCCATACCGGTTACTTACGCTGGGGGGGCACGGAACTTAGAAGATCTTGAGAAGGTCCACTCAAGTAGTCAAGGGAAGGTCGATTTAACCATCGGTAGTGCGCTGGATATCTTTGGGGGGTCCGGCGTGACATTTGATGAATGTATACAATGGAACAAGGCGCACTGATTTAGTGATAGTATGGATTGCCGATAGAAATACATGATAGCTACCTAGGTCGAGACATTTATATACGTCTCTCCCTCCCCTCTCCCTCTCTTTCTATGGCATCGACATCAGTACTATTTCTCGCAAACACTAGCACAAAGGTCAAGCTTACATGACTGAGCAAAAGTAAGGGAATAGTTGGAAATAGGTATAATATTTGTAAATAATAATAGTGACAATGATAGAAATATATATCTGCTAAAATAAAATGATGCGGGTTTGACAACTTTATCAGGTGGTCCTGACAGTATTGCCAAAAGCGGCTTAGGCGCTGGATGTTCTCCCGCCTGGTGAACATCATCGTTCTATAGCCGCCCCTGTCAGCTGCGCATTTGGATTGGATCCAAGTCTCTTACGCCTACTTATTGTTCGTGTTGTCCTTATCTCCACCCCTTGTGCATTGATTTGTGATATCGTCAAAACCAAACTGGTCGGTTCCGCCAGCCACTTGTCACATTATTCAATCGTCAATATGAAACCCGTCGTGTCGGTGTTAAATGCGTGGTCCTGGTAAGTCTTCCAACAGGATGACTTTTTCATCATTCCCTTTCAAACTGACAATCTGTCTTTGCGACATAGCGCGATAATATCCCTCTTTGCCATTGTCATCCTCTCCGTCCTCGGATCGCTATACAAGGTTCGTTTGCGGCTAGGCCGGCTACTAGTTTCCTACTCTCGATCACCGTCTATTTTGCTTCCCGACCTGCATGTGTGGTGTACCGGAGACGAAGGCTAAAAGAGATGTTCACAGAGGGAGCACCACGGCTTTACCGGCTCAGAAGGTGAGCCTGAGGATGGCGGTGCAGTCGCTGCTTCGATCTTCACAGCCGTGTTTGTATATATCGTACGAATTACTCAGCCCCGATCCAATATTTAGAACACTGCATTGCTGACAGTTATGCTCCATAGGCCTTTTTCCTTTTCTGTTCTTTCCAGGCCTACCTTCATGTGCGAAGCCGCAGGGGAGGTGCGATATCGCTTAACTGAAATGTCCCCATTGCTTTACCATTGGAAAAATAAATCAATCGCGAAATTTGATCCTACAGCCACACGGAGATATGACTATGTTTCCCCATTGATATTACAGAGTAGCCTGGAGTAGGACGTGGTTACTTTTATTTGCAGTGCGGCGTATGGTGCACCGTTTACTGAACGGATGTCGACTTATTGCCTTCACTCCTAGATTCTTGTCTGTACCGTATATCAAGGGCTTACTTACCATCTTGCAGTTTTTTTTTGTTGATTATGGGTTGGTTTTGGAATTGTTGTTCTAGATCTACTAGGTGTCTACTTGAGGAACATCAGGCTGTATATAAGGTGATGGCTATTAAAATTGGCAAATTCACCCTCTCGTTCTTAGCTCTTATGACTTACAAGACTTCTACATGGGTGTCTTGTAAATACCACGACGTTTAGGAACCATGTGCGGAACGCTCCAGGAGTAGAGCAATGTCCTAAGGATGGTGACCACTGGCCATCCAAGTGCGCATGCACTTTTATTTTGTTACTTTGTTTATGCACATGTACTCATTCCAACCTTCTTTCAAGTATAGAAAGACTGTAACTCTCGAATGCAGAAACAGCCGCCACTCAGAACGCCAATGCCGTAATCCTTACCAATCAGTAAAACTTTTCGTGGGATATTGTTTGTCCATCGTCATAATCATACCAGCAGATGCTATCCAGGGATGGCCATTATGATTCTTCGTCATCAAGAGGGTCCAGCAGCTTGGACATATAAGGGCCATCTAAAGTATAGCCTAGACGCGCGTAATAACTGCGAACGCCAACGCCAGAAATGACACTGATCTTCTGACTTCTATGTTCCTCTCGAGCGATGCGCTCTGCTTCTTCCATTAACAGTGTTCCAAAACCGCGGTGCTGGAACTTGCGCGGATCACGTCCATGCAATGGCACGGCAGAACCATACACATGGAGCTCACGCACGATACTGGTTTGTTGGCCGGTAAATTCAGGGCGGAACGTGTGTGTAGGGCTGCACTTTCGCAGCCGCAATAAGCCAATTAAAATGTCTTGCTTGGGATCTTCATAAGCGAGGAAGGTCTCCCATCCTCCATTAGCTGCGTAATCGCGTCGAATAAGTTCGACCTGGGATGGGCGAATTTTGTTCTTGACTTCGTTAATTCCAACTTCGCGTGTACGGACGTCCCGACATGTTGTACCGAAGTCCTTCATTCTAGCCAGGGCGAGTTCACGCAAATTGCCGTTTTCTACGCCCGAAGTAACCAATGGCATCGGAATATCTCGTTGGACACGATAGATACGAGTCCAAGGAGGGACTAGGGCAAGAATACGAGCCACGAGGTCAACCAGAGCATTGGGAGTATAGTTCTTATAGCGACCAGTCCTCCATAACTCGTAGAGACCAGTGCCACGAATAACTAGAGTGGGGTAGATTTTAAGACCATCTGTTCGAAAAGCTGGGTTCTCGAAGTATTCCTGAAACTGGAACAGGTCACGCTCCATCCCAACGTTGGGCAAGTCTGGCATCATGTGGCTGACAACTTTGAAGCCGGCGTCTTTAGCAAGTTTGAATGTTTCCGCGACTGCAGCAACAGTGTGGCCTCGATTCGTGTCCCTAGCGACATCTTCGTACAAGCTTTGAACGCCAATCTCAAGTCGTGTACACCCATACCGGAGCATGCTGCTCAGGTGTGTATCCAAACAATAGTCAGGCCGGGTCTCAATTGTGATACCAACGCACTTCACGTTGCTCATCTCACCAGCCTGGACTGCTTCGTCGACGTTGTCTGTCTGGTATCCACTCAAAGCATTGTGGAGTTGGGCAATGAACGGTTCGCGATAGTCTTCTGGTAACGACATGAAAGTCCCACCCATAATAATATATTCCACTTTGTCGACACTGTGCCCAAGGGCCTTGATCTGGTCCACCCGTCCTCTGGCTTGCTCAAATGGGTCGTAACGCGCTCGGATCGCACGCATTGACGTGGGCTCATACCCAGTATAGGACTGGGTTGAATACTCGAAGTCGGAGTCAGGTCCACCAGGGCAGTAGACGCATATATTCCCAGTGTATGCGATATGTGGACAACGGTGGGGTTTGCTCATCACAGCTACAACGGCGATACCAGAAGACGTTCCTTCAGTGACAATTAGAAAGCGTCCAGCTGCAGTTAAAGGGACTAGAGACATACTGATCGGCTTCGCAATCAATTTGGGAAGGATATACTTCTTGTAATGCTCTGGAACAGCAGCGATAATCGCCGTCAAAGGCGGCAGATTGGCCAAGCAATGCTTTTTCGCAATCTGGTTGCGCAGCCTGTTGAGATTAAGGTCTTTCTTTGGTTTCGTGGGATCTGTTTGGGTTTCATATTCTCGAATAAGGACATTAGCAATATCGGAACAAGCTCGCATATATCGTTCATTCTCTGGAGCAAGCTTCGGGTTCGCCTTGGGTTTGGATGGTGGCGGCATGGTCATTGTGGCCGTCGCCATTTTGAAGGATGTACCAAGACGGAAATTTTGCGAAGAACAGAATCAATTTGATAGGGAGAATCCTAGGACCAGTCAAGTTGAATCAAGAATAATAAATAATAACAATAACAATATTTTGAGTAACCTAACGAGCGTTACCCTAAGTTGTATTCAGTTCAAGGTGGTTTGGAGGGGCCGATTCAATCAATCACTTAAAGTGAGAGAAAAACAGGCCGAGGAGCCAGCCGACAAACCGACCGCCCGCGACAATTCGGGTCCGCTTAAAGCTTTGTCCCGAAAGCCCAAATCCAAACCATCCGGCGCGTTTCCTACAGATATACCAATCATTTTTCTCTCCCACGTCAACCTTTACACCTCCTTTGGTGCAACCTCCTCTCCTCTCCTCTCTTTCTTTATCTCTCTTACTACTCATTGCCACCATGCAGGCCTTCCGCCGTAGCACTGCCTCTGCCCTTCGGAATGCTGCCGCTGTGCAGCGACGGGGATATGCTAATGCCCCGGCCTACGCTGAGACTATTAACAACCTTCGCATAAATGCGGACACAAAGGTTATTTTCCAGGGATTCACCGGCAAGCAGGGAACGTATGTGTTCTTCCGACCGTGTGTTGTTTCATACATAATGCTGACGTTGCATTTCCATCTTCCCGCAGTTTCCACGCTGAACAAGCCATTGCCTACGGTATTCTTTTCCCTCTCCTCACAATCTGGCAGATTGATGTCTGCGGTAAATGAACAAGGCTGCTTACATTGATTAGGTACTAAGGTTGTTGGTGGCACCAACCCCAAGAAGGCCGGCTCGACACACCTTGACAGACCAGTCTTCGCAAATGTGCGCGATGCCGTGCAGGAAACTGGAGCTACTGCTTCTGCTATCTTCGTCCCGTATGATTACATTGTTTAATTAGGATGTCTATGGATATGTGGCTAACTGACACCAGCCCCCCACTTGCTGCTAAGGGTATTGAGGAGGCAATTGAAGCTGAGGTTCCTTTGGCTGTCTGGTAAGATGATCGGTGGTTCGCGCAAAGCTATCAGTCGCTGATATATAGTGTCGCTTAGTATCACCGAGGGTATTCCTCAGCACGGTACGTACTCCTACTTCGTGCTGACCATCTGGCACCAGGCAAAGGCTGACAGCCATTTTACTAGACATGGTTCGTATCACCGACATTCTGAAGACGCAGAACAAGACTCGTCTGGTCGGACCTAACTGCCCCGGTATCATTGCGCCCGTAAGTTCCAATCACCAAGCTGTCTATTTGCGATGGTCTTGTGATAGGTATTAATTGTAATATTGGGATACAGGGCCAATGCAAGATTGGTATCATGCCTGGATTCATCCACAAGCGTGGCCGGGTCGGTATTGTTTCCCGTTCGGGCACCCTGACGTATGAGGCCGTCAACCAAACTACCCAGGCTGGACTCGGTCAGTCTCTCGTTGTCGGTATCGGTGGTGACCCTTTCTCCGGCACCAACTTTATTGACTGCCTCAAGATCTTCCTTGAGGATGAGGAGACTGATGGTATTATCATGATCGGTGAGATCGGTGGTAGCGCTGAGGAGGATGCCGCCGAGTTCTTCAAGGCCAACAACAAGCACAACAAGCCCGCAGTTGGGTTCATTGCCGGTATCAGCGCTCCCCCGGGCCGTCGTATGGGTCACGCCGGTGCCATCGTCAGTGGTGGCAAGGGCGGTGCCGACTCGAAGATCTCTGCTCTTGAAGCTGCCGGTGTCATTGTTGAGAGAAGCCCCGCTTCTCTTGGCAAGACTCTGCTCGACGAGTTCGTGAAGAGGGATCTGGTCTAATTAAGTGAGCATGGGATGTGAGTGCGTGGGTGTGTGTGTGATTGAATTTCACCGTGTGATTGATATGCGCGATGTGCTCATTGTAGGGCGTGCGCCACGGCTGAAGTCTATATTCTAAATCTGCTAGATGATCTTCTCTTGGCCACTCCTGTACTTTTCCTATTTCTATTTCCTCCTTTTTTAGAGATGCTAGGGAGTAATTAGTTTCCTCATGTAAATTTTCTTTTCCTTTTGTTTTGCCCTCCGTGTCTCTCTTTCTCTTGCGTGTCGACTTCAATATTGTAGACCGTATTCTATTGAAGCAAATAATCAATATTTGCCATTATCTGAATCCAGAGATTGGTAATACTACTTGGCATGTATGTTAACTTGTAGATCATCGTTGGGAATCAGATGAAAAACTTTGATTGGGCACATGAGCTTAAGGAAAGCGCTAAGAAATCAATGGACTGTTTTACAATCGTTCTTAGAGGGATGATCCCTTCTTTTTTGTACGTTCTTGATATTTAAATTTATAGGAATAGCTGAATTTTCCGCGCTCCGAAGGCGAATGTAACGTTGCTTAACAGCTGCTTCAGTGGCTCGCATTACCGTTGAAGTTAGACCTTGATGAGAACTATGTGGCTGTGCTCTTTCTCTATGCCTCATTGCAGGACTGCTCCTTGGACGTTATGCATGTCACCGTTTGATACACCTCCCGTCTTCACTGATATATAGATTTCCAATCGTTCGGAAGACGCAAAATACATTCCCCGCTAATGGACCACCGGGCTAATTTATCTACATACTTGCATTGGAACAACGTAGACATGGCCACAGTAACATCATATCCGGCCGAAAAGAACCCTATGCTACAGGTATCCTCCGTCCAGGGAGATATGAGACAAACGTTCGGCTTTTCAGAAAACTCATAGGTTGAGGGTCAAGCCTCTACATCTAAAATATATCATGCTTTCTATCATCAAAATTTTCGGATGGTATGCATTGTTTCAACGGCTGCCATCTTCACCCATTATCGAATGTTCACTTCCCGGCTCTGGGTGAGGTGTCCATTGTAAGTGTGGCAAACAGACAGTACACCATGTACAGTTGACATCCTTACAATTGTACTGACCAAGCTCTATACAGAGATTGGATATTAGCACGTCTCTCGCCATCCTTACAATCGCAATATACATGACCGTGCAAGGAAGAATGCCCACGTCCTGGGGTCCAATTTCAGATGCCACAGGAAGACGTGCAGTCTTTATTGGAACTTTTATCGTGCATGTAATTGTCAAAAATTTCCTTCCTGTGTCCGCAAACTACGGCGAGCTCATGGCACCTCACACCCCATAGGCTGCCGGTAGTGTGGCTACAATATCAATTGATAGGTATGTTTCAATCAATATGTAGAAGTAATGCTAGTATTACGGACCTCTGCCAAGATGTCTATCAGTTGACCTCCCTAGAAGTTGGATTGACGTTTCTAGGCAACGGTAAGGCCCACATTCTGTTACTTGAAATGTTGAGATCGGGTTTACTGATCAATTCCTACTAACTAGGATTTGGGCGTATATCGGGATTGAACTTGGTTACCTCACGGAGTACGAGGCAACTTGAATTTAACGTTGATGTCGTATGACTGAAGAGAGACCTTACCCATAGATTAGCCCAGCACAAATAATGTAAGCAACGGGGATATCCACCTGACACACGAGTCAACTTGAAATCATGTTTAAATTCTCCAACTGAAGTCTCACGGATGCGTAATACTTGTTGGGCTTCTCATTGTCTGCTTCTCTGTGCGACGGGAATGTGTACCATAAATAGCGTAACGGCAGTGAATAAACCGATGAGATGCTTGGTGGGAGCCGCTGGTGTGTAGGAGCAATGCAGCCCATACTGGATGCGCTGACTCTCGTTTATACTCTCCTTTTGCTCGAGGGAGTTGTAGTGGTCATGGTCATTCTATTATGGATTGAAAGTCGATTTGCAACTTCATGGCGGCATGAGCGAGGCATAAGATTGAAAGGTTCAAAAAGTTGCACCTAAAGGAATCCAGATGGTGATGAGGACAAACATGATTTATAGAAAGGCTACAGGCGAAACATTCCTAAGTTAATACTATCACAGCAGGAAAACTCAAATTTCCTTTTTCTAAAGTAGTTTTCTCTCACATAAATCCACCCCTGGCAACCTAAGAATAATAATAGCAGAAATACACGCGCGCTCTATGTGGATGAATTCCTCCGAAGTAGTAGAAGTCCAATATCACTGAACGAGCGGACAAAATGCGGAAATTTGCACGAGTATACATATATAAACAAATCCTTTACGGTCATCCTTTCAATGCTTGCTTGAAGTATCCTTGACTGGATTCCGCTTAATCCACTGAGGAGTGCCCTTGCTTTTAGCATCGAATTAATCCATTGCATATTATGGATGTGCAAGGGGTGGAAGCTCGAAGAAAGGGTAGAGACTCCATGTTCCCAGACCATACCATAGCTCCTCAGGTATATATACAGTAAAGAGGGAAAGGAGAGAAAAGAAAGAGGGAAAAGAGGGAAAAGAGAGAGAAGAGAGAGGAGAGAGTCAGGTGCATAACTCTGTAGATGAAATGATGTGGTGTTTTGGTTTCTTACCGGAAATACCAATTACAATAGCAAAGGACTGAGGAATGCCACTTATATAATCACTCACGTGATCAGTACCGCAAACAAGCAAAAGCGTCGTTGCTTGAGGAACGCCGATCTCTGTTTATTCTCCTTCCAGCCCAGCTCACGATTCTTCGACCTGGAAACGCGGCTGCTATGAGCTTTCCACAGTGAGTCTGCTGTTGGACGACCTTATTGATGCCCTAGAAATTCCGATCTTCCGATTTCACTTTGGTTGGGTTGCATTTTTGCGAGTTCCCTAGCGGTGTGAAAACGTGTGGTTGACGGTGGCTGGAAGGGATCAAAACAGACGCTATTGCCCGTGGTTACCAACCGTCTCCCACCCAACAGCAACGGAACCAAACATCTTGGTGTGCTGGAGCAAACCCGAAAAAAGATGCCTCATGAGATGGGTAAGAACTTACGTCCACTCCCTGCAAGACCTTCACTTCCTGCCATTGAGCTTTCCCGTTTCTCTCTTTATACCTAGCATGTAATCATCCTCTGGTGTTGGCTAACTTGCACCGTAACAGGCCGTGCCGCCTCGCAGGCCTCAAGTGCTGCATCTCAAGCAACACAAATAGTAGCGCCACATAGTCGTCCTGGGACAGCAGATCTCATGCGATCGCGCTCGGAAACAGTAGTATCAAGAAATGGTCGTCGCCCAAGGTCTAGAGGGTCTACCGCCAGTATCCATTCAAATACCACCCAACAGACTCAGGACCAGCATATCACTGATGGATTCCCGCAATTTCTCCCTGCTCAACCTGGTAGCGGCCACAGTGTCTTTGGAGGCAATCCGGAGGAGATCATCATGCGGTTTGGTCAACAACTTTCGCATCCCGTGAACGGTTCCTCGCTAGACCCGACTCTCCATGATGCTCATCACCCTGTCCTGCCAAGGGCCGAAGACTTCCCAAGTCATGCAATACATGGTCACCATCTTTCCCATCATTCTATACCTTCAGGACTCCCCGGGTTGCCATCCGTGCCGATGCCGCAGTACCAAGCGATGTATGATAGCGGAATCGAGAACCACGTACCAGAACATGTCCTAGAGGAGAACGAGAACTCTGAGGCTGGCGCGAAGAAGAAGAAAGGCTCAAGCTCTTCTCTTGCTAACGACAATGAACTGCGGAAACTGCTCCGGCAATACGAAGGGTTTTCTCTGAAGCAGATGGCAGCGGAGGTCCTCAAACATGAAGGCGCCGGCGGTAAGGCCGAAAAGGTCAAGCAAGTCTTTGCTATGATATGGTGAGCATCCGAATGTCCCGTAGATGTGTCTGTTGCGACATATTTCTCACGCTCTACTAGGTTGAAAGAAAACTGCAGAAAAAGCAGCGGTTCTGTTCGGCGCGATCGTGTCTACTGCTGTTACGCAGAGAAGTGTGGAACCGAACGTGTTTCCGTTTTAAACCCTGCTTCTTTTGGGAAGCTTGTGCGGATAATATTTCCTAATGTGCAGACTAGACGGCTCGGCGTCCGTGGTGAGTCGAAATATCACTATGTCGACTTAACAGTCATCGAGGAGAAACAGCAAAAGCCGCCCCCGCTGAACCCTCAAGCACCGGCCAATGTAACCAGTTCAGTAGCGATCCCTGAACATAAAGTCGGCGAAGCGATGCAGAAGAGGTGAGTTGATGACAGAAGGCGCTGGTTAACGTGTTCGAAACTGACGCAAACTAATGTTAGTATCGCACCACAACCTCCTGCGGACACTGCAGTGTTCCCTTCCCCTACCACTTCATTCACTCCCAGATCCTCAGGAAGTCTTCCGAGCTCAGATTGCGGCTGTCAGGCTTCGCCTCGGTCTGGTGACCACTCCACCATTACCCTCGAAAACGTAGCTAGCCACTCTGGAAAGATGATTCACCAGATGCTCCAACTGCAATCCACCGAAGACCCATCCATTGATAACGATGTGCTCCAGCTTCCTGACATTAAGGACTATCTTCCTGCCCACACGGATTCGAAGGTTGCTGCTGCCCTGGCCGCCCTCTATCGGACCCATTGTATTTCTGTCATCGACAGCTTCCGATACTGCAAAGAGCGGAACCTACGACATTACTTCTCTGCCTTCCATGGAACCCTGACTGTGCCCGTGCAGAAGCTACTGACACACCCTAACCTCGCACCGTGGATTAAGGAATGTGATTGGCTTATGTACCAGAAAATGATTGCATTTGTAGCACCACTCACAACTCAGGTTGTCCCGAAGCTCGTCCTAGACACCTTTAGCTCGATCTCGCAAAGGCTTACCGCTCATATTGCGGATACATTCAAAGCCCAACCTATACATGTTTCATTAGCCAGGTTAATACCGGCTCATATATTCTGCAATCTGCTTAGACACATGCTCGATGTGAATCAGTCTGCCAATGCCGCCGCAGCCTGGCTGTGCCATCCTGACAACCGAAACCAAATGTGGTTTGACTTCAAGACGTTGGTAGATCCAAATGAGATGATTTCTAAAGCGAATATCCCAAGCTGTGCGGAAGGGGCCACCGAACAAATTCTAAAGCATGATGTTCGAGCCCTGCTCACTCCCATCACTGATATGAACCCTGCCGCTGCCCATTCGTTCTACACAAAACCTGACTCGGAAGAAAACAGTCAGGCACGCAGGTATCCTGTGCAGTCGTCTACCGGTGACGAATATAACTTTCCGGATAAGTGGATGTCTTTTATTCTCAATTTACCATTAGCGTTCCCAAATCATCGTACGCAATGCATTATAGAGAAGGTTGATGCGCTGTGGGATTGCATCCTTCGCCGATTAACGCTAGGAGGTGCTCAGAGCTTTAGTGCTTGGTGGATGACGAAGGTTTTTTTTCATGAGATGATGCTCTGGCAGGCCGAAAAGGGGGGTTTTATGCGCCATACCCCGAGCACGTTACAGAGCGCCAGCTCGAGGCCAGGTCAGCAAGGACCAAATGACCTTCTCATGAAACAGCCCGTCTATCCAGACCCTGTTAAGAATAGATCATTTATGGCTTCCGACACACAGCCCATTACTGAATCACAGCCTGGGATAGACCATTCCTCTGGCCCGGTCGAGAGTGTTCCTTCGGCCCGGGCTTCTCTGGACCGTCCACAGGTGGAAGCAGAATCGCAATCTAATGATGAAAAACCCACGGAGATTTCCGAGAATATTGCCGGTTTCCACGCCTCAAACAATGATGACAGCGCGATTGACCTTGATGATGATTCGATGCTAATGACTGTGGGAAAATATGGCGATATGATGGCCTCTGATCCAGCAGATGCTGAAGGTGATGTTGTCGTCATATAATTGACTATACATATCCACTTGATATTTCACCTTTGCTGTTTGGAAAAACAAGAACAACCAGGTTTTCATTTGTTTATCGGTGGAGTTGGATCCTCTTTTCAGGAGTATTTTTTTTGGTTGGTGATTATTTACGTTCATGTACAAGGAAGTTTCGGCGTTAGACGATCTTCGCACGAGAGACGAGAAACGAGCATCGATCGAGATACATCAGCCTACCGCACTGCGGATTTCTTTCAGTTGATAATCATACACATTTAATAGCGTGGTTGATCCCGCTCTGAGTCGCTTATTGTTTTTTGATGTTTTTCTCCCTGTCGGAGACTGACCTGTTGTACATAAGTTTTGGTCAACCTGTTTGCAGATGATCCACAATTTCCCTCTTCATGATTCACTTTATCACGTCTCCTTTTTATTAACGCCTTTTAATTACCTTGGGCTATTATCCTTCTTTCAGGCATATTGTATCTCACTTGTTATTTAGTATCCTTGACAATCCCTGCTCCCTTTCGGCCTGAGAGAATATGTTGTCAACGTTGACTCTTGAAAATAGTTGGGTGTGGGACATCGCGCCCTGTATTTAACTCATCGCCGCTCTACATTGGTACCGCCTGCCTTTCTGAAGAAGCTTTAGTTGCCCGTTACTCTCTTCGGCTGACTAGCGTTACTCTTATGATTCCTTTTCACCTGGCCATCTTAGAGCAAAGGGCCTCCTTTTCGTCTTGTCGTCGTTCTTCAGGTTCGGGTGCCCATTTAATTCTATTTCCCGAAGCGGTGTTGATGATTTTGTCCTCGAGTGATAAATAGCGTTTTAAATTGCTAATTTTTATTATTTCATAGATATCAATAACTCCAGTGGCTAAGCATGATTACTGTAGCTGCTCACAGGAGGGACTTAGAAAAAAAAATAACTGGTGCTGAGACACACATTGATCCATATCATTTGGGATGGCGCAAGCTATGCAAAACACGATTCGTTGAAGTGATATGCCATAGGACGTGCTGCGTGATATTATTACAAGTATGAATAATTTGAACATATCTTGATGGCTGGTCAGGAATATACTCGCACATGATGTATAAGCATGACGAGAAAAGTTAGATCGAGGACATCTCTCATAATCATAACACTTTACCATTCAAGATTCATACCAGCACACAAAGCACTTTGATAGACTTGGACTCAGCCACAAGCCCGGAAGAAAATTTACCTGAAACCCCCAGCAGGGAAAAACCTCGGCCCAGCGTAGCCATGAGCTATGATGCTCTGTAAATCAATGTTGCCTCCGTTCTGGGGACTCCATAGCTTGATTAGAATGTATCGCCCAGAACTATGGACACTGGTTAGCTAGAAGCCCGACCGCGTTGGAAAGAGTAGGTGCCATACGGGGGGGGATCGAATTTAATGCTAACCATGCTCTTGGTCTGTTCAATGAAGAAACGAGCGTGTGGTTTGAGCAACTCTGGGCTAGAGCTCTGAGTATCAGATCCAGCCTGTGGACCCGTGAGTGCAGACTGTTCCATAGGTTGAATAATACTGGGAACTGGGCGCCGTCTTGGCTGACTATTCCGTTCTATGACGTATCGGCGACGCGTGGACGTCACACGTCTCAGTAGCTCACGGCGTCGACGATTGTACGTACTCAATTCGGATGTGACATCGTCACTCTCGCTCTCGTCGCTGTCCGAGCAGAGAAAATCGTCGTCCATCTGATCCATCTGTAGTCTCTCAACATCTGTAAACGAGGGTACGTCGTTGCCATGCTCCTGGCTACTGTGGCCACCGTTTTCAGAACGCTCATCATACTCCGTTGTAACTCGAAAACCTGACATCGGGTCGGGCATGGTGCCTGCATTGAGCCCTGTGGGGTCATTGATATCAGTATCTGAGTCCGAGTGAGAGTCTCGGCCAGTAAGAGACTGTAGAGGGTGCCGGTACGCATTCAAGTATTCCTGGGAAGGTTGCATTCCAGGCCGGCGATTCCGCCGAGTTCGTCGAGAAGTTGCATACTGGATTTGGTACTGGGCGGTACGGGCCAGAAGTTCGTCGGAGGTCATGGAGACGAAAACCATCCCTTCTTGTATCCTGGTGAATAGTGATTAACAAAGGGCAACTAGCCATGCTGCTCAGATGTAACATACGGAGCACCGTAGCCAGACTTTGGAGCCTTAACCACAATTCTCTTCAAGCAGAACGGTGTCCCTCCACGATGCTTTAGGATCAGATTACACCGTTCTGATTTTGTACAGTATACAGAAGAGTCGTCGCGGAGGACGTTCTCCGGCCATGAACTTTCGCCATCAGTTTCATAAGTTCCTCCGTCACAGCTAGCCAGTTCCATCTTGAGAACTCCAGACACAACCTGACCATATTGACCGTACCGGAAACTCTGCAAGCCCTCTCTGTTGTCATCTGATTCAAGTTTTCTGCGTTTCGCCCTCCATCGCTCTTCATCCACTTCCTGAGGCATATTAATAGACCTTTCAAGATGGAATGCGGGCTCGTATCTGAACCGACTGGAAATAGAGGCTCGATTTCTTCCTTCGCGATTTGCCCTACCACCTCCACTGGGGGCACGACGACTAGAGTGCCCACTAGGAAATCTAGGAGAATCCGGGGTACCAGAGTCGGGGTCAGCAACAGCAACGTTAACAGCCTGTAATCTATGCGAGCCTGGTTGTGGAGTATGTTGGTGTATCCCTCTATCAACCACCGCTCTAGTATGATTGAAGCTTGACCAGTCCCGCACCCGGCCGGAGCGATACTCGTCTATCTCTTGGTTCAGGGTTTCTAGAGCACGGGCGGAGGCGTTACGGTTAGGTTCCGAGTTTAGGAGGTTCCGTAAGTGCTGCAAATTATTTGAGAGAAGTGGGTGAGGTCGATCACCGGCGCGGCTTCCAAGAGGTACACGAAGCGAGGCAGGAGGATGATCGTAATTCCCCGACTAGTGAGATATGGTTAAGAGGGTTAATATATACTGGATATGAGGTAGACGGAACCCTCCTCGCACAAAAGAAATTTCGGGTTGAAGAGGGGGAAAGATAATAACAGCTCGGCCTCTAACGTACCATTCTGTATGTAAAGACGATCCACGGTTAGTTCGACGGTTCAAAGGTGGGAGGGGAATAGAACTATACCGGGGCGAGGGGGATGTTTGAAGATGAACCAACTGACGAGAACACAGCAAGAGGGATATTTCACTCACAAGGATCACAGGCAAAAAGCCTGAAGCGACCACAGACAAGGAAAAAGCAGGGTCTGAAATGGTCCGTGAAGATGATGATGAAGATGATGGCCAAGTTTCCAGTGATAAGTGCGGGTTATCGGACGTAGCGTCACACGTGATTCATTTCTAAATAAATGCAGTACATCCACCTAGAATCAATTCACTCTCATACTTCTTTCCCTACTTTGGATAATAGGGAGTCTACCTAGATTTCCTCACCCCAGAATCCCGAGAAAGCCAAGTTGCGTTCCCAGTTGCTTTCGCCTTCGCTCATTAACTGCACCTTAAGCTCTTAGTCCCTCCCCCACACCCTAATCACCGGTGGGCAGCACCCATCCCTTACCAGTGCGCCTTTAACACCCCAACCCCATTCCTAAGTCTTTCATTACTCCAGAGAGCCCCTCGCCATCATATCCGTGACTGCACTCAAGACAACCTCATTTTAATTGCTACTATATGAAAGTTGAGACGCACCGTGGCCCCGCTCAGACCTACTTTCCATCCGACATCATGGAGTCGCAGGACAATACAGCTCAGTCTATTAGTGCAGGTAAAATTTAACCTATGCACCATCCTTGGAGTGTGCCATATAGATTGGAACTGACATGAGTCTCAATGTAACAGACGAGATCGCCTTGTATGATCGCCAGATCCGTCTTTGGGGTGTGAAGGCTCAGGAAAGGTAAGCTCTCAACCTTCTATGGTATGCACCTTTACGCCTGGCAGGATTCTTACGCTCCACTTAGGTTACGATCGGCTAATATACTTCTAATCACCTTAAAGGCGTTGGCAAATGAAGTTGCCAAGAACCTCGTTCTGGCTGGTATCGGCACATTGACAATTGTTGACCATGAGATAGTGAAGGAGGAAGATCTGGGTGCCCAATTTTTCATCACGGAAGAGCATATAGGGCAGAATGTAGGTTACACTTCGTCGCAGCCTCGGCTAGAGAGGACATGCTAACGGTAAATCAAGCGTGCGCAAGCGGCAGCGCCCTCGATCCATGCCATGAACCCAAGAGTTCAGCTTCGTATCGATACAGACGACATCCACATGAAGCAACCTGACTTCTTTGCCCAATTCGATATCGTTATTGCGACAGAATTGGACTTCGCCACGTACACCACCATCAATGCGGCATGCCGTATCGCAAACCGACCATTCTACGCAGCTGGGTTGCACGGGTTCTACGGGTTTGTATTCACTGATCTGATTTCACACGATTTCGTTATCGAGCGCTCCAAGTCAAACGTCCCTTCAGCGAACCAAGAAACCCCGACGCGGAGCATAGTCAATATCACAACGAAGAAGGAGAACGAGAAACTTATCGAAATGGTAACCAAGCGAGAGACGTATTCTCCTCTGATTTTGGCAAACACATCGCCACTTCCGGAGGACTTTACTCGTCTCCCTCGGAAACGGCGACAGGTCACACCACTCCTGACTTGTCTCCGAGCGCTGTGGGAATTCCAGAAACTGTCGGGGGGTGAGATACCAACATTCTCCCGCGAAGACCTGGAGCTCTTCACAAAATTCGCCCGTGATAGGCACCAAGAATTGAAACTTGACATCAGCACCCTTGATTCCGAGTTTTTGCGTACCTTTCTACAAAATCTGGGAAGCGAATTGAGTCCCGTTGCCGCCGTTGTGGGCGGTAAACTAGCCCAGGACGTGATCAATGTGTTGAGCTCTAGAGAGCAGCCTATCCAGAACCTCTTGCTCTTTGACGGCGAGAAGTCTCTCGCTCCTATCTACCCCTTACATCCATTTTTCCCTCCGGAAGTTGAGAATGTCATGTCCGCTGTTCCTCCTGCGAATCTGGTTCCTTTAAACGGCGATCTTACCATGCAACAACCAATCATTCATCCCTCAGGAGCAAAT
This sequence comes from Aspergillus alliaceus, assembly GCF_009176365.1. Lineage (NCBI taxonomy): Eukaryota > Fungi > Ascomycota > Eurotiomycetes > Eurotiales > Aspergillaceae > Aspergillus > Aspergillus alliaceus. The sequence goes on from NW_022474713.1 coordinate 291,288, forward strand.
GCCTGAGTAGAAGGTGGGGAGGCGGGGGAAGAGAAGAATTAGAGACTTCGGGAGAGATGACTACCTTGTATTCTAAGCGATCTTGTGCAGGATCAATCCACATTAAGAGCATAATTACGAACTGTACGATAGACCGGGTAAACTTGTGTTATTTCCTTGTTTATACGACATGCCTCTCTTAATTAAACATGGCAACAATGTAGCAGATAGTGTCGATACACATAAGGTACCTGTTGGTGTTAAAGATCTAGGCCGAAATAAGTCAAAAAAGGAAAGTTCAAAGCTTCGAAGATAGACAAAACTTGCAAACGCAAGCTGTATTTTCAACCGATGCCCATCAGGAAATGCTCGAAAAAAAGGAAGAAAATTGAAAAGAGAGATTTGACTCCCGTAGATGGAACAGACTAGGAGACTTTTTGGAGAGACTTTTGCCGCTCAAGACTTTGAAGATGTTATTATATGCGCCAGTCTCTTAGACCGCAATAAAAGTAGGATGTCAAGGGAAAGGAATAGAAAGAAAAATTGAAGATTGTGCTACGAGCCCCTTCTAGTCTCTTTTCCAACTAAAGGAGAACTTTCCTCATCTGTGGCCCTTTTAGGACCCATGAGCTGATCATCGCCATCTGCTTTGCCGTCGTCTTCCTCATCAGAAATAAGGCCCTCTAGCTCGTAGGCCTCCGCGTCATGTATGTGCTGCGATTCGGAATTTGATCGAGCGTGGTTATTGATGAAGCCTCCGTTTGCACGAGATCTGTCTTGAGCTGCTTCTTCCTCACTAGAAGAGCGAGCGGGGGATGCCTTCGCAGACTCAGGCCATGCGTGTACGGCATATATGTGGAGGAGAATATTGACGACTAGAATTTATGTTAGGGGGTTTCGAGGAAAGTAAATGATGCCAGAGAAGTCTTGAACATACAAAGAAAGAGAATGAAGGCGATGCTATACAAGATCAAAATGTACGATACGTGTGTGATTCCTGCGTCGTGCAAAAGTTGCATTTGCTCTTCTGTGGCACCCATGAAAAGGATGCCCGAAGCATACAAGAGCTAAATGTTGTTAGTCCTCAGGGTAGAAACTCCCTCCGACAAAGCCAGGCTACTTACGAATGGTGGTAGGTACTGAAAACTATTGGGGTCCGAGCCATCCAAGCTCAACGTGCTTCGATCCTTTAAGACAAAGGAGATCTCAATAATCCTAGTCACACCGGCCGCCATCAGTGTATAACCAAAGATAGTGTGAATCATTGTACTGATTTCCAAGAACTGTGGATGTGCGGACATGGCATAGCCAGTCAGAAGAATGACAGTAGCTGGGACCAAATTCCGTCTGGGTCGACCATTGCGTTTGCGACTTAACCACATGCCCAAAAGGCCAGCACACCACCAGACAATTCCCATAGTGGTGTGCTGCAGGTCATTATGGCCCCATTCACTTCCCCATCGATGTTCCGTAAAAGTATTGACACATCCCCAAGCGGCAATAATTAACGAGTCGAAGAACTCCTGGCTTCGGCCGCTGCGGCGTAGCCAAAACTGGCCGACAAGGAGTAGGATAGTAAGCATAATTCCATAGGCGATGAAAGCGCTGCCCATGATAAAGTGAGCTAAACACTGTCCCAGATGATCATCCCGACAGAAACCCAGCGAGGTTATGCCGCCGAACAGCATCTGAGCCCAACTAACAACTGGCATCGCCTTACCAACAATACCGTGCGCCATGACAATAAACCGGCGAATGCGCCCATGAATTCCTTTGGAAAGGTGCAGTTTGAGGTAGAAGCCAATAACAACCTGCACTAACATCATGAGCATTAAGACGTTTGCGAACGAGGCGTGGACATTTTTTGAAAATTGACGGCCCTTATGAGCATGACCCAGGAAATAGGCTACAACTGCGATGATTGTTCCGACTATTTGTAAAGGGACGTGCCACCGTGAGCGTATAACCTAAGAAGCATGCGCAGGCGAGGTCAGAAGATAGAAGATAGATTGGATCTGACTGGAATAGCAAGTAAGGCATACTCCTAGAACCATTCCCAGCGGGAAGATGATGCCAAAGGCCAAACCCATCAAAATCATGTGCACCCATAATGTTGAATCCTATCTCCTCCGTCAGCCGGATCCGACGAAATCGTCTGAGATGCGTACAATGGGATCTCCCGAGATAGCGGAACCTTCGGGGACGTTTTCATGGCCGCCGTGGGCCAGAGCGCGTGAGACCAGGAGAAGTACACCGAGAACCCCTCGCGGATCCGGTTTACTCGGCATCATCTTCACACAATGGTGTAGATGACAGTGAAAAGTTGTAAGCGGAAAAATAAAGAGAGAGGCCACTTAGGCAGATAGATAAAATGGAGGTCTGACCAAGGATAAGCCTTTAGCACGGAAACCCAAATCGACCCTTCCGGATTGGCGGAGGCCAGACCAGCTTACTTAGGCAACCCCACCGATAGCCCAGCTCACTACAGCACCCAGTAGTACAGTATGTATGTACGTATGTACCTCTTTTTTACTTTTTCTTTTTTTATGGGATATATAAAGTAATGTACTTACTAACAGACATGCAGACAAAAAAAACCATTCATCTTATGTTCTCCTCTAAGCATGAACCCTACTGGAAACCAGCTGCTAAGGGAAAAGCGCTTGGTATGTGATGTTCTACACTTGTACTAGTATTGTACATACAGGACCTGAGTCCTCTCCTACTGAATATCTCTGAGATTGACAAGCCCCAACAGACCGCTCTCCGCGCCTCGATGGTAGATTTGGAGGCCGAAGTGGCACGCATGGGAGCTCAATTGTCCGAGACAAAGACCATGTTAAAGTACGTATTTTCGTCATACAAACTATAGTTCAATGCATAACAATAATACGTTCTAATCCAGGGACGATCCGTCTGCAACGGTCCAGCGACATATTTGTCTTCTTCACGAGTACAATGAAATAAAAGATATCGGACGAGGCCTGATGGCTCTTATTGCTGATGCCCGCGGAGTGCGCCAGATAGATGTGCAGAGAACATATGGGGTCGGTGATCGAGATTAACTACTATGAATCCGAGTCTAGCATTTTTGAGGATCGTTGACTACTCAAAGGCTAGCAAGTCTTTATGCGCTGAACAAACTAATATTTGTTTCAACCTATGTGATATCGTAATATGCCCATGGATATTTCTTCTTCGTTTTCCCTTTCCTGATTAAGTGTTTCAAATTCATATATGTCTGGAACGATGATAACTGTCGGGGGACTTTCAAGCTAATCAGAGCGAGAAACCAACATGTGCTCGCCACAAGGCCTATGCATGATATATATGGCAGGTATGAGAGGAGAGAAGATAAAGGGGAATATAGATAAACTTCAAGCAGAGCATAGTCAAAAGAACATAATGATACCGTTGTCTGGTGTAGTTGGTATATAGGGGTAAGATGGAGATGACAGAAGGGTATTTTGGATAGCATATATGAAAACATTATGATTAGTGGTCCTTGCCCAAACTCTGTAGGTTGACCAATTCATAGTAACGGCCTTTCGTGCGAACCAGTTCCTGGTGTGTTCCGCTTTCAACGATCTTGCCCTGGTCAAAAACATAGATAACGTCGGCCTTTTGGATCGTGCTCAGCCGGTGGGCAACGGCAATTGTAGTTCGACCTCGGGCAGCGGCATCCAGCGCCGCCTGTACAACCTTTTCAGATTCGGAATCAAGTGCAGAAGTGGCTTCATCTAGAAGGAGGATCTTAGGGTCACGAAGAAGGGCGCGCGCAATAGCGACTCGTTGCTTTTGCCCACCAGATAACATGCCTCCTTTATTGCCGACCACGGTGTTGAATCCGTCCCTGTGCATTCACTATTAGTAAAGTAATGTAAAGCAGCGAGAAAAGCAGAGAAATGAAGGAAGAGAGGCAAAAGACAGTTATTGTGTTTGCAAGTGTGAAATAGGCACTTACGGAAGAGACATAATGAAATCATAGATGTTGGCATCTTTGCACGCCTTAACGACTGCCTCCTCTGGGGTCTCGTCTTGCTCGACGCCAAGCAAGATATTCTCTTTGATAGTCCCTTGATACAAGGTCGGTTCCTGACTGACCAAGGATAAGAAGCTTCGGTATGAGTTAACATTGAGTTGGGTGATATCCTTGCCATCCACAAGTATAGATCCGGACAGTGCATCATAGAAGCGCTCAAGCAATGCAATAGTAGTACTCTTTCCGCATCCACTGGGTCCCACAAGGGCAATATATTGTCCGGGCTTTACTGTCAAATTCAAACCCCGGAGAACAGGCTGCTCGGGACGAGTCGGGTATCTGAAATGCACGTCGCGGAATTCAATTGTACCGTCTACTGACTCCAGCTTCTCGCCATCTTCTGACCACGTATCAATGGCCGGCTTCCTATCAAACAGTTTCTTAAATTCGGCTGCGGCATTCTTCGCCTTACCCATGTCCGGGGAAAAGGAGAAGACGGTTCCCGCAGACTGTGCACCGAAGAGAATCTCAGAGAAGCAGACGAAGAAGCGGAAAACTGAATACTCGTGTTTGCCTAGGAGCGTGCCTCCATACCAAAAACCGAGAGCAACGCAGAAGAAAACCAAGGCCTGTGAGCTAGCATATAATATCGAAGACCACAGAACGGAAACTAGGCTCTTCTTCCCTTGTGCTTCCAGCTGGGAGTGATATACTGTCCACACATCTTGTTCGCGGGTGAGAGAGGCCACAGTGCGGATAGCCGAGGTTGCCTCACAAGCGTAACTCGCAGACCCTTCGTAAGCAAGTTTGGAACGCTGCTGGAACTGAGCAAGCATGTAGAAACGGTAGAATCCACACGCCAGAAGGACTGGGACAACGGAAATACAAACCAAAGCTAATTTCCACCCGATTGCTAGGGAGATCACAATGGCAGCGCCAAGAGTCGTGCTAGTCATCAAAATTGTCCCCAGAGTCACGCCACTGACTCCCGACAAATGTTTCGTTTCGGTAGACAAGAAAGACGTCAGGGCACCAGTGCTGTTTTCCTCTCTGTCAAAGAAAGTGATGTCTTGACGAAGGATCGTTCTAAATGCCTTGCTTCGCGCGCGACGGATCAGTCTTTCCGAACTAACAGCAAATGCGGCGCCATGAATAGAGAGATTGATGAACTGAGCAATTCCAACAACGAAAAACATCAGAGACCAGAAGTTTGCATCATGTCGAAGTTTGCCATACATGCTTGGGCCTGCTACACCTAAAGAGAGTGAACTGATCGCTTTGGCGTAAAGGACCGCCTGGGTGGGTTGACCACCTCCTGAAAGAATGGAGAAGACCAAGCCAATCAACATGTAGTTCAGCTCAGGACGGTTGAATGAAGCGATAAATTTGACCAGAGACCAGAGTGAGTACTTTTTAGCTTTCTCCGGGCTCTTCTTGGAGAGAATAGCGCTTGATACTGACTTGTGCGTGGCAGAACGTCCGATGCCCGAGTAAACCTTTTCATATTCGATATCCAAGGCCGAAGCCGAGCCGCTGTCTGCAGTCTTGATACGAGATATTTGTTCCTTGGAGAACACATCTTCATCCTCGGCATCAGCGTCCAGAGCTTCCGCGTCATTTTCTTCCTTGATGCGCTGAGCCTCTACAAGGTTATTGTAAGTACCCCTGCGATCGACTAGTTCATCGTGTGTTCCCTGTTCTACAATCTTGCCGTCAACCAAGACAACGATGTTATGGGCATCTTTGATAGTAGATAGACGATGGGCAATAACAATAGTGGTTCGACCTTGTGCGGCTTTATCAAGAGCAGCTTGGACAACCCCTTCTGATTTCGTGTCTAGTGCAGAAGTAGCTTCATCAAGCAAAAGAATCTTTGGGTCACTGACAATGGCGCGGGCAATGGCAATTCGCTGCTTTTGTCCGCCAGAGAGCAGGAATCCGCGCTGGCCAACGTTAGTCTCGTACCTTTCAGGCAAAGCATTGATGAAGTCATGCGCGTTGGCCATCCTTGCCGCATTCTCAATCAGTTCACGGATCTTGTCGTCGGATTCGTTCTCAAACTTTGTACCAATCAGCCCATACTGAATATTCTTGTAGATGGTCGTGCCAAAAAGAATGGGTTCCTGGCTGACTAGCGAGATTTGCCGACGCAGCCAACGAAGGTTGAGGTCCTGAAGATCATAGCCATCTAGCAACACTTGGCCACCAACAGGAAAGTAGAAACGCTCAACCAGCCCAACAACAGTACTCTTTCCAGAACCGGAAGGGCCGACCAAGGCTGTGGTTTTGCCGGCTGGCATCGATAAGGAGACACCATCCATGATCGTTACTTCAGGTCTGGAGGGATAGATGTGTTTGACGTTACGGAACTCAATGTTTCCTTCGATGTGGTCAGGCTTCTCTCCATCATCCGAATATGGGTCCAATGGTGAAGAGCGATCAATGGTGGTATAGATCTTAGCAGCCGCGGCCACAGCATTGGTAAATGCTTGAGCATTCGGACTGACGTTTCCCAGGCTGAATGAGCCAATCAAAATTGCCATCAATACAGTAAGGACCTGACCAACATCAACCTCTCCATTGACAAGGAATCGAGAGCCCATCCAAAAGCCGAGACCATAATTGGAGAACATGATACCAAACATTCCACCGACCATGAAGCCAAGAATAAGTTGGTTTTTGACTCCCCACTTCTCTGCTTCGGCCAGATGAGCCTCGTATTGCTTGGCAAGCTTGTCCTGAGTGCCAAATGCAGTAGCATTCCGAATCGAGCTAATAACCTCCTCCGCGACGGTCCCCCCAGCACCATAGCTGTCCAAGGATTTCTTGCTGTATTTGACGATGAAGCGAGAACCTCCCCCCATTACTAAAACGAGGGCGACAATAGTCGAGCTGCAAATTAGTGCTAATTTCCAATATTTCACATATGCGACAATAAACGCGGTGACAAATGTAGAAATGGCTGTAAGTGTAAGTCCAACTTTCTCCGAGATACCGTCTTGAATAAGGTTCGTGTCAGCGGTAATGCGCGTGGTCACCTCACCGGCACCTAACTTATCAAAATAGGCCATATTTTGACGTAGGATGGACTCGAGATAATGCTCGCGAATTTTCTGGCTGATGTGCTCACCGGTATAGATGAACCCAACAGTGCTGATGTATACCGTGACGAATTCACCAATACCGAGATATACGAAATACAAAACATTCTTCGTCAGTTGATGATAGAATTCATCGTATGAGATGAGATCTGCCACTCTGTTGGACATAGCTGAAGCTAAGGAACCGAAAAGTATCTAACGAGTCGTCATTACATAGATTCAGTTTCAAGAGGCCATCGAGAACGTACTGTGAATAATGGCAACGCTGCACCCGCCGCAATGGCACAGATCGCGCTTACAAGGATGACAAGTATGTCCATCCTCGATGCATAGCGGAAAAGAGCGAAGAACGACACTTTCACTTCATCCGCGTCAAGCTGTTTCTTCAAAATCTGTTTCTCATGTTCTGGTAGATGAGAATAAAGAGCATCACTGTTGTCCCCATCTTTGTCACTCTTATGGGGGGATGGTGGGCGGGATCCCTGTTTCTTGCCCGTTGTCGGAGCTATAGTTGAGTCGGAAGCAGTAGATTTGTCGATAGATTTCTCACTTTCGATAGCAGTAGCCGGAGAAGAGCCCCCAGCTTTCTCTATCGAAGAAGTCATTTTAGTTGGGGAGAAAGAAGCGCGAATCTTGTACACTCCTACTCCATGAAGATAGATGACTTGGGAAAAGAATAGCTTAGACTAGTTCGCCTGATGCCTGTGATGGTCTGCTCGACGAACGGACAATCAAAAAAGGATCGCAGATGTACTAAGTAAAACCAGTCGGAATGCTGGACACGCGATACCATATGCGCCTGGACAAGGAAAAAGGGAGGGGTGTGAATTAGTATCCCCCCCAAAAAAAAGTTACAGACAGGGAGAGAAGAAGATAATTTCTTTCTTTCCAGGGGTTAGACGTTTGGCGAAGAAAAGAAGAACCAAAGGGAGAAGACGGATCAATGGAATGTCGAAGGGAGGAAAGGGGGTTATTTGAAAGATCTCGACCTATTTGGTTGCCCGTCAGCGTCAGACTGGTACACATACCTCTTTGGTGTTATTTAATCTTGATCTCTCGTCGGAGTCCCGACATCCCGAGCATTTTTTATGCAAACCTACATTAACCAAGTCAGGAGGCACCATTGGCAACTTGCGTGAAGGTCTGAAGAGTGAATGGGTGAAAAAGGAAAACGTAGAAAAAAAATTCAAGATCTAGATCAAAATAGTGATATCTGAGATAACCACCATAAGAAGCAATACATTAACTCAAGGCAGCCTAAAGGTCCATCAACTACCACATCACTTTAACCCTACTCTTGCCGTACAGACGGCATTGTATCAAAAGCATAAAGTATCACGCAGGAGCACAAAAGCCAACAGAACAACATCCCCTTTCCCTGTTACTTTGATTATTTTGGAGGATTTTGTCACAGCATACAAGCTTCATAGTAGATTTGAGAATGTTTGGGTACAGCATGTCTTCTCGGTGTCGCGGATTCCATGGGCCCGCGGACCACATTTACCTGCAATTCATTGTATTTACAGGTCAGTAATTACGTGTTAGGCAAAATGAATTTTGGTGAGGGAGGCGAAGGTGTGGTTCAATTCATCTTCATGTCTGTAGGTATGACTCAACGAGATGAAATTTCTATCAATGTACCAAGTACCCTACTATCTAGAACCGAGAACGAGAACCTAAAACACGAATCGGGAGTATTGAACACGAGACCCGCAGTCAATGGATCCAGATGCTGTCCTTAATAGATTACATTGTTATGGGTGCCTAAGTTCGGGGCCAATACGGAGTAGTCAAGCTTCGATTATGCCAGCGTAGCATCGGAATTATTGGACTTTACCCGAGTACCTAAACTAATATCGCTCCTTTGGAGCCTCTCTCATAGACTGCTAGGCTATTTTGGGGGACACTGTACGAACAAGCCAATCATCTACTTCGGCCAATACATCCATGATCGAGTGTCTTTCCGGTCTCTAGGCTACCTACTGTACCTTCGCTCCTGGGCCAGAGGGAGAAGTTCCTCGATTTGTGCGTGCTCAAGTCTATTGTTCTACGAGTGTTCCCGCTTTTTCTTTGGAGTGCCAGAAAATAATATTACTGAATGCTAGTAATAATTTTGTGATGATAGTCGGACATTCGGGGTCTTCAATTCCCGACAACAGCTAATCGATAAGCGGCGATTTGAGCCCTTCCACACCTGGATTTTCATTGGTTTATATAATGATAAATCTGACAGACTCTGACCATAGCGGTGAGTAACCAATGGAACATATTAAGAAACCCAACCAAAGCAGGTTGATTGAACTTCCAATTGACTTCACTATTACGTACAGTTCTAGTACAAGTAGGCAATATTACATACTGTTAGTATCAGGTATGGGCTATGTACTTAACTAGTACCCATTTCTGCAATCACAGTTGTGATTATTGAGACCATATGTCTGACAACGCTACAACAATATTACCCAATAAATGTGGCGATTGTCTGCAATCTGTTGGCCTATCGTATGTACATAGTACTCCTATCTAGACAGCTAAATAACCCTATATTTAACAAAGAAATATTTGATAAGTGTACGTAGACCATTTCTATAATAGTACAACCTTAAATACTACACATATCTAAGTAGTACTGTTCCTTCTTGAAGCAAAGGTGTCGAGAAACAAAAAGGGAATTGAGGTGTATCTGACCAATCATGGAGAGTTCTAGATGCAAGCCAGCGGGATCTCCCCAGAAGCATCTATCTACAAATAAGATGAAAGATAAGAGAGGAAACAATTCTCTGCACGATGTATTAGACAGATGTGTTATGTGTTATTCCCCACTTACAGCAGTAATAGTAACTTACAGATCTTAAATATGAGTGCAGACTACCATGTTGGTATAACCGAATGCCACGCAGCGTAATAGGTCAGGGTATGGATTTGTAGTGATAGCTAGGATATACTTCATAGATCAAGGCACTGAACAGCTGTCAGTGAGAAGAGCATCCATTTATTCACTAGTGAGTGCTTACCGGATTTTATGCCTCAGGCATAAATCACATGATTTCCCCGAAGCGAAACGCTAAGCCCTGCCCGCACAAAAAAACCACTACTACCAAAGGCCCTTGAAGACGGTCGACAACACTTACGCCTGTCCATACACTCAGCTCGCCGTCGCGACAAGCCTTCAAGATGCCGGTTAGCACCCCCTATGCTAAACCCAGGGCCTATGCTTGGGTGATCTATTGTTGATCAATCTTTCCACCTCCCTTTGCCTAAATGGATGAGGGGCTTTTTTAAATGACCGCTGCTAACGCTCGTCTTCGATTAGAGCCACAAGAGTTTCCGCACCAAGCAGAAGCTTGCCAAAGCTCAGAGACAGAACCGTCCTATCCCCCAGTGGATTCGTCTCAGGACTGGTAACACCATCAGGTAAATTCATCTCTCTAGGCCCTCGATCGGTCGAAACAAATGGCTTCGAACCATGAATTTCTTGGATATGCCCACACTATGCTGTCGATACTATGTCGCTCTCTATCAGATTAAGGGATGGAGGGCGATATTCACGTTGATTCTATCTTGATTTCGACTCTTCGAAAGGATAAATGGAGTGCTGACAACCGAACTTCCAGATACAACGCTAAGCGGAGGCACTGGCGCAAGACCCGTCTCGGTATCTAAACTTGGAATCTTTTGCCTCCCGACCGAGATGTCTATTCCCGATTGTTTCGTTCATCTGTGATACCGAAAACGTGGCTCGCGACGATTAATCTGCATCCTGGATCCGCCCCGCTTCCATCTTTTTCTCTCGCCAACTTTGATCTGTCTCCGGAAAAAAAAAAAAGGCAAATATGCTCATTTTGAGAGTTCTCAAGCTTTTCAGGGTGATGTACGGACATTGGTCAAATATGAGGCGGTGACGGGTTCTGTGATAGAAGCGCTCCTGCAAATTATGTACACGAGCTTGAAGCAATATCAAAAATTATGATGGATAATGAGCAGTGAACGAAGATCTTTCAGGGATATCACATGTCGCTTTTCAAAGCATGAGAAACTAAAAGGAAGACTAGATGCGAAGATTGTTCGTTTTCCTGTTTTTGCCCAATCCTATTTGGGGATCTCCCCACTTGCGAGCCGGTGGGAGCGCATTTAAGTCTGGAGAGCGCCTCATTAGCCGATGACCCAGAAAGCCCCGCGATCCCTGTAACCTTTCGTAGTGTAATAGGGTGTTTTGTTCTGGCAGGCGTGCTCGAGTACCGACAGTAGTGCTATACCAGGTACTAGAGTTGCCATTTCAATCGCTACCCTTCTAATGGAGAAAATAGTCCACTTTCATTGTTAGCACCTACTAGTCAAGTTGAACGCTTAATGTGATCTTTTGCTACAGCATAGTCCCAGCTTCAGTTCACTGTCAGTAGGTGGTTTCTGTCAAGCAGCCTACATCTATTCTCGGCACTCGAAAAAGGCAGCACCAGGTAGCTGCTAAGAAGAGCAATTATGATATAAAATTCCTAACGCCGTCAAGTAGCAAAGACCATTGGACCAGATAAAACTCAAGCTAAGAATCGGTGGAGAGCGAATAGGTTTCGGGAACACTTTATAGTTTTTAGGACAGTATTCCAACTCAAGCAACGCTGACATCAGTGACGTACTTAGCGACTATAGTAGAAGGGCAGTTAGCATTCCAAGGGTAACGGGACATAGACGGCGTGTATACTGAATAGGGAATCTTCATGAACATACTCCTCAGCCCACTCATTCTCGCGACGAATCTGATCTTCTTCCTCGGGTGTGAAATCGTTCTGGATATTGAAAGTCTTTCGAATCTCCTCGGGAGACTTGCCCTTGATCATATTCGCAACGGTCTTGCAGCCAACATCGAGCAGTCCCTTGATATCAAGGTAATTGGCGGCCTGGAGCTTTCGATTTAGCTTCGATACATTCAGTGTGACACCATACGGTCAAATGATACGTACCAGTATAATCTCGAAAAGCATCTCCTGGTCTACCTGCATGAATTTCTGGTCCCACTCGTCGATATCTGTAGTCTTACGGCGGGAGTCGTCATCATCACCAGTGCTAGGAGGGTCGTTTTTGTGATGGGTGCACCACTCAATAACCTTCTTCAGGACGGCTTCGTTGACCTATACCAGGGATGTCAGGTATTGTCGTCCGCGGTAAATGGTAGAATCGTCTGGGGGCTATCCTTGATGACTCACGTTAGGGATGGGAATGGGCTCTCCAGTTTCACCCAAGTCCTCGAGCATGTTCTTGATGAGCAGCGAGCGTTCCGCGACATCACGGTCTAAGTAGCGGGACAGTAGGTTAGAACCGAAAGTGTTGTTCGGGGGGTAAAGGGAGGGTGTAGGTGTATATATCTCTCTCTGAAAGAAACATAAGTTGTAATGAGTGCACCTACCGACAGTGATGTCAACGCCATCGGAGCTTGTGAAAATAAGTGTGGGGGAAGACATCTTTGAGATCCTTGAAGTCTTGAGTCAACTGTCAACTCCTGGATTAATTGCTTCCTTCGTGAAACAAGTAAGCTAATTTTCATAAGAACCTAAGAATCAAAGGTAATCAAAGGCATATCATGAGGGGTCGTACTGAGGCGGAGAGGAGAAGACTTACCAACACTGGTGACTGTGAGATAAGAGGTTCTGATGGAAAGAAACATGTGTTGCGAGAGCACTGAGTTGCAAGCTTTGATTTAAAGGCCTCGAAACAATGAAGTAGGAATAAAACAAATGGCAAGCAAACTCCAAGGAAGGTCGCGGTTCAGAAAGAGAAAGGAAGAAACAGGCAAGAATCAATGGGAGTAACTTGAATGAGGCTTAGTTATACGGGTATTGGCGCTAAAGGGCAGGTCATGCTTTTTCAACTCTGTAAGGATTACTTTGTATTATTCGCCGCCCCCACCACAAAGTGGCGCCTAGACTGCTGCCTTGTTGCTGCCTTAGCCTAATTGTAGATACCCATGTGTACCTGGATGTCCATAGGAAAGTATGGAGATCAGTATTCGGAATTTAAAGAGGCGAAAGATCCCTTGAAGTGCCTTTGCATAATTAATCTCTAGGAAACCCCCATTCCTGAGGTACATGGTATGCATATTCGTGATATCTACCTAAGATACGGAATACCGAGATAATATTTCACTGGCGACCTTTCAAAACATAAATCATCTTCCAGGTAATTTCAGGCCTCTCGGCATGTATTATACTAGTACTAGAGGTAGATTTCCCGTACCTACTTCGTATTTAGGTAAGCATTTGATGTAAATAAAATGCCAGGGTATATAGGGATATATTATCAATTCCGTTAGAACATGCCTTCAGTTTGAAGAAAAGCACATTTGACTGTTAGCTTTTACTAACATGATTATGGCAACATCTTATCTAGAAAGAAAGAAGACAAGAAAAAACAGCATGATTCTCTCATGGAAAGTCTATCTGTTTTGACCCACTATACTATCATTTGATTTATCGCCAGTTAATTTAACCAATGTCCACTACTCGTACATTTGTTAGTACTTCTACAATAGTTCCTGTTAATGGCGGCAATGTCTCCAGTAAGAGGGATGCGCATCAGCAACTTAACCGGAACGAATAAACCCTCTTCCTAGTCTTGAACAAGCTTCCACTCCTTGATTCCCTCTGAATACCCTTGTCGATTATGCCTTACTGCCTTGTCTCTTGAATTCCGAAACTACTATCCTAATATGCGACAAGAGTGTCAGCATGTGCTGTGTCCATAGAATTTCTCGGTTTCCTTCAAAAATTTTCGTGACACTTTACCATCGGAGTCATGTGGAGACGAACATATTTACTCCTACTGGTGATTCGAGTTTACTTGGCCCTCTCCCCTAGCTACCTTCATCCAGATGAGAACTTTCAGGGTCCTGAAGTTTTTGCAGGTAAGTCCGCTATCCTTTTCCTAGTTGTCCGCCTGTGCGACCGCGATTCTATCCCCGCTATGGCAGCTTCTCTCTGCTTGGTCCCGCTCCTGATTGATCCCAACACGGCCTCCAAGAAGGAACATAACTCAGCAGTGTATCCATCCACAAGACTCATTCAAGCTCCCCAGGTCGCGTTCTCTCCTACCCGTCGAAGTTACCATGGGAATTCACCACCGATAAACCGATCCGCAGCGTCTTTCCATTGTGGCCGACCTATGGTGTACCGATAAGCCTTCTAAGATGGTTCTATGCCGAAACAGGGGCGCCAAAACCCCCTCCACAGTTTATCTACTACGTGTTACGAGGGGTCATGTTCCTTTTGAGCTTTGTGCTGGAGGACTGGGCTGTATATGAATTAGTCCCTCTCGCCCGACATCGCCGGGCGACAGTGGTCCTAGTCGCTTCTTCATACGTCACCTGGACATATCAGACGCACACTTTCTCCAACTCCCTTGAAACGCTGTTGGTTACTTGGGGTCTGGTCTTGATTCGCCGCATTGTTGAAAATAAGGTCTGCGCATCACACCCAAGTCAGAGAGGAAAGTCGCCTAGCTAATGTCCGTTTATAGCGTCGCTCATCTGTCTTCTCCTGCGCTGTCTTAGCCTTTATTGCTGTTGCTGGCGTCTTCAATCGAATCACTTTCCCAGCCTTCCTTGCTATCCCAGGGCTTCATTTATTGCCTCATTTTCGGCGCAGGTTAGTGTCCCCGTGAGAATGATCCTTCACTATTAGACTAACCTTAGACTGCAGACCGATCTCGTTATTTTCCTTTGTAGTGTTCGGTGTATTCTTCTTTGGGATCGCTGTCCTTGTCGACACGGCATTTTATAGGCCTACTACGTCCTTGCTGGACGCCCTACGCGCGCCTATTATCACACCGATCCACAATCTACTTTACAATTCTGATAGTTCGAACTTGGCTCTTCATGGACTCCACCCTCGTTACCAACACTTTTTAGTCAACCTACCACAACTTCTCGGGCCTGTATATGTAATGATGGCTATATCATTGTGGAGCTTGCCGGTTATCCCAACCTGGCTAAAAGATACGCGCGCTATCTCCGCCTTATCGGCAACTGTCATATTGTCAATTTTCCCTCATCAAGAACCACGTTTCTTGATACCATGCGTTCCTCTGCTCCTCAGTTGCTTCCGGGTGAGCAGGTCTCGCTTGTTCCTAGCTACCTGGATGATATTCAACGCTGCCCTGGGGTTTTTAATGGGCGTCTATCATCAAGGGGGGGTTGTACCCGCTCAACTTGCAATGCCCTCTATTATAGCGGCTAGCAGCGTTGGGTCCAACGACGCCTTGTTGGGAGGCAACGCCAATGTCTCTGCAACAGTTTTCTGGTGGAAAACTTACTCCCCCCCCTTGTGGTTACTTGGAACTAACGACAACCCGTCCATGGCTATCAAGACTCGAGACTTGATGGGCATTCCCGGACCCGAAATGGTCGAAGAAATCAAAAAGCTGCTCCCGTCTTGTAACAGTGATGAATCGAAGCGAGCTGAGTCTGTGTTGGTTGTTGCGCCCAGGTCGGCTACTTTTCTCGACCAATATGCTGCTTTGTCAAGCTCGCCGTCGGATAGTTCAGATCTAGAACTACATGAACTGTGGTCTTACAGGAAGCACATTAATCTGGACGATTTAGACTTTGGCACTGACGGTGTGTATCCGACATTGAGGAGAGTAATTGGTAGGCGCGGGCTTACTATATGGAAAGCTAGCAAGGCTAGATGCGATTGAAGCGCGGTCAGCTGATAGCATGGATGTGTTCATCAGTGGAAACTTAGGGTTGACGGAAACTATGATAACCTTAGGTCTCACTATCTTCCTTTGTTCAGATTCCTCTTTTTTGCTTTTTTTTTGGTAGAGGGGGTCAGATCTTGTTGATAATTGGCATCTACCACATATTCATATCTTTCTATCCAACATGCGACTACCTCAGGATCTATATAGCAACTACTAATACACACATGACCTGTATGGCGCGTCATATTTCAATATATCGACATGTCCCGCACAGCAAACTATGAAACATCCAAGTAGTAAGGGCACCGAGCACACTTACTAGTCCCGTGATACAAAGCACCGGTACTAGGAGTACATACTTACCACTACTAGTAATCCATTTGTTGGAAGGCCAACCCCCTTAAGAGTGAGCCAATCAATTGGCAGATGACTGTCTTTGCAAATTACCTTTCATTCTGCTCACGAATTTCGGAATCGATTCATTTTCTTCTCCTTAGGTCCCTACGTTGGATTTATTGAGGTGGTAGCAAAGGGAAGTGATGCACAAACATATCTCATTTTTGTCCCATGAAATAGGCACAAAACCAAAACCTCCTTTCTGAGTGGAACAGGGAATGGGAAATAGAAAGAGTACTACCGTACTGCGATACCGCTACAAAAGTCGTTCACAAGATAATATTGAGAAGATAAAGGACGTGATTGAGGAAGTAGTGACGGCTAGAGAATACGCGTGTTGAGCACGGCAAGCTGTACCTGTCTAAACTACGATATCAAGCTTAGATAGGTAACTTGGAAAGGAGTATGCATTGCGGTTTTCATTAATAGGGAAGAACAGCACTAGGTTCGCAGAAAACGTATTGTTGAAATGCCTTTCGTAAAGGCACTCTGGTGAATCATAGGTCTTCAGGATCATCCGGGTTCTCGAATAGAAAGTTGGCAGCGAGTTCTTCATTCTTGTCACATGCAAAGTAGGCCTGTATGACCAAGTCCCGTGAAAAGCCCAGACGGCATAACTAAAATTCGATTAGCTTCAATTCCAAGGGTACTAACAAATATACTAGAGGGATTAGGGAAACATACACGTTCAATTGCGTCTCTCTCTTCCTCGGTGACATGAATTTGATGTGCACCAGGAGGGAGCGCACCATCACCTTCTTCGCTCAAAAGCTGAAGAAACTGTTCCTCATTCTGGCCAATGAGCTGGGCAATCTGAGGGTTCCCGGCCGCGACCTGTTGGAGGATGGGCTCGAGCATTTGGGGTTGCTGCTGGACTAGCTGGCGAAGTTGCTGGAAGTGTGGGTTATTCCGAAGGAAGTCAAGATTCGGGAGTCCTTCGCCAGCTGCACTTCCAGAGCGCGCCCCACGCGTGCCTTCCTGGGTACCCGCCTGAGCAGCAGCCTCGAACAGATTGACTGGCTCATCACCACCGGTTGTCGAAGGAACATTTTCTCCTGCAGGAGCTGCAGGAGGTTCGGGAGAGTTCGCAGCCGCAGCCTGCTGTTGTTGTTGCTGCTCCTGTTGGATAGTATCTGGAATCCCCTGTTGCCTGTTAGGAGTATGTTGATTGAGCGGAGTGAATTTAAAGAACTCACATTTAGAAGGTATTCAATAGCACGATCGGGATTGAAAAAAGCAGCCCTCATTGCGCGGTTGATGTCGTCCCTTGGAAAACCCATACTCTCCATATGAGCAATGACTGCCTCGCCCTGGGATCCACTCAACAGGGCGGACGGGTCATTGAAAGCAGCATCAGATGGCTGTGAAGCCCCAGCAGGAGAAGGAGTCGCCGGTACGGCTGGTGTAGAAGTGTTTGTAGATGGAGCCGGGGCAGGGGGGGCAGCTGGTGTCGAGGCGGTAGCTCTCGAAGGCGTAGACGGGGCTTGCGAAGGAGTGGCTGTAGACGACGAGGCCTTGGGCTACAGAAAGCATTTAAATAACTTGGTATAAACGGAGGGGGTCAATAAAGCATACCTTGGAGACCATGCACACTATGAAACCCTTTTCTTCGATGTTGTACGATTCGATCGCCTTGTCATCTTGCAAGATCTTACCTGTAAGGCGGGGAGACGGTTAGCAACTCAGGATATGTAGAAAAACTTGGCAAAGGCATCGTTCATGATGCCGAAGTGCCTAATATCATAATAAGCAAAGCACAAATTACTAACCGGAGTATATCAGCTTCAGTTGAGGGACCTCCCATCCTTTCTCCTTAGAGATTTTTTCCTTCACTTGCCCAACCTAAGGGAGATTTTATTAGCCCCGCATTGGCACGGACGAGCTACTGACTCCTGGGAGAAAATGGCCTACCGTCTCTGAGGGCTCTGCATCAATTACAAACTTCTGCTGTTTCAAATCCTAAAGAAGAAAAGGGGCGGTCGTTAGATCTAGCCATAGGGAATGAGTGGGGTGCTGGAGATGCCTACTTTAAATGTAAGCTTCATCTTGCGCCACCAAAGGACTGAAGATGGCTCTAAGAAGTGGATAGTGAAAGGCACAGGAAGGTGAAAATATGACACTAAACAAAAGGGAAAAGATAGAGTCGGACTGAGAAGATTATGGAACCGGAAATTGACAGGAGGAACAATGATGATGACAATCCATGACGACTGGGGGGGGCGAAGGAAAGAGGAGCACTTGGCCTGGAGGCGGTCACGGCATATAGGCAAGCCGCGATTGGCACAGCCACATCACTCGCTAAGATTATTGATAAGCCACAATTGCCTATTCATACCTACATACGGTACTATTACTCAATATCTGAATGAGTGGCGACCCAGAACTGTTACTTTACGTAGCGTCAAAAAAGTCCTTGAAGATATATCTACTTCGCTTTCAATGATCTCAGTGTTTTAGTATTCAATACAGGTACGATGGATACATGATTTAGGAATGATTTCAGTGCTATCGGTTGTTATGGAGCCCAGAGGGAACGGGGGACAAAGTGATAAACCATAGAGGCGGAAATCTTATTTCAGGACCCCAGCAACAAAAGTTCTAGGAATGATGGGACATATACTTTCATACATGTAAAGCTATGCAGGTTGCGAGCTAAACCTGAGATAGTACTTAGTACTATTCTAATACAATGTCTACCACGGTATAAAATTTAACTCCGTTCCCCCCTCCCCCCCAAAAAGGCCGAATCGCTACAAGTGGGTTTAAGGAAGAACAAGGGGTTGTGGCAAAAGAAGTAGGGATATCAAAGCCAAAGGGAGAGCAAGAGAATGGTGGAGTACTTGTGTAGGTATAATGTGTAATTTTCTGATTTACCTTTGCACGGGAAAGGCTCCTCCTGTGATATGTCTTTTAAGATCTATCACAGATAAAATCGTTTAGCAGTAGAAAAGGACTAAGGGGCCATTTAAATCAACATTCCCATCGTCATAATCTTCCAGCAATAGTACATATTCCACGAGTCTTTACTACAGAAAACACTCGTCTCTAAACTCATTAGCAGGAGAGAAATTTTCTGATGCCATTGCTACTTCTGGAGGGTATTCATCCGTCATCGCCCCTGTTTCCCGCCCTTGACACTGGTCCCAATGATAGATATGTCACATCTATGAATCGGGGTATTAGTCCTAGTAATCGACACCATCCACCGCCCTCTTGGTATCTGAGTGGACGATCAGGTCTTTCAAGCTGTTCCGGCACACTGGAGATCGTCCCGCCCGCTTCATCCAGGAAGCCACCAAGCCCTGACAAATTCCCTTCTGGACGTGTCCTACGCACTAGTATACCCTGCCAGACTATACCATAGCTCCAACGATCATGTATGCAGGTATATACCTTGTACTGACTCGGGGTCGACTTAGTGATTAGCTTACGATGCGTTCATTAGACTGGCTGAATTGGGTGTCTGATGAGAGAAATGTATGAAATATTGGCCTTACAGTCGGGTAAATCACTTGAAATTGTTGTTCTGCTTGAAGCTGATGACACTATTAGCTCTGTACAGAATGTATGTTTCTGATTAGCACCGTACAACCTGCTGGCTAAGAAGTCTCGGGTTATTCCGATATGGATATACGGAGTAGAGCACGGGGAAATTATTGTCTGCATCTTCAAAATTCTTTTCCCTCGGCTTTAAATAGGAACCATTGTCACCTTCCAGACCTTCTAACGAAAAATAGCGCGATCTGAAAGTCCCGACTAGGTGGCACTGAGATCTACCCCTGTCACTTTAACCCTGGCCTTTGCATATGCGATATCGGTTCGGACCATTGTATGCATCCCCAATGCAATCAACTTCGGGGAACTTCTTCCCCCCGCTGCTCTGTGTCTAATTTATAGATAGACTTCAGTTCCTCCCCGCTGCCCTCAATATAAGTTCTCGTTCGGACATATACCCTAGTTCTACAATCATTTTTTACTCCAACAAGCACCTACCATATCTTATACTCTTCAACAAAACCCCCTGCTTTATTTCTGTCTTTCTTCCCCGTATTGGCACCACTGCGCCGAGGACGATATAGATCTCTAATGGCACTCTGAGCCCCTATACATCATCATACTGTCTCTTCACTTGCACATTTAATACCATCTCATTATTATCCTCAAACTTCAAGCATCCTGCGGCAGCTATATACTCACCTGAAGT
Organism: Aspergillus alliaceus; assembly: GCF_009176365.1. Taxonomy (NCBI): domain Eukaryota; kingdom Fungi; phylum Ascomycota; class Eurotiomycetes; order Eurotiales; family Aspergillaceae; genus Aspergillus; species Aspergillus alliaceus. The sequence goes on from NW_022474713.1 coordinate 311,641, forward strand.
ACACCGACATTACTCATTGGGCTCACTGAGCCGTGGTGTAGCGTCAGTGCTTACCCCTTAAGCGACGTCGAGTTACCGTTCAGCCCCATCGATATGAATTTCACTGTAGCTTGGCCGTCATTGCATTTCTTAATAGGAGGAGCCTCCTTCGTGTTAACCACCATTGTCACTCTCCTCGACGGCTTATGCTTGAGATCTTTCAAACACCTATCATCTAATATCCGCTCAATCGAGTCCGCCGTTCTTGTCCTGAACGTCGTGAGCTGCGTTGCACTAGCCGTTGCGACCTTATCCCGGGCGACGGATACTAAGAATGACAATATAGGACAGTCGAGCGGATGGAGAAGACGCGTGTATTGCGTCACGGTTGTCTACTTGGCTGTAGCCATTGGAGTAACTGCAGGCGGAATAGCATGGAGCACAGCCCAGGTCATGACGGAGTCAAAGAGAATGCCGCTGAGTTCGTCCCAGCGACTGTTGATGATCATCCGTACTGTGATATGGGCAATTTTTGTTCTTGTCCAGGGTCTCCTTGGTGGCCTTCTCCTGATGATGACGCTAGCAAAACAGATGAGCCGCAGCAGATGTTCAAGTTCGCTTTCCCACGATCTTGAGACTCTCCAAGAACAGTTAGTCGTAGACTACAGGCAGGGGTCGGCAAAATCACAGCTGATAACTGAGTCGCGAAAAAATTCCGCAGACCAGAAGTGGAGCTGCGATGGATTGACTACAACCCAGCCTTCTACTGCGTCTTTGATCTCAAAGCGTTACTCAGGCCGGACACTGTATCAACAGGATTCCAAGCACGGCTCTCTCGAGTTATATCCACCATTGAGTTACCCCGAATGCGTTGTGATGCGCGGCAAAGTCGGTCACTGCCCAAACAAACATGACAGTTGCCCTGCTGGGACCGTTAGAGACGCTGGATTGCGCAAAGCGCAGGAAAATGTTCCAGAAATCAGGTGCTCTTTGGATACCTTGCGGCGGCAATCCTCCTTAAGGAGGTCGACGGACACCTGGAATTCTTTACAGTCGGAGGTTCCCAGCAGAAGTGCCCCCCCAAAGGTACAATTGTCCGATGAGAGCAATATCCACCCACTTTTTCGTTCCAACAGCCCAACCCCACCTCCTACAGCTATGCCTGGAACTACTGTTATTGCATCTCCAGCAGCTGGACAAACAATCTCTATCAAGGCATTGTACAGGATGAGGTCCACTCATTCACTGCAATCCTATATTCCAAGAAGCAGGTCCCCTCTGTTTGAGCGGATTGACCAAGCAGATGAAGCTGTACGCCCAAAGCAAGGACCAGCTCATAGTCGAGGTGGGCTTAACCGTGACCAGAGCTCCACAATACCAAGCTTTGTCATAGCTGCTGATTTGCGGCGGAGCATAACACAATATGAGAAGAGGTATGAATTGATAGAAACGCCTCATGAAAGCTAGGGAATGGTGGCTCGTTGAAGATGTCATTGAGTTATGGCTTTCCTTTGTTGTAATTTATTTTGTCTTGTTATTAGATATCCCAGGCATAGCACATTTCCTGTAACCAGTGTCTCTTACCTATTAAAATTTTAAATCAAGTGATTGAGTGATAATGGATCCTCCCTAACTCACCGTCGTTCGGCATTAAGTCGGTTATGATACGTCTGCTACAGGATATACTGTATATCTTGTCATTTTACAGTGAATGTGGAAATGTGCTGGCAGCTTGTAGAATTATGAGTGGCCACGGCTCGGCTAAAGAAGATATTAACAGTAATCTCTCCCAATTTAGACACCCCGGGCGAGGCCCTACGTATTTCCAGTAGGGTGAGGCTGAATGAGTTTCAGGCCCAGCATCATAATGTACTGTGCAACATATCGTACCACACCAACTTCAGCATACTAATGAGAATAAAATATTACAACCAGGTCTAACAACAACCTTGCAATGGCCTCCAGCAGACCACATGGTGTAAAATGCTTGTCGAGGTCATGCATGATATGATGTTGCTAATGTTGGTACTCTGGCTACGGTAGTCACCAATACACCAGGATGGAAGTGACGGTGAGGGTGGAGAATGCGCAGAGCTATGCATGTTCAGTTTTCCTGGTAATGCCGACTTATCTCCTTCGCAAGGTTAGCACGTTTAACAGATTTCTTCTTACGGTGAGAGGGTATCGGGGGGCTTTGCGCTGCCTCCTTGAAATAGCGGTTTCGCTCGTGGCTGGAGGTGACAAGATCCCAATTGGCATGACTACATGTAGGAAAGCAAGTAGATAGAGCTAATGTCTCCTTCTGATTTTCTTGTCCAATGCAAAACGGCATTACATCTTCATGTGGACCTTTCTTCCCTCGACTGCTTAGGCATCATGTGGTTTGAAGGAGTTTTGGGACATTAGACATGGTTATGATAGACATTGTCGCGACAAAGGTAGGGAACAGCATATAATTCATGCTGAAAATATCTCTGATACGTGTTTCATCTCATCGTTCAATGTATCTGTCTATTCTCAGTTTTTTACTTGGTACCTCCGCCAAATTCTTTTAGTTGTGACTGAAACAATGATATCTTACTGTGTAGGCAAATTATATATTTCTAGAACTAGTAATATAGTTGATCCATTGCTGAACTAAGGGCGATGATTAAGGGTACTCTAATTATTCTATATATATTTTGTCACTTCCTTGCACAAAAGCCTTAAAAAGAATTTTAGGACATGTACCTTCTATTAAAAGATATGATAAGATACCTAGGTGTACGCAAATTTGTATGTATCTGTCGGTAGAAACAATTAAGTATTCTACGCGAAATAGTTGGGTTTTCTTTGTTTTTTACCTTTTTTATTTTTTATTTTTTACCATACAGTAGTTAGCTAGCTTGCACCTAGCCAGAAACAGTACCATACCAGGATTACTTGAGGTATTACACCAGATGGACCAACTTAAAGCAGGGGAAAGAACGAGAGTATTGAAAAACAAGAAACGAAAAAAAAAGGAAAATGAATACAACAACTGATTATCACCCTTGCATTCCACCGCTTGAGGACTCTTTTCATTTCCTAAATCACCTCTCTTTCCTATGATTGTCTCGTTCTATACCGTTGCATTTCAGGGTACTTTTACTTAGTACCTATTCTCTTACTCTTCCTCTTTGCGCCACCCTTGCTAACCGTCACTAGACCCAGTCAAAATCCTGCGGCCAACCCGGTAATACGACAACTAAACCAAACCAAACTCAGGTTGGCAGGGCACTGGTGCTCTACTAGTACCTCTTAGAATTCCTTTTCACCTTCCATACTTACTACTATTCAGCCCCGGAATATTGCTTCATTATTCCTCCCCTCCCCGCTCTCTCACAGCTAGTGGATTCTTGACCTGTGTTTCTCCTCCTGAGCATCTTTGCTATCTAAAATTTCCTCTTCCTTGTTCCGTCTCTTTATTCTCCATCTTGTCTTAACGAGCCGTTTCAACCTTCCACTTATAAAAATCAACACCTCTGGAGTACAGCCATCGTGACCTGACTTTCTTTCAGTATATCATCGTCCAGGTCCCTCTCTTCTCCTTCCATTTAAGATTGCACCCTTCCTTCGCTTCTTTGTAAATCCCGTTCCTCCCAATTCCTGCTACTGTAGGAGCTCTCGTACAACACGTCCTCCTACTTGACTTACTACTTCCGGCGATTAAAATCTACTTTTTACCTTTTCTCACGCTGATCCACTTCGCCGAACCTCTTTTTACTTTATCCACTTGCTACTATTACCTACTTCACAACTTGCAACAACCCCTTCCCTCCCCTGCCAGTTATATGCTCCGTTGCATTTAATCTCTTGGTAGGTTGATTCACTGATGGGTTTCTTAATTGTCTCTTTACCGCACTTCTCTTCCTCTCCTTTCTCAACTGCAGCGTTTTTTCCCTTTGATTAACGCACGCCCTTAGCATCTTTCACCTACTCATCCACACGGTGCTTTTAGCCATTTACGTATCGCATTGTCTCTACTTGTGCAATCTCTGAACTACACTCATTTTATCTCTCTCTTCCCCCTCTGTATGACTTCTCCCATCTCTCAGCATCTCTACCTTTATCCGCCTTGCGTTTTCCGGTGGCTTCTCCCAGTGTCCACTACCGTTTATATACATGCGATATGTTTAGTTGGCTACATTTTTGTGTCTTCTGTTTCTGATTGAGTGCTCTCGCCCATCAATGATGTACGCATAATCGATGTCCGTCTTTCTCCCTTCTCTTTCTTCTTTTCTTTTTCTTTTTTTCCCTCACATCATCTCTCTTTCTTTCTCTCGCCATTCCTATGTGCTGTATTTTCTGTCTATTTTCCGGGTATATTTGTTTTTCTTCTTCTTCTTCTTCTTCTTCTTCTTCTTCTTTTTTTTTCTTCTCTCTAACTCATTTATATTGAGTGCTCCTATAAATTTTGTTTTATTCGATACTTGGAGATTTTTCTTTCTCTATTTTTGCACCTTGTGTCTTTAGCTGACACCTAATGCTACAGAACAGCGATGGCGGGCGTCAAACGTAAACTTGACTCTAGCAAAGGACCAACTGCAATCCCGCCTGGCAGCGCAACAGGCACAGGAGCTTCCCCCAAAACGCCCAGTAAGTTTTACAGAGTGCTTGCTATCAATCCTTTGTTGATACTAATTACCACATAGACTTCACAGGCGATGATACCGCTCATATCCGTGTGACACGGAGTCTACGTGCAAGTCAAGATGCGCGTGCCCACCAATCTGATAACAACAAGAACAGTAACAGCACCCCAATGCATAATAAGAGTAGTAATCATCGCCCTTTGTCGCGCATAATTACGCTAAGTACCCGTGCTGCCCGAGCTAATACCGCTGCAAGAAATGCATTGAATAATGCAACAAATAATGCAGTGAACAGCTCAACAAATGCTGCTCGTGAAACTCGGGCTTCTCGAACACGGGCTGCAGTCCCTACTGCTGCAACAGCAGCCGCATCTGCACCAACTCAGCTTGACGGTACAGCATTGAATGCTCCTGAAACCCCACGGTCCAAGCGGGTTAGACGTGGTCCAGCGGTCGAAGAAACACCAAGAAGTACGAGACAGTCAGCTAGGCTGCGGTCCCATGTCAGCACAGCCTTCAATGATAGCACTTCTTCTGAAGCAATTTTAGCCAAACAACCAGAAGCAAGCCCTTCTAAGGGCATCACTCCTGGTAGTAAGACTCGGAACAGAAATCGGCAAATTCCAGATGCTGCAACTGACGCTACTCAAAGCGGTATTGGACCTGCTGCTGCCATTGCTATGAAAACCACATCTCCGGATGACATTATGCCCGAAGCTGTTGAAGGGCCTAGCAAAACAGAGGGCGATCAAAACTTGGATATAATTGCGGAACCTTCCCAAGCTGGAGAGGAAATCCCAAGGGATACCATGTATCAAGAAGGCAAGCAAGAGACAAATGAAGCGGGAATCTATGCAATTGAGGGTATGCCCAGTCCTGCAAAGACCCTCAGTTCGTCTGGGTCCCGAAAGCGCAGATCTACAGAGGCAGAAAACAACGTCACTACGGAGATTGGTAGTGTTACCAATTTTCCGCACAAGAAATTGAAACTGGAGGATGGGGAACTCGATCGACCGGTAGAGCACCAATCGCAGGACAGCACCGACAGCAAAAATACGTCGCACTCTTCTGACGACGGCGTGGAGGAATCTAAGGCTGATGATGAATCCCGCCAAATTACGGAAGATATTGAAGGATCGACTCCGGAGAATACCACAGAGCCTACGACTGGAAAAGCAGTTCGTGGCGGGCGTAATCGGGGGCGCGGCCGTGGCGGGCGTAGCAGAGCTGCGGCACGCTCTGGGTCAAGCAAACGAGGTCGTGGTGGCGCTCGTGCTGCTCGTGGTGGGCGCACTGGGCGCCAATGTGATCGGTCAAGTGATATCGAGCACGATCGTTCCCCGTCCCCGAGTGCAGCTACCCAAAAACTCCGGGACCGTCAAAGGGAACTAGACAAGGCATTCAGGAAGGTGGCAGCTGCCCAGCGACTGGCTTTGGCTGTCTTGGCTTCACAGTCCCAGAAAAAGCTCTCCCGTGATAAAAACGCCCATAAGAATGTACCAGAGTATGAAGAAATTAATTCGCTTCTCAAGGCGAGGCTCGAAGAGAGAGTGGAGATTTTTCGCCACGAATACGGGCTCAAAGTTGAGCAAGAAAACAGGCTCTTTGCTGCCAATAAAGAAGCAGTCGAGGAAAGGTTTAAAGTAAGTCAGGATTTACCTCAAATGTCTCTCTTCTCTGAGCCAGATATGGCTGCTAACAAATAACATTAGGCGTCCGCTCGGCACATCAAAGAGGAGCATTTCTTTGCAAGCAAGGGAGAGTACATGGCGTTCGTTGAAGGCCGACGTGCCGCAGAGGATGATGAACATACTGAGGTATACCCTTCTTCGTATTCAATATTATACATGCATAATAGACTCACCCCGTGGCCCTAGACCGATGACTCTGAAACTGAACCTGAGCGCATTGTCCCACCAGCAAAGGAAGTCGTGAGGGGGTTTAACTCCTCCTTTGTGCGAAACCCTGCTGGGGCCGCTTCCTACGATCGTGCTAGGTATGGCTGGGATGATTTCGTTCAGCGTGCTAAGTTCGGCGATGATATCGATCCACGAATGAAGGAGATGAGGGAAGCCGGCCCGTTTGCTGGCTTTTCTGCTCGAGAAATTATCGACCTCCTACTAGAGGCGACTGGCATCGTTGAGGTGCACCAGAAAGCTACCGCAGGGAATCAGTTTAACCTTGCATTACCTGATACGCGCCCGACAGCTTTGTTCGCATTGGCTGATGCGGCAGCCGCTGAGCTTCCTCGTCCTACCATATCCCAAACCACACCGCGACTTTCGGCACACAGGGCCCTTCTTCCGCAGCCCTCTCAGGTGGCCCATGGGCCGACGGATCCTCGATCCTTTGTGCTCCCACCTCCCACGCAGCGTCAGCAGCCCCGTCGTCTCCTCCCCGCAGGGCAGCAAATTCCGCCCATCAGTGAACAACTCGGTCTTCCAGATCCATTTACAAGTAGGGGTGGTCCTCCCCAGCTTCCCCCTCCTCCAGGGTCTAACTTCCAACGACCTCCGCTACCTAATTACCTGGCAGGCCATCACCCGCAGAGTTTGTATTATCCGCCGCCTCCTGGCCCTCGCCCTCCATATTAGACAATTTCCGATGGGCAGTGCAACCTTATGTTCGTTTTTTAATTTCCACTATATCGTGTCCTTTCTTTTTATGCCATAGGGAGCCTATATCACTTGAATTTCTCAGTGTTCAAATGTACGGAGCTTTGGTCTACGCTAAAACAGTAATGCTGGTTCACATCAGGAGTTATTTGCAGGGTGGGGCTCTTTTTGTTGTCACATTTTCTCTCTCTCAATCTTTAGCTTTGTTTTGATTCTGAATTTCACTCGATGAGAGGTTCAGAGAGGCTTCTGGGCGGTGCTAAACTATCCATAGCTGGACTAAAGTATCCACCAAATATTTACCTGTATCTGTATTAATACACGAATTGGATGCCTTTCACGACCCTCAGCAATCCCATTCCACTTCTTAGCTTTTCTTTTCTTTTCATTTCCCTTTGAATTTGCTGGTATCGATGACTAAGATCTAACGATCTAACGATCTATAATTAATCAATTGGAAGTGGAAGACCCACTGTGTATCAGAATGAATAATGATGACTCCTCTCGGATGACTCCTCGACTTCCCCCCCGATTGGGTCTAGTCCCGCGGGCGGGGCTTGAGGCTGCTTTTTGCATTGATCTTTTCTGCTAGATTGACTCTCTCTTATATCAGTCGACTTTCTCCCGTCAATCTGTGCAACGGTCAAGGGTTTCACTTGCACGGTTCTCCATCACACGACAGCTTTAACTTCACATCACCCCCACCTCACAGATTCCCCCCTCTTCTCTCTGCTCCAGTCGCCTCCCACGAGTAAATCATAATTTCCTCCAAACTTGAACACAAAAGAGAAATCTGAATTATGGCGGTACGCGCACAATTCGAGAACTCCAACGAGTAAGTGGGACGCACTTTCTAGCTTTCCCCTTCGGATAGGTGGATGGGAGAGAAAGCAGAGGGGGAGGGATAAAAAAAACCCCCGCTGCCTCCCAACTCCCACTATGTACATTACATGAACTAACCGTGATACTATCTACTTAGTGTTGGTGTCTTCTCTCGTCTTACTAATTCATATGCGATTGTCGCAATTGGAGCCTCCGAGAACTTCTACAGGTATGTTCGGCTGTACACAGGTTACCATGACATCAGGTAACTGACTTCCGCAGTGTATTTGAGGCCGAACTCCAAGATGTCATTCCTATCTGCCACGCTACTATTGCTGGAACTAGAATTGTTGGCCGTCTAACAGCGGGGTATGTCTTCCAAAACCACCATATCACTGCTCTAAATCATGCGATGGTGAAATCAAACTCACGCGTGAAACAGTAACCGCAAAGGCCTTCTGGTCCCCACTACCACCACAGACCAAGAATTGCAACATCTACGGAATACACTTCCAGACTCGGTCAGGATTCAACGGATAGAAGAACGTCTCTCGGCGTTGGGAAATGTCATTTGCTGTAATGACCATGTAGCCTTGATACATCCGGATCTAGAGCGTGAAACGGAAGAAATGTACCGTCCCTTGACATTATATTGGTACAAAGTATAAAAGCTGATGAGCTCCACTAGAATCGCTGACGTTCTTGGCGTTGAAGTCTTCCGACAAACTATTGCGGACAACGTCTTGACGGGCTCCTACATGGCTCTTTCTAATCAAGGCGGTATCGTTCACCCCAAGACCTCCATCCGCGATCAGGACGAGCTTTCCTCGCTACTCCAGGTGCCCCTCGTCGCTGGTAGTGTTAACCGTGGTAGTGCTGTTGTTGGAGCCGGTATGGTTGTCAACGACTGGTTGGCTGTAACGGGACTGGATACGACAGCGACTGAATTGAGCGTTATTGAGAGCGTGTTCCGGTTGGGAGAGATGGGCCCTCGCGGTGTTGGTATGGGTAATGCTAACAAGGAGAGTATCGTGGAGAGTTTCTATTAGATGTTATCATTCGGAACTGATTTATTCGAATTGGCCGTGGTTGAGTGTGCGCACGCAGGCTGGCTTGCTTGCAACATGGCGTGACTCCTTCGGTCTGTCTCTGATTCTTGACTACATTTTGAACATAGGAGATGGTCAATAATGACCCAATAGTGATCTGGTACTACACTTGGTGTCTTGACCGTTATCAATCTAGGCACTATATTATCTAGAAGCTGTTGATATGGAGTGAGAATTGGTTCATTTCGCCTGAAATGAACAGTGGAATCCGGCTATATAAATGGTAGATATGTCTACCTACCAAATCCAACCCAACGCACGTGACTACCCTGAGAAAAGAAGAAAGAAGGGATAAAGGCATAGGTGAAAGTCGACTAGTTATACAAATTCAGGGAGTTGATTTGTCTCATTCCTGTGTTCCAGTATGCTCTTTTTGCTGGCATCTTGGCAAGTATGCAACCACACTTAGCGGGTATGAGGGGTATTGAATGGATAAATATAAAACAAAGTAAGCGGGGAAAGTGTAAGTAAAAAGACTTAGACGGTAGATAGAGGTAGGAAGTGGGGTAAATGGAGAGATAGAAAAGAAGAACCTGATACCTGGGCGTAGCTTTCAAAAGATGTAACGGATCAGACTCCGTAAAACACCAGTCCAGAAATATTGGTAAGAATATTAAAGTATTCCCAGTAAGACGATTCATACCTTTCCTTCAATCTCAGGTTGAGATGGTTTGAGATTGTTCACATCGGTGATATACTCAACTTTAGATGAGGATTGATCTACGGCATGAATCAATCCCGACGGGTTGCAAGAGTTCTCATCGTCTGGCGGAGGCGGAGGAGGTGGGGGTGGTGGAGTGAATTCGTTGTTTTCGCTCTTGTCATCAATCTCATCACTTTGTATTCTCTTTGCATTATCGACGTTTTGTGGATCATCTCCAGGACTCATTGGAGGCGGCGGCGGCGGAGGTGGCGGAGTTGAGGATCTTGGTCTCTTTGAAGAAATGTACTCGCCCATGTTAGAATCTCCTGCAGTACCATCTTCTCTCTTCCGTTTTACACCTCCTCGAAGTTCTTCTGCAATCAGGCGCGTGCCATTCTCATCGACCTTATCTCCCTCATCGTCCGACATCTTCACATCTAGCGCTTCTTCTTCTTCATCATCACTGGGAGCTTGGGGTGTTTCTGTCTTCGAGTCCATGCCCTTGGCTTGCTTATCCGTTTTCCGCTGCTCGTGAGCTCGATGCTTCGCAACGGCTTTGTCAAAAAACTCTTTGCAGTATTTTTTGACTTTCTTCTGCTGCTTTTCGCTGATCTTAGTAGGGTCCTCGACTCGGCTATTTTTGAAGTCCGAGTTGACCAGTTTCTTTGCCACCTATTCGGCAGTAAGGTCAGCATGTGTGCTGTGTACTCTAGGCAAACAAGGAACTTACATCCTTGGCATAGCGCTTCAGATCATCTTTTGGGAGCTTGTGCTTGAATTTATCTACTACATATTTTATGTGTGGAAATAACTGACGCAAAGTTAGCCTTCCAGTTCAATCTTCAACACCAATCGACACTCACCGTATTTTCGTAGACCTTCTTTTGTTTCTCCTCACTGTAGCTCCTCCACTTCTCCTGTGCCTCTTTTTTATCGGGAATTGGTTTAGATACCTGTGGCGTACCAGGCGACCCCCCCTTCTCCTTAGGCGTGTTCTCCTTGGCATTCATGATGCCATCGATGATGTCTTGCAGTGCTTTGTCTCTCGACTCCTTTGGAGGCGGAGGAAGTTGAGGTGCCGGCTTAATTGGTCTGGTCCATGTGGTATCCCCACGAGCTGAGTAATAGTATGTCCTGCCATTTGATTCGGCGGCGAACCATCCTGCCGGAAGTGGATTGAACTGACGACGAAAGGACCTTGGTCCGTGATGATGAGGGTTTCTTTGTCCGTAACCCCCCCGAGACTGAGCTGCAGGTCCCCGGGGAGCCTCAATTGATCGCGACCTTGACCGACTGCGTGACTTTGACCGCCGTCGCTGATCCCGAGTGGTTTCCCGTCGTTCGAATTGATTGACAGCTTGTGTGGTGGCGTTCGGATCCCTCTTCATGCGGGGAATCCGATAGCCCACCTCCAGGGTCGACCAGACTTGCAGAAGAGTAGTGGCCTTCTTCTCGACACGCTTATCTCCACAGCTTGTCAGTGGCTTGATAGTAGTCTCTATCTTTGAGTCAATAATTTTATTCCGCGTGAGGCGTGGGAATTTATCCAGAATATCCAAAATCTGCAGAACAACGTTGAAATCATCCTTCCACATAGTAAGCTGTGAATTGAGTATCTGATATCCATGCATCTTCACCACACGGTTCCGAACACGCTCATCATCACAGCGTTGAATTCGCCCCAGAAGCTTAACCGCAATCCATTTCTCCTGGCACTGCATTAGAGCCGCCATAACCTTGGTGACACCGTTCTCTTCCAAAGACTTTGGTTGCACGCTATCCACATATTCTTCGTCATCCTCACCCATCTTCTTCTTGCGTGGTCGCTTTGCCACCGCCGTATCCCAACCGTCTGCATCCTCAATTCCCAGAGCTTCAATCGTAGCATTGGACAGCTTCGTGGCACGCTCTGTCTGGGTTCTCCCACCAATGAACCCCGTACAGATTGGTTCTCCGCAGTAGCAAGGTTGAGGGTCTGCTCCATAGCGATCGACATTGTAGTTAAAAACTAACTCCTCGCCGGCTTGAATATCCCGTTCGGCAAAGATACCCATGCGGAGCTTCTCCCCGACGACCCACTTGTCGACATAGCAGTTTGGGTTGCATGAGTGGTTACAGAACCGGCCCAGGTTACCCCTTTTGGTCGCATCGACAAATTCACCTTTGCTGAGCGACATGAAATAGAAATGCTTGATTCCCTCTTCATCGTACTGCCTCATGCGCCGTCGAAACTGGCCTTCGTTGATAACTTCACCCACATACTCATAGATAAACTGATGCGGTCGCAAGTTGGCCTCGGCACGGAGACCGAACCCTTTCTTTTCTGTTTTTATCACGGCTACCTGCGCGTACTTCTTGCGTTGGAATCGTTGATTTTGGCAATCCACTCCACATCCACAATCGCCTACACACTCAATCTTGGTTGCGCGGTTGATACAGTCGGAGTCCTCTCCGCATGCCAGATTTTTGGAGACAGACGGTTCTAATTCGTGCGTTAGAATAGGATCCAAATATAAATGTCTGTGGGAGAAAGGGGGGAGGATTTATGTAATTCAAATTCAAGGCACAGTGTGATACAACTTGGAATGGGGAATCAAAAGCGCAATAGACGACTGGCATTCTTAACAACGTGCTGTTGAGATTTCCGGGATGAGGTGACATGCATACAAAGAAAGTCCGGGAAAAAAAGGGGGAGAAGGAAAATGGAATGAAGAAAGCAAAACTGTAGCTCACCCCATTCTTCAGCACAATCACACTCCATCGCATGTTCAGTATATCCCATGTATTTGTTAGCGTAGGTGCAAGTGTCCATCAGCTCAAAAGACGCCTGGGCCTCGGCCGTGCTATCTGGGAGATGCGAGAAAAGCTGCGGCGGCCGCGCGACAACCTTCTGGGAGGAGCTACGAGTCAATTTAGGAGGCTGCCCAGGCTCCTGTTTGACAGTGATGCCACCTCCAACTTTCCCCTCCACATTTGCGGCATGATCTGTCTCCTCTTCCTTTTTGATAGGGGTCCGGGATGATGACCGTGACTTGACCGTAGCATCATTATTCTGAGCAATTGTAGAAGGCGAACGGGACCCCCCGTTGGGCTCATCCTTAAGTAAGGCACTTCCGTCGTTTGAAAAGGGGGCATCAGTGGCTCTGTCGGGCTCCAGCTTCATCGCGGTAACCGCATCTGCTACGGATTCTGACTGACGGTCCGCATAGTCATGAGGGGACATGACGACACGGACGACGCGCGCCAGCTACCGGAGCTAGCAAGAGAAATGCGCTGGGGAAGGTAAGGATAGCGTCTGTGTCGTAATGGCAAATGGGTGGAAGATAGGATGCAGTGTCGCGATGGGAAGGGAGGAAAGAGAAAAGAAGACGAGGGAAAGCGAAGCGATGAGGGGAGAGAAAATGGAATACTCGAGTGAACCAGAAGTCAAGTCGAAGTCACCTTTTTTTTTCCCTTCTCCCGCGGGTGCCAAGAAACATTCAGAAAAATATATATAATAAAAGAAAGGAAAAGATTAAATCAACGGATTATTACACTTCTAATCTCAGAACGAGGGGAAGAAAGATAGCGAATATTCTTTCCTAAATTCTTTTCATTGATCCATTCACTCTTAACCTCTTCCTAGCTAATTTTATGCCTGCTGTTTGAATTTCACATTTCTCATCCACCAACTCTCGGATTGAGCCTCAAGCCGACGAGGAACCTAGTTGAAGAATTGAATAGAGCGAAACAGCTTCTAAAGTAACAGCGATCGAGTAGGGTGCCTTGCGAGAAACTTTGTTGATCTGCCAAAACACTCCCGACCCGTCGACGCGCTTCGCAATGATGGTGATGCAGAAGAGTGATACCACCAATAACCTTGTGGCTCTTTCACGATCCTGCCCCTGTACTTGGAGAACCTCCCTTCTTCCTCTTCCTCCTTCGCCTATTCTATACCTATCCGCTCTTCGTGTTGTTTTGGCTTGGTCACGAACTTGGAATCTCGATCTATCATCTGCAAGGCATAGGCTTTTGTGTGAAGTAGCATTGACGAGTATCCACCCTTAAGCGGCCAGATGATTATTTACCCTGTAAGCTTCTGTGGGACGGCTAGGAAAAGATTAATACTATAGGGTAAGTGGAAGCGTAGTGACAGCCATTTCCTCGTAGGGAGATAAAGACAGGGTAACTACTCCACGGACTCTAGGAGCCCCCCCAAGAAAAAGATAAAAGGGAGAGAGGGAGAGAGAGAGAGAGAGAGAAGGGGCTAATATTCATCTCACTAAGCTGATCAAGCAGCAATATGCGATGAATATAAGCCATGTTTGTGTGTTATGTTAAAATTCTACCAGTCCCTGGATACTGCAGTTAATTATGGGATAGGAAAGGGGAGGACAAGTACTTTCCGAGGGTTGCTTCCACTACTCGTACTTGTCCTCGAGCGAGATTTGGTGCCGTCAAAAATCCAATACAAATCCGCGGGCTTTGGAAGCTCCAATATAAACCGGTCTAGTCCCTTGCCCATGTAGATATATGATCTAGCTCGGGAGGGGAGCGCACGATATCGGAGACCGGAGGGATCTGCAAGGACAAACTTTTGGATAAAACATAATTGTGTTTAGTATGACACGCCATGAAGAGGGGCGGGGTTGAAACCTTGGTATTTTCCTATTCTTCCCAATGGGGGTGATTTCGGGGCGCGTAGCGATTGGGTGAGGCTATCGCAAAATGGGAGTCGGAGGTGCATTGTTGGCCGGCATGTACAGTAATTAAGCGAACAATTCCACGACAGAAAATTATTGGTACATGCGTACGGAGTATTGTGGATGGTATTTATGATCATTTGTCATGAGGATTGATTCGTGCATAATGGAGACCGGGTGAGATCCCGTGCATGAACAGGTGTTGTTGCCCCCTTCCTTTCTTCACTACTCCGTGGATTTTCATGTATTTGAAGACACACAAAACATCGGAGGGGGGAGAAAGGAACTAGAGAACGGGTAAGCGCGGCAGCAAAGCTGAAAGAGATACACCGTAGGTACTAAAATCCCCCTAAAAAGAAAGGAACAAGAAAAAGGTGAGAACCTGGGAGATAATACGGCAATCATAGCCTGAATGGTACGGATGATAAAATACTTTCATTTCGCCCCAATGACAGTGGAGAATGGGGGGAAGGCTAAGCAGAACTTTTCTCCGTAGGTACGTATGTACTATTGTGTACAGTATATACATACATACATACAATTACGGGTATTAATCAGTGTTTGACCGAGGATGATATATGTACGTTGAAATGGTTATTTCTTGATCGGGATCCTATTGTGTCTCTTCTGAGGTATCGCGCAATTTTCATCCTAATTAATGCCAATCAATCATTCAAGTAGAGTGGTACCGAGAACCAGGTAACTACTTACTGGTACCCTAATCCCCGAGTATGGTGGACCGTACCGTACCAGACTTCGGTACAAGCGCGCCGGGTACCTGAGAGGTGGGGCCTAGAGACCATTCCGCTTTGCCAGAAAGTCACCGAGACTTATCTATGGAATACTTTTTAATATCTATGACAGGCGAACTTGTTCTGGAACTCAAATACACCATCTTTGTTGCAGAAGTTCATTATTGGATACCACGTTACCAGCGGAAGAGAAGAGAAAGAAGAAGAAAAAGGAAATGTCATCTTAAACAAACCTGTTAATTGATTTGACTTCAATGTTCTGCTTGTGTGTCTGCGCTTGCATACTCACTTCATATGTGCTCTGGAGACGAAGAAAAGTTGTTAGACGGATTGGACGTGAGAAACAGGCTGTCGAATGTAAGACTATAATACGACTATCTGACAGTTGATTCAAGCCGGCGGGGCGCTGCTTCTCCCTGCATGCCGATGGTTCTCATGTATGTACTGTATCGATCAACTAGGTACAGTAGGTATGTACAGGATTGACCCAATATACAATCGGCTGCTAATAACGCAACGATCAGTCAAATGAAAATCGGCGGCAATACGGGGAGGTTCACTACCACTAAAACGACAACGTCGTACTAGTGGAGGTTCACAAGCGCGCTGGTAGCATTAGGTTTCCTGTCCTGTGGATGAAGAATCCGGTTGTTTCATCTACACGCATTTTCTCCTGCTGGTGGGGTCATGGTTGCTGGCGGCTCCTCCGCCTGTCACTCTGAAGAACAATTCCCAAAATCTTGGTCTTTCTACTACATTCGCCATTTCGGTTTCAAGTTGCTTACTTTGATATCACGATCTTATAAGGCTTGTATTTTTACTTCAACACATCATAGATAGCTCATGCCTCACATCTCACTCCCCAACAAAAGAAAAGAAAAAGACAAACAACAAGCTACCTGTGACCAGAGCGTTCAGATTCATGCTGGGGTTGTCCTTGCAGTCATCGTTCCATCGCCTTCTTTAGTAATGGGAAGCATCTATTGATCCAGCCTCCAGGAATTTTGCAGTTGCGTCTAATTGCGGAGCCTTCCACCCCACTCTGCGGTTATCAACTAACCATCTTCGTTGCTATCAACTGTCTGCCAGTCATTGCGAGGTGCATTCCCGCTATCTTCGATAGGGCCAATGCATGTCTTTGCTAAATAATAATAATACTAATAATAATGATAATTACGATAACAATAACAATAAGTACTCTGTAACGAATAAATACAAAGAAGAGAAAAAATTTTCTTTAATTCTATGTCTACCGTAAGTACACGAAGATGGGATCGACCGCACTACTTGCACCGGGACCTACTCTGTATACCCCCGAAACTGCCCTCCCCTCAAGCTTCAGCTCTGACTTTTGAGCAACCTGTCGGCTTTAGTCTGTTGACCCAACATCTTGGGGCGCCATTATCGACCTATCATTCCTAGTCGGCTAGCGCTCGAGATAGTTTAGTATATTACTTACTTCCCGCGCGGAAGGGTCCTTTATTTATTTATTTTTTCTCATGTTGGACCGCAAAGAAGAGTCAATCCTCATGGTATGGCTAGGCCGTTGTTCCTTTTTTTACTTCTGTTCCCTCACACCCAACCAATTTTTTTTATCTTGTTTTCTAGATAGAACCTAAAACAAGAAAAGAAAAAATACTTTTCTCTTATGGACTCCGTAATTAGGGAGCACAACAGTAGCTTCAACACTACTGCTGCTGCATTGGTTTATTCCCTCTCCGTCCATCGCCTCGCAGCTTTATGCATAGTTAGTCTCTCTCCGTTTTCGCAGCCCTCCAGTCTGATCCTCTCTCGGATAATCCAGGACTAATGTGCCCCTCCACAGGAGGTAGGTTGATCTCTTTCTTTCGGATCCTTCCCTCCCCGTGGCGAAAGATACCAACGTTTGGAACCATCTGAAACCGTCATTTTTGAAACACACTTTTCATCTTGGTAGATTTCAGCCTATCCCACCTTGGGCTTGGTTGATTTTGCTGCCACTAGTTCTTTTGCTCTGTGGCTCCATCCTTTCTCTCTTTTCTTCTTCTAGTAGGGACACTAAGGAGGAACGTCCCTGCAGTTTCCCTCAGACTAAACGGACGCATACTTGCGGCATCAACTCTGTCCTGTGCAATCCCGAATTAAAAGTCCGTTTGGCTCAGAAACGTTCCTGAGGAGAGATAGAGTGTTACTTGGCTACTGCATTGACTCCCTCTGGTATCCCTTTCTTCCCTCCTAGACCACAGACTTGTCAATTCTCTCCGAGCTTGGTGGCAGTATGCATTGTTGAAACGGGCTTTTTTTTCTTTTTCTTTTTTCTTTTCCTTCTATTTTTTACCCTTAGGAGAGAATCCTCTCTAGTATCTCTTGTCACGGACAACGTTCCCTCGTCTCCGCTCAATCAGAGCCTTTATCCACTTTGTTTCCATGTTTTTTTCTCTCTTTGCGTTTGGCTTTCCTAAACTTTCCCTGCAACGACGTGACTGCGGCATAAAAGTAACATATCGATGATCCTCCTGCTTCTACTTTCTTGGAGGTTTGCTCTAGAGCCTCTTCCCTTTATTTACACTACTATCCAGTGCCTTAGGTGAAGACCTCTGATGAATTTAATTCCTTGTGAATGTTAGCCCATCATTCAATGCCTGCTGTCCGATTATTGTGCGTTATCATCAATCCTTCCTCTCATTCACTGTTCATTATACAGCTGTGACTTGTATTTATTTCCTTTCTGTCACTCGTTGCATCACTAATTTCTTTCTGATTGCTCTCTGGGCTACCACGTGTTTATACATTGAGTAGACGCATCAATCCGCTTGGGAGGCACTGTGGTCATTTACCTTAGTTGGCGTTTGTTTTGCTTTCTATGCCCTGCAGCGTAGTCGCGTGACGCGTCTTACTCTGTATACATTCGTTACAACTTTCCTTGTTGTTGTTGTTGTTCCTCCTCTTCTCCTTCTGGTTTGCTTGTCCGAGGATCTCTGCTGTGACGGAAGCCAGCTGTATTTGCTTCCATGGTCCGCTGGATATGTCGAATTTACCAGAAAGACCATGGACCGAGGAGGAGAAGGTAAGAATATGTGTTTTTCATCTTTACTTGCCGTCTTTATCTTGATCTTACGGGGGAGGGGGGGGTTCCCTCCAATTTCCATTGGTTTCGTTTCAAACCGATGGACATCAGAATGCCCCATGGGTTGTTAAATGTACAGATCGTTGGCTGACGGAGAATATCCCGGGATGTAGTACACTCTGCTTACCGAAATACTGAAGAAGGCCGGAGTCCCTTCCAGTCATCTGGTCAAGATGATCCGGGATTTCAATATTACCCCAAGCTGGGCGGATATCCCGCTTCCTCCAGGTACAGACTGCCGGCACCTTTCACTTGTCCTCCGCTTTTCTGCAACTTGGGTTTAGGAGACTCACGCCTTACCGATATAGAAAACGGACCATCCCGCAAAGAGGGATCATTTCTAACCCAGATTGCTAATCTGTCCTCCCAGGCCGTTCCCTAAACTCTTGTCAGCTGGCATTTTACAGTATGTGTCCACAACATGTTCCAATGCCTGTCAACCCAGGCTTTACATCCTTCCATCCTCCGCGCCATGAATCATCAGCCCCCACGGCTATTGCGCTTGACAACAGTCAAACCCGAAAGCGGCTCCTTTTCCCCTCTGACAAGCCAATGTTGGCCCCGCGTGCGATTCAGCCCCGCCCAACGGCCAGTACAGCCTCGTTCAGCAGCGAGAGTGGCGCATCAGCCTTGTTGTCCCCGGGTTCGGAGAGCATTCCCACCCGCGGTGAACCACCACGAAAACGTGGTCGACCAAGCAAAGCCGAATCAGAGAGGCGAAAAGCGGCCGCTGAGGCTCGCGGAGAAACATACCCACCTCCTAGACGAGCCAGCTCCAACAAAATGAAAGCCCCTTCGACACCAACCAGTCCTTCGAGCGTTGAACCCCTGGCACCCTCTTTTATCCCTCAAACTAGTGGTAGCATGCAGTCGAATATACCACAATCTGAACTGCAATACGCACCCCCTCCCGGAAGGCCCCCACTGCCTTCCGGGCCTCGTGAAGATGAGAGGATAAGGGATGCCCCCCACCGTGACATAAGGCCGACTATGAGGGACCTTCCGCGACCATCGGAACTGAGACAGGCGTTACCCTCCCCACATACACTTCATTTAGGCCACAGGGAGACAATCACGCGCATGGGATCTGGGGAGCGGTCATTTGAGGCACCCCCACCAGATCGGATATCCTTCGGTGATAGTAGCCGAAGACCTCTCCTCCATCCTCGTCCAGATGAACCATCCATCCAAAACCCGGAACTACCTCTGCACTCGGTCGAGAAACGAGTCGAATGACCTCGAATAATTCGGTGTCCCCACCGTATAAGTTTGCTAATTCGAAATGCCATTAAAACACGACGTACGATCTATACTGTCGATCATGATATAGATAGCATTGATTTGGATAGGTACAAATCGAAAGCTACGAGCGACACGCACCTCAACACATGCTTTCTTTCTTTCTCGCATATCTTTCTACTTTCTGCTACAAATAATGTGGGCAAATTAAAGAACACTCTCGCTCCTTCTTTGGACAGCCCCATCTCTTTATCGTTATATTTAAGTTGGTAAGCCCAACGATTTGGGTCTATCCAATGATCTTGACAAACCCTGACATGTCCTGTATGCAAGTTCTGGTTCAGTGGACTACTAAAAGTACAGGGCAAATATACAGCCGTCACAGATGAAGTCAGAGCTGAATCCTTCCTTTTTCTCCTGTTACGTTCGATCTGTATGCTGATGCTCCATGACGAACTGAGTTGACATGAATATAATGCCATACCGCATAGCGATGTTTGCTCTTTTGCTTCCCTATTTATCGTTCTTTGTGTTTTCGCTTTCTAGTACAGTAAATTATATCTCTCCGCCCCGTTTTGCGACACATGGAAGGCTTTTAGTTCAACCGAACATCTTGAAAGGGGCACTATAGGTCTCTTTGTTTTTATGGAATCTTTTTCTCTCACTTCCTGGAAATGGCTGGCAGATTTCGAATATTAATGTCCTGTTATGTACAGTTACTATCTACGATGATATAGGCCTATATACGTACAGATTTGGCGTCTTATAGGTTGAGAAGATACTCATTCCATATCTACAGGTAAATAGTGCATGACCATACATATTGTATACACATTGCATGGCATTGTGGGCTGCACAACCACAGTCATAGTTGAGTGACTCCAAAGGCACCGACCGAAACTTTGCGTCTTAAGACCACCCTTCAATGTAACAAGTGCGTATGGCACAGACGTACATCTGTTATCACTAGAAAATATGTAGCAATACATATTCACCAATATGCAAATATCAGAGGGGAATGGGGTTTAGGGTGGGGAAACAGCCGCATTGAGATTTCCCCTTCCGTCTGAAAAGGGCCCCGTGAACCGTTCAATTCTTACAACGGAGGTTCACTGTGCTTCAAGGACCTGTTTTCGTAACTATTAGATAAAGACTAACTTGTATAGGGGTGCTCTAATAAGGGAGCCTCGGGGCCAGTTGAAAGTATCTAAGTATGCGATAATGTTTTATGGGCGTTGTTAATGAAGCGGGCAGCCAAATGACCAGGGGCTATTCTTGATTCTCGGGGGTTATAGCCGCTATGTCATGCCTCTGTTGCTGCCTCTTAAGCTCCAATTGAGCTCGTATAGCGCTCACGGCGGAAGTTAGACTCGGACTCGATGGTTTTGCAAGTCTTCTGCCAATATCTGGAACAGTTCCGGGGATTTTTTCTTCTACTAGTTTCATCACATCATCTTTTCCATCCACGCGACGAGTTAAATACACCTTTGGCGTAGTACCCTGACGAGGGAGACTGCGGGCTCGGATACGCTCAATTTCCTGCCGATAGGCGGTCTCGTAGATATCAAATTCAGCTGCACCTGGTGATTCGCTCACAATAGGGTACCGGTCAATTTCAGAAGGCTCGGCAGATAACAAGGTATCCGGTTCATCAAAGATGTAATCCATGCTGGAGTCACCAGTATCCGTGGGAGGTGAGCCGGTATAAGTAGAAGGTCCAATACATAAGAACGGGAACTCTTCTTCCAATGGATCCCGTGCATGTCCTCGCGTTCCCTCAATGCTGCGTTTGGTAAGAACAGAACTAGTCCGCGACAGTGGCACTTGAGGTGATGAAGACCCGGGCGTGTTTATCGTTTGTGGGTCATCGACAGATTCTCTGAGTAGTTTGCCGCTACGTATGAATCCCGAGTCTCTTCTCTCGGGTCTAATGCTTGCAGTATGCTTACTGCTGCTGTGTGTCACAAGATCTTGCTTCCCAGAGATATTGGAGCCAGTGTTGTCTAATGGCTGCGAAAGTGGTTCTTCGTGATGCAAATGATACCCTTTGAGAACATCATCGCGTTGCCGGGCACTTCTATTGTATGTGTTCAAGCTCTGGCTTTTGTTGGGATGTGGAACATTCTCAGCTGCGAAACTTTCTTCTGGGTCCATCTCAAGGGGAGGTTGAACAAAGTGCGTCTCATACTCCTGCCCAAGAATACTCTGCATAGGCTGATCTACCTTAGAAGGGTCAATCAATCTCTTAAAATTCTTCACAGCTTTCATCTGAAACTTTCCGTTAGCTTGCCTCACCACGGATAGAATTGGTACAATGCTTACTACAGCTAGGACATGACCGATAGTCTTTGTGATAGCTGAATTCATTTCCTCTTCGGTCGGAAGCCCAATGATTTCCGCTGTATTCTCGCTCTCTGGCAATAGAGGGTCCAGACCGCTCCTTGTCACCCAGGGGTGCTCCTGAAATTTTTTTCTATAAGCGATATTCTATCATGATGGTGATGTTCCATCTATCTCACTTACTCGCAATTCACTCATTTGTATCCTTTTAGTCGGATCTTTCTCTAGAATTCGCGACATCAAGTCCTTGAAGTTTTCGTCGTTTTCTCCCTCGCATACCACTGGGTCAGTCTTGATGGCCTCGTAGAGCTCAAAAATGCTCTGCTTCTCGAAGGGCAATCTGCCGTACCGCAGACAGTACAATGTAACTCCCATAGACCATATGTCGGCTGCTTTTCCCGAGACATCTCCGTGTTTGACAACGCACAGCTCTGGCGGAAGGAAAGCAGGTGAACCAGCTGATTTTGCCGTGAACATGTCTGAGTCTTTCTCAAACATCTCCGACACTCCAAAGTCCACTACCTTGAGAACGTCGTCGCTCGTTATGAGGCAGTTATCCGGTTTGATATCACGATGTACAATGCCCTGGGCGTGCAGATATTCTATTCCCAAGATAAGATCGCGAAACCAACAGCGGCAGAGTTCGTCATCGTAGGGGTCGGCTCTTTCTTCAAGTCCAACTTTCATAACTACCCCTTTCTTACACATCTCCATGACCATGTATAGAGAATCCTCCGTCGGATCATCCAAGACCTCAGTCAAAGACACCAAATTGTGATGATGTAGTTTCTTCATGATAGCTATTTCTTCTTTGATAAGGTAAAGAGCGTTGCCTTTCTGATCTGCATCTTCCAGTGAACGACGGTGAAGTGGAGAATTGAAGCCATCTGACGGGCGTTTAGGACCCCGAGGCCTGCGTAACAAGTGAGACTGGGCGCGCTTCCTTAGCCGTGCCTTGGAGAATTCCTTGACAGCCTGATCCAGTAAACGAGTTGTTAGCTAGGCGTTTGCTTGTCCTTCTTGTGCCAAGATAAAATAATTCTTCAAGTAGGGTTCAAAGATCGAGGGGAGCCCTTACGTATTCGTTTCCAAACTGATCAATAGCAAGATGCACGGCTCCAAAAGAACCTCTACCAATCTCTTGTTTGATCACATATTGGTTGATTCTATGCTCAGCGGTCCCATCATCCTGGCTAGTAGTATATTCAGATCGAGCATTCAGCGTTTCCTATCGCTAGCCCAGTCAGCTTCCTAGACCCGATAAATGTGCAGTTTCTGAAGAACCACCTTGACTGGACGTCTAGCTATCGGGTTCCGGCGATGATGCCTCCGTGGACTCTCATATGAAGGTGTAGAACTGAAGCCGTGTTTTTTAGCAACCCAGTCATTTACCCAAATGATAAGGGTGATCAAGAAGGAACTCATCATGAGAAAGACGGGGAGGGGAGACCAAAGTGCTGTGGAGCTTACGCATAACGAATTGGTCGCGGATGATGAAGCCCCGGGCGACCACCAGAAAATTGATCAGCATCCTGGGAGGGGCCGACATTTTCGTTGGCCATTGAATACGAGGATCAACGGAATGGCAACAAGGAATATCCCCAAAATACCAGGAGGGCAAAAAAAGTCTAAAGTTGGGGAGGGGCTTTCTATTTCTCAAGTTTGAGATAGCAATGATGCGAAACCCGGGTGCCTACGCAGATGTGGGGAAGAAGGTGGGCTGCACGAGAGAGGAGGGGGAGGAGAGAGGGAGACGGGAAAAGATAAGCCACAACAACGGTGGAAGTCAAAAGAGGTTAGTAATGGTCCTATAACACAGGTACCATAATTCAGGCTCTAAGTGCGTTGATGGCAAGACGATTCGAGAATGGAGTTGGGATATACACAGATAAATCTAGGGCGGTTTTTTTTTAAAAAAGAAAAAAAAAAGAAAAGAAAAGAAAAGAAAGAAAGAGCAAACAAACAAACAAACAAATTAAAACCGACGAGGGAAAATGAACAGAAGGAGGAAGGTATCTTTAATAGTCATCGAGTGTTATAAAAAGAAAAGGAACGAAAACAATTTCCGGTTGGGATCCTCAGGCACAAAATAGGATGTAAATCTTGCTTATCGATAACCGTCGGATCTTATTTAGGATCGCTCACCGCCACGAGCATACCGATCCGTCCACTTAAACGAGCCTAATTCAACTGTGTCTGGAGATATTCCTTCGAATAACAACCCTCTTACTCCCGAAGTCTCCGTTCTTTGACCCTCCTAGGTTGTCAAGTCAGATCTTGTGAACACTTCTAGAAGTGAAACTTTTGCTACTTCTCCACCACCATGGTTGTCTACTCCTTCTACATTTTTGACCGCCATGGTATGAACCTCCCTCTCCATCAGCAAAAGGGGGCTTACTGACCGGCCAATTTCCTTTGCCTAGCGGAATGTATATACAAACGGCGATGGGTCCCCCGTCCACCGTCAATTGTTGGGAAGTCCTCGCGTCCGACTTCGGAGACGTCCACCACAGCCAATGCGCTGCCCCCTGTGCTGGGCCAATCTGCGCGGACCACTGACGATGATGCTAAGCTGATCTTCGGTACCGTCTTCTCCTTACGAAATATGGTCCGCAAATTGGGAGGCGAAGATGATAGGTGAGAGCAATCATCTGCGCTACTGCCAACTCAGAACACAAGGGGCCGATACTGACGATCGAATCTCACTTTCCAGCTTCGTTACCTATCGCACCAGCCAATACAAGCTCCACTATTACGAGACCCCTACCAACATCAAGTTCGTAATGCTTACCGATGTCAAGAGTCCCAGTATGCGAGTTGCATTGCAGCAGATCTACATCAATCTTTACGTTGAATACGGTGCGCATTCTTACGAACTGATATTGTTCTTGAGGACACTAATTTGAAAAATATCTTAGTGGTCAAAAATCCGCTGTCTCCCGTTGAGCACCCAGGCGGTGTGGGTGTGAATAACGAACTTTTTGAGGAGTCTTTGGAACAATTTGTGGTATGGTTTTCGTCCTTGCTCGGCTCAAAACCATTGACTGACGTAGTAGCAGACGCGCGTCCTGTCTTGATCACTCTTGATATGAGGATCTCCACCTGACTCCGAGGTGGTCTTGAAGAGGTCAATGGTGCAGAGAGACGTGGGAGTTTAACTTGCCGGGAGTCAACCAACTCAAAGTTTCTCCAACATGCCTCGTTTCGCCCCGAGACGCTGCCATTGCGGACGCAATAGACAGCCGTAGCATAACCCGGGAACTACAGTCAACCTGGAAGGGTCGCCCTTGGGCCAGACTATCTTAGGAGCCCAAAGGAGAGAACATGTTCTACGAAATAGGAGCAACAGTGTTATCGATCCCACCTGTGGTAAAACCGACTTGTTGATTCAAGCCACATGTCAAGCGTGATGATCAACAATAAGCCATGTGGAACTTGATAAAACATACATATTATTCAATGGGCCAATGTCTGCCCAAAATAATTTATCGACTTAAAAGGGTACAATATGATACTTTCATCATGATTTCGACTGGGCTCACCGAACCCCTTTTCTTTTCTCTACTAGAGCTACATCTGGGACCTTAAAAAACCCACTAGTGGCAGATCTTCCCGACTGTCCATAACGAACATCATCGGAGAGGTTGTCCTCATCAGCTCCTTCATTATACTTGTTAATGTTCTGAGGCTTTGCATGATGCAGCGATCACCACGTAGAATGTTCGACATATCGATGGCCTTATGTTCATCCTGAGCTGCAGAGGTGTCAGACCACCTATGGGACATCCTGAAACGAGAGCTCTGGCCTCACCAAGCTACTGATCACTGTTTAAATATGGAGGCTGTAGGATCCTCAATATCTTCGTCGTCCTTACCAACAGGGATAGCATTTCTTAGCTCTGGACGTATCTCAAGAGCATGAGTTATCTTGACAGTTCTAGAGACCGGAGAAGGATCGTTCTGAGCCTCGTAGCGATCTTGGGCTTTTCTTTCGTAGTGGTACGACATAATTGCAGTATTGTTTCAAAATGGAGGAGCAAATAATGTGAGCAAGGGTAAAGCTACTTTGATCACTCGGGATCAGAACGTATTAAGTACCCCAGTATCACTTCAAGCGCACCTTTTGACATCAGACAACCGTCATTCCCTTGTAAGGGGCGAATTGTGTTCTCGATAAGCTTTTAGGGATCAATGATGCAATCCCATGTGTGTCTTGACGTTTCTTAGCTGTGCGTTCGGGTCATAAGGATGCTTCAAGTTTATAGTTTATTCGCGAGGTAAAAACACCCTTCATTCCAATGGAAATATTTGGAGCTTCCTACCGGCTACTACAAACACATTTCTTCCTTTCAAGAATACATGACCTTGTAGCCAGAGGCATGACATAGGAATGGTTCGAACTGAGCTCACCCGTACCAAGAAAACCCTTCAAAGGTATGTCCCAAACAAATCAATTCTTGCGCAAGAATAGACAGCAATTACTCAAGGACCTTTCGGTTCAAATCGAGATGTCGAAACCTTAGGAATAGGGCAAATTACGGGTAGGTCACGGCGGATTATGTATCCACCCGTGAGTAGCCTAGTGCACACACATTCTTACACTCAGAGAGGCCATATTGATTAGTTTGATTATACTACTTACTATAGGTAGGGCGGAAGTCACAAATTATATATATAAGGGAAATAATTCAACCAGATACATACCAAGGTTACACTACTCAGTAGCGCGGGGGTGGGTTGGTCCCTATCGGGGTACAGAAGCAATGATTATGTCTATCTTGATATGAGAATATATTTCAGACGCATATGAAGATTACTAGCGAACGGACACAGCAGTGACTGCGTGTATACAAATCAATTCATATGACCATATAGGACATCACCTGATGAATCCCATGTATTGGAACTAGTAAAAGAAATAGCTCGTGCAATCTCACACACAAAGGGTTAGGTTTCAGAAACAGTTTAATCTTGTTCCGGAAGGCCAAATGGATGCACAAAGCTTGAACCTTGACTCGCGGCAGTTCATTCGCTTAACGGCCCCCATAAACTACGTGGAGTAGACTACAAGCCCTTAGGCTCCACTTTGTTCACCGTAGTAAGAGTGCCACTTGGAGAGGATAGGGGGGAAAATGTAGAGAGTAAATGGCTTTCGTACCACGGAAAGTTTCTTGTTGTTCTTACTCTCTCACCCGAGCCAATCGCCTGTTGTGAGTAGATTATCACCACCCTAAAAGTTGTTGTTTCCACATTGGAGGTTTGGTACCGTAAATTTAGATCCATACTAATCATTAGTAAGTATGGAGTAACTACTGTAGCATAGTCGGGCTCTGCCTTTTACCCAGGTATGTACTAATAATGTATTTGGAACATACAGAGTCATATGTAGCACGCTGTACTCAAGCATATAGTACATACTGGTTATGGAAGTTTATGTGAAATATGAATAGTAGCAGTGACCTATGAAAGCCTGCCCACTTTGAATTGGGCCAGTCTCCTTCTGACCTTTAATCTGACCCTGTTACAGACCAGTATACTCCAGACCCTAGGTACTCCGAAGAGCTGGGGTTTGGTCGACTGACCTATACTTGAACCATTGGGTGAAATACCCCAAGGAGTAGGGGCTATATCGAGTAATAGTCTTAGCAAGAGACATTAAAAAAACAATAATAACGGGTACCCGCACCCATCGGAAACGGGTGGTTCGTTTTCCGAGATTAACGCGGTTTTACTTTCCACCTTCTTTTCTTTATGACCCATAACCAGTCTAAGCGATCCAGTCAGTTTCGATCTAATACGGTGTGCATATGCGGTAAGATGGACTTAGATTGGCTGAACTTACTTCGTACCTAGGGAAGATATCAGGGATCAGACCAACTCATAGGTAATCTGGTATATCGGGGAGCTGAGAAAAAGAAAAGACCCTCCTGCAGTCAGAATCACGATTAACTTTGAATGTGAGAGGGGTACAGTCCGACTACTACTACTATTTCGTGGCCGGCTGCAGTGCTAGGGAATAGCGTGGTACAATACATCGGGAATGACCCACTCCTTCAATCCATGTTGCAGCGTGGTAAGTAATTTTAGACGGGACCGTTTTCTTACTTCCGCTCTTTCCATGCTTATGATTGGCCTTAAAAATCCCTCGTGCAATTTTTGATACTCTTGGTCAATTTACTTTTGCGGACACCTCAACACCTGCAAATCATTTGTCACATCAGCAACATCATGTGGGAGAATAAGATGTCGGTGCCCTTCTTTTCTATCGCAATCCGAGTATAGCACCAGGACTTTTACTGTGAAAAAATTAGACATTAAGTACAGAGCGGTTCCATCTCTGCGGAGAAGCTGTTGCGTTAGGATCATGCAAGATACTTCGAGACGGCGGCCGGGGCCGAGGTCCGGAGTACTAGATCTATAAGCCCACGTCGTCTAGTGAAAAAGGGGTTCTGTGGGTATGCTATTAAGAGGAATAGATAGTTACCTTATCGATATGTACTTACATATACCAGAAGGGGATGTGGTTGTGAACCGTTACACACACTTTCCACGTCGGTATACACAAGAGAATAGTAATAGTCATAAGGTAGTCCGATATAGACATGTATACTAAGGTTGGTGTCTCTTTGATCGAAAAGGGAAATAAAAGAGACAGACAGAGACAGACACGGTGATAACCTTAGGCCTTCAATTCAGCTTGACATCTGCTGACCTCACGCGGATCCTTTAAGCAGAAACCAAAAAGAGCCATGTGCATAATCTAGAATTACCTTCAGCTGATTATTCGGTAGAAAACCCATGAGACCAAAGGATGAAATCAAGTCGTAGCCATCAACAGCTCTCCATACCTATACCCTTTTTAAGCTTCCTCAATCTGGGCGACTTGCTTCGCTACTTATAGTAGTAAGTAGCTATCACCTTCCCACCAATTACTGGCCCTGGCTATCACAGAGTATTGCTTTGGAATACCCGATCAATCAATGCGAATTCAACCTAGTATTATCTCTTCCCTTCTAGTCAAAAGAAGCCTGATACTGTATGTTACAGCCCCTCGTCGTTGAACTAGAAAAGGGAAGTAGAAGTCGATGTGTACGACGATTTGATCTCTGGGATATACACGATCGAGGGTGTTAAACTATTCCAAAGACTTGGCAGTAAAGGTAGAGAAGCGGAAGCGTCATAACACACAATTGCACTGACTGTATTATTGTAACTACTAGTTGGTCGGTCCCAGGACATCCTACGAAGAAATATTTTCCAGTGACGTTGGCCGCCAACTATCCTATTGGTAGCCCAACTTCAGATCCTCTCTTTAATTACCCCTCATTGTGTGGATGGAGGGGCTAATACAGTGGGTAGCGGAAGGCCACCTAGGCAAACCGCCACAAAAGGGTAACTAACTAAGGTAAACCATGTCGTATAAAGTAATAGATAGTCTGAATACTTTCTGTACTTCTACCTAAACTCGTCCAGCCACCCAAGCCATCAGCTCCACTTGTGAGCGATGTGCGGGGATAAAAGGTTGGTTCACAGCATACCCATATGATCCATAGAACTGCATGCAGACTGCACAGCCTCAGTCTGACCTTAATATCCCGAGTTGACTAATACTCTATGCGGGTAGCGTTTATTTGGTAATTAACAGTGTTTGCCCTATTCAGAAGATGACTTCGACAAAGCGGAAGCGAACGTAAAGTTATCAGCCAAAGAAAGGGCCAACAGAAGGACGTCATCCAGCAGATTTCCATCGAGGAAGACGAGGAGAGGAGGCAGTAGGGAAAGAAAGAAAGAAAAAGCTTCGAATCTCTACACCATGAACAACAATCACTTACAACTAAGCAGATATGAATGCAAGTAGACAAGACGTATCCAAAAATCCTCTAGAATAATAATGCGTGAGTGAGACTTCTCGCCTCAGGCAATAATCTGCGGAACTTTTACCAATTACTAATTAATGAGAAAACCTTTGCGCCACTTTAATTTCTTTTAATTTTAAATTTTTTTGTTTGTTTTTTTTATCCTGACTACTCCATAGTAGTACGTAGTTTGATCTGCAATACTAGCGTTGGTACATACTTACATATATACACACTTGGGGAGCACTGAGTGATTTTTCTTATCCACTCTTCTTTTCACCTCAATTACTCCGTTGTCTGATTGTTTAACTGTTACAAGAATATTTTAGATCTATTGGTATCAGAGAATCACTATATCTGAGATAGGAAAACAAAGGAAGATGCCAATCCCTTTTGTATGTACTATACTGTACTGTCCAATATAATATCAAATATGTATTCTATGTACAGTATGTATTACACCTATAGTATGTACATATCTACTCCGTATAGTACATCCCTCATGACAGGCTCCCGACACCCGAGTCCCGAGTGTACTCCAGGCTGTGGCTGCAACAGTATGATACCATACCATTCCTACTCCGTATTCAGAGAACGGATCCATGATGTGAATTTCCAACAAAAATCGCCCATCTGATTAACTCAATTCTGAGAAAAAAAAAGTGAAGACTTCGGTTCCATTATTCAATCTCTCTTCTTACTTCCACAACCGGCAACAAGAAAGTCTCTTCCGTCTGTAACCTCATCACAGGGTGTTCCTGTAGGCGGTGATTCTGACCATAATTTCAAATAAAAGAGTCTCTGCGACCAAAGGGCATGTTTCTTTACCATTAGAAGTTAAACGGACACCCACCCATACCTCTCCCAGTAATACTTTACATTACCATGGTCCTGTCTTCTATCTACAAATTAGTATTTCAACCTAGACCTTCCCCCCGGCAGGCAACTGCATTCTCCCTTTATATGAAAGATCCTCGGTAATATATTTTTACGATATTAATTACCATTATCTTCCTACTCTCTCGGAGCTGTCTCTCCTACTCTAAATGGCATTTTCAAACTACATAATAGACTAGTCTCATTCTGTGGTTCTCAGCGTGGTACCGTCTCATCTGGACATTCCGTGCCTTGCTGTGTGGGCGACTTTTTTTTTTTCTTTGAATACCCGCATTTTCTGTTCCCTCTTTATTTCTTTTTTAAAAAAAGGAAAAAAAATCTTTTTTTCATTTTTTCCAGCTCCCTTCCCACCCTCCAAGTCACTTTCGTCACCTGTTAGGGAGACCGTCGCCTCAGGCCACCACCAGTCACCGGGCCACCACAACCTTTTTTTTCCCTTTCCTCTCTCGCTCCCCCTCTGCTTCCTTTCTCAATTCTCGCTCAACCTCTAAGCTCTTCAATAGCATTAATCTGGGCCTTTTCAGCTTCGTGCTGTAGGCGTTCATTCTCCTACCTTGTCACGGGGGCAAATCCTGTCACTCTCGTCCTCCGTGTACAATTCTCAATTAGCTACCGCACATGACTCCACAATCTGCTTCACCAGTACCTTCCGCAGTCTCCTCCGCCGCAGCGTCACAGATTTCGTACGATCCTCGAGATGGAGAGCCCTCGGTAACACGCGCTCTTGCGGGCATGAATCTGTCCGCGGTGAACGGGGATGTACTCCCCACGCCCCCTCCGCCGGCGAAAACTGCCAGACCAACCATGGCAAATCGCATCTCTCGTATGTTTTCCAACACAGGGAAGGCAACTTCGAAGGAGTCGGATACCCATCGTGAGCTTTCAGACAGCAGCACCGATAGCGTGAAGCCGCCTAGCAATGGCAGCGGAAGGCAGTCTAAGCCTACTTCTAGGCCTTCTTCCCGTGCTCCATCCCGACAGACCTCTACTAAAGAAGATAATGAGAGAAAGCCCAAGTCCAACGGTGGAAAGGAGCAAAAGGATCCATCCACTGCAGCACACAAGCGGTTCGAAGTATTGCCGGATCATGCCCACTGTCATCACCTTAAAAGTACACGGCGGCAGGAGAAATTAACAGACCTCCTCCGAGACATGCTCGGTGGTGGCAGGAAGAAAGACGACCATGCCGATGACCAGCAGCTGTCACTTATGTCAACATGGATTGACCAGTTCAAAAATGAGCGAGATAAGCTAGCTGCGGATAAAAAGGGTGGCCCTAACGCCACAGCTTCCCTGGTTGACAAATATGGTAAATGCCAGGAGATTGTCGGGCGCGGCGCGTTCGGTATCGTTCGGATCTCTCACAAAGTCGATCCCAAAGATTCCAGGGTTGAACAGCTATATGCTGTTAAAGAGTTTCGTCGTCGTCCTCAGGAGACTACAAAGAAATACCAGAAACGTTTGACTTCTGAGTTCTGTATATCCTCTTCCCTCCGCCACCCAAATGTTATCCACACCCTTGACCTCCTGCAGGATGCTAAGGGAGACTACTGCGAAGTAATGGAATATTGTGCTGGTGGCGATCTCTACACCCTCGTGCTGGCTGCGGGGAAGCTGGAGGTTGCCGAAGCCGATTGCTTCTTCAAGCAGCTCATGCGTGGTGTAGAGTACATGCACGAAATGGGTGTGGCTCATCGTGATCTTAAGCCGGAAAATTTACTATTAACTACTCATGGTGCGCTTAAAATAACTGATTTCGGAAACGGGGAGTGTTTCCGCATGGCTTGGGAAAAAGAAGCACATATGACAGCAGGACTCTGCGGCTCTGCCCCTTACATAGCTCCTGAAGAATATATCGAGAAGGAATTTGATCCAAGGGCAGTCGATCTGTGGGCTACAGGTGTTATCTACATGGCGATGAGAACAGGTCGTCACCTATGGAGGGTAGCTCGCAAGGATGAAGATGAATTCTACCAACGATACTTGGAGGGCCGCAAGCATGAAGATGGCTACGCTCCTATCGAGACCTTGCATCGGGTAAGAGCTGATAACTACCCTAGGGTTGCTACCTCTAGGCTTACGAATAATTTGCAGGCTCGTTGTCGGAATGTGATCTACTCCATCCTTGATCCAAACCCTTCTCGTCGCATCAATGCCTCGCAGGTCCTCAAATCCGAATGGGTTCGCGAGATTAAATTGTGCAAGGCTGGCGAGGAGGGATTCTGATCTAGTCTGTGTGTCTTGCCCCTCGAGGCTCTTATTTTCGCAGATACTGTATCCTATGGGGGCATGGCCTGGATGTGTTCTTCTAATACTAGTCCAGACTATGTATCCACCTATGGTAGTCTGCTCTTGTATGCCTAGTTTTGTGATAAAACCGGGTGGCTCGTTTGTTTCCCCGTATATTTGGGGATTTAGACCTTCTTCACTTGTTCCATAGAAGGAGGTATCTCTGCTTTTTATATCGGCGCATGTCTTGCCTTTTTCTTGCCTGCCTACTAGCTTATGCCCTTAGTTTTTTCTTATGTTTTCACGCTAATGCAACGAAGAGTATGACCTTGAGCTCCTCTTTTTTCTCTTTTACTTCAGACTTTGCTTCTACTAACTTTATCTTCTCTATTTCTTGTCCTTTATTTCTTTTTTCTTATACTCATTCAGCATGCACAATTACTACACCAGCGCTTCATCTTTTCTAATACTGGATTCTTGGCTGGCTGACATGTTTTTGATGATGTTACTGACCAACTAGCTCGCTTTATTATCTCGGAAGAGCATGAATAGGTTTTTGGCTGTGGTTGTACTGAGCCTCTATGAAACTTACCGGGCAAATTGATTATCAGAGGGCGTTTTATATTTGTCATTCTTAGCGAAGTGTATCAGTCATTATGTATGCAGTGTTCATGCATTCATCATTTGGATACCCATTGTACAATTGACGCCGTTTATTCCACTGTTATCCCTACCAGAATCCATACAGTCTCGAAGTTTTCCCTAGTGTCCAAAAGGGGGCTCGACTTCCTCTGTAGGTGTATATGTATATTATTATATACTTCTATGATAGCGCGGGCATGGATCAAGTGGGTTTCAATGTATGTTCGAGGGAATATATGTCATCATGTGATGCCTTGCTGCAGCGCAGTAGCATTTGTCAGAAGTGCCGAGGTCTCATGACACTATCGGCAGGTGCTTCAGTTGCGTTGGTTGTTATTATCAATCCTTGATGATCTACACAGCTGTTGACTGTCGATAGCCACATTCCCAAGAGCACCAGCCAAGACCTCCCTCTCACCTCCCTCTCACCTCCCTTTTACAACCTGTCATAGCTTCTGCCTAGTATCCTGGCCTGGTTCGTGCATTAGTTGCCACCGTTCAACCATTGGGAACTATCTGCCCGTTTCGAGACCAAGCTTGCTTGGCGCTTTGTGCAAACTTGAAGACACACAGGATTATTCAATGGGAATGAATGATTGTGGGACTCGGCCCAGCCTTGGCACCTAATCCATTTTGCTTTGTCCTTGCATTTGGAGTATTGGAGTTTCTTGGCGGCTTGCCCGAAATTGTACGTAACATAGAGAAGAAGAATGGTGGTAACAGGCAGCATATTTATCAAAAACCCCAGGATCCACACAAGGGTGTTGTGGAATGGCTGCATATCTACCTATGACTTTCAAGTCACTGTTCTATGCAAGGCGGTCCCAAGGACTATTTCAACCTGCAGATCCATCTGATCTAGACTTAAGCCACTCTTTACCTATATTCACTGTTGTAGTTGCTCCTCTTCCTACCACTGAGTATTACATTGACAGTAGACTATATATAGGCTTTGTGTCTTTTTCGGTTGAGATTATCTTGTCATTACAGTTTTCTTTAAGTCAACTGGACTTGTATATATCATCACTATACAATATATATATATAATTCTTCGTGGAAAAGAGGAGAGAAACTTTTGATTTATTAATAGGCAAGTAAATCTTCCATACAGAATACTAGTAGTTCATGCATGATCTTGTAGGGCAGTAAGTTCCTAGGAACAGACGTTATAAGGATATATCATATACGCATCTCCATGCTGTACTACGATGCCAGACTTTATTTTTCTTTTTTATCCCAAGTATCCTTGTGGGTTTACATCTACACCGAAATATTCAGGGACGAAGATAAAAATATATACAAAGTATGACGGCAAGGCTATTAACTTAAAGGTCTGAAGTTTGCGGCTACAAAATTTGAAAAGAAAAAGGTTTAATTTGTAATATCCTCTAAGATGGCATTGACATCACTATTCTTTACGCTGTAGGTGTTCTCACATATGACGTAAAAGTAGATACGGTACTGGATGTGCCGTATGTACGGTGCATACATACATTACCTACACTTCCATAGGTGCTCGTAATTTACATACACAGCCACACAAGCACACAGCCACTCCCCCGAAGTTCCGCACTGGGCATTTTGGATCTGATTCAGCCCTGTGACGGTCACTTTGATCTTTTCGAGCATTCTTATTGTTACCAACTGATATCCCACCAGACAATCAAAAGCATTTTATTTGCATGGGCTGTACATACCCTACCAAATTCCCGCAGTGACTGCCTACTTCTTTGCCTGACAATAGTAGTTCTGCCTGCTCAACCGTCATCATGTCCTGGGCAGGTGCGCAAATCTGTCCTCCAACCTTCATAGGTTAGGCTAAATGCTGATGTGTAGTCTGTGGCTTTTAGGATTCAAGAAAAATGTCAATCGTGCTACTACACAAGTGATGATGAAGACGGGTATGTACTTTATTTACCCTGCTGCCGGCATCGCTTCGCAATCCCTGGACGACAGTGTATCGCTGGCCGTGGGCAATTACTAGTTGCTGACATAGGGCAATACATACAGGGCATGTGGAGAGGACAAATGATCGTGACTATGAAATCGAAGAACGGTAACCTCGAGAGATCTAGCGTAAGCTAGGCCAATCGCTGATGGGACCCATAGGCGATATCGGACCATGGAGGCTGCTGCCAACCGTTTACAAAGAGAAGCCAAAGGCTATTTAGATTCGTTACGAGGTGGGCTCCCGGCCTGTTCGGTAATTCCTGAAGAGAGGGGGATGTTGACTCTTCGGTTGTGATAGCGATGACCGCTTCCCAGATGAGGATTGCAGAGACGATCGATGCCTTCTATGGTGATGCAGGAACGCGCGATGGTGTGAGCAGGAGCTACAAACAAGCTGTAGAAGATCTTGACGCCGAGACGATCAAAGCTCTGGATGGGCCATATAGGTATATGGGATTCTGAAATAGGGGGTTCCTGGTATTCATTAACTGTGCCATTAGAACCACCGTCCTCGAACCAATTTCGCGGTTCTGTGCCTACTTCCCCGATATCAACGAGTGCATCAAGAAGCGCAATCATAAGTTACTAGACTACGATTCGATGCGAGCTAAGGTGAAGAAGCTGGTCGAGAAGCCGGACAAGGACGCCACCAAACTTCCGAGAGCAGAGCGCGAGACTGAAATCGCCAAACAAGCATACGAGCAGCTGAACGAACAGCTTTTCACCGAACTCCCGCAACTTATCGACCTGCGTGTGCCGTATCTTGACCCTAGCTTCGAAGCTTTAGTGAAGATCCAATTGCGTTTCTGTGCAGAGGCATACTCTCGCATGGCACAAGTGCAACAATATCTTGATGCGGAAACCAGAGACCAGTATGCTCGGGGTGACTTGGATAATAGGGTAGAGGAAGTGTTGCAGGAGATTCGTGATTTGAGTATAGCGGGGACTGTTTGATCTTTGACTCTTTAGTATCATTGTTGGTCTTTTTTATTATTTGCACTTGTTTCCCGGAGCTGATATTATCTTTGCTTATTAATTGCCTGTTTTAACTATCTGATAAGCAGAAAGAGAGCGAGAGAAGGAGGGAGAATGATAGCCACGAAGAAGACGACAATGTCCCCGACTTCTTACGCCTTACAGTGCATAACCAACGCAACACTGGGTAGCACAAAGTGTCGTAGGTATCATTAATAATGAATGGGTCTTCCCGTGTTCCCGTTGGGTATCTGCCTAGACGCTTCTATTTACCTGTACAATGTTTTAGCTGCAGCGATGCTTGCACAGCTCACCACGATAATTGCCCCGAATCACATCAGGGTTCATTCTCCTCACGATAGAGCTCATCTGCCAAGATGTCTAACACAGACCCAGCGGCCGCATGTACTGCAGCCAATTCAGTGACATTCATTTCTGTAAGAACATAGTCCGCAACATCGCCCCGATTTCGAGTGGATGGACGACCAATGCCAACCCCGATCCGCAATACGGAAAGGTCTCCGTGCGGACGGGTTTCGCCGGGACTTGCGCGCGGAGGGTGCAACCCCTTTCCACGCAGACTCTCCATGATACTAATCAAGCCTCGGTGCCCACGTAGACTGGCCTTCTCCGGCCCGCCCCGTTTCACTCTGACCTTGCCCAGGGGCGCCTCCAGCTCATCGTGAAGGATCACCAGGGTGGGATCTAAATATCTCAGCGACTGGGGGTCAGTGCCTCGACGCTGCCATTCGGCCTTCTCTGTGTCCACGTTCTCGACTGCCCTCGAGAGCTCCACGTGCCCCTGTTTGACCACCTTCCCCAATATCTCGGACTGAGCCGTTGAAATCCAGTTCTTGAGTTGTCGGACGAGCTTCGGCCCCGACTCGTTCATATATGATGAACTGTACCACGTCCGATAGAAAATGGGACCGGCAAATGACTGATGTATGGAGGATACCAGGGGAAATCTGGCCGGTAAAAGCGGTATTAAAGCATCGAGAAGGACGTGACCAGCACTGTGACGGGTTTGGCGGTAGGGACGGGGGTTTCCAATCGATGCGATGAAGAGAAATCGGCGAGGAGTTTTCAGTAGGGATAGGTGAGTTGCCATAGAGGATGGGTTTAAAAATGATTTGTCGAAATTTTGATGGTAGAAAAATGATTAATATTTGGAAGAGTATATATATATATATATATTTCAGAAAAAATACATAAAAATAAGTAAAAGAAATGAAGAGGGGTTTTATGTTAATTTAATTTGTACAGTACTTAGAAAAAAGTTTGATAAAGTCGGCAGAAACTGATCGCGGGAGATCGTCCCTGAAAATTACACTACAAAGATTGATCCACTGGATTAGTATCCATATTCTGTACAGCGTACAGTAAGGTACCTCTAGGTACGAGTATTGACAGTACGGTTTCCTGAACTGTAGGTACATATGAAAAAGCACAACGTCGGCTTGCTTCGTTGGACCTGAGGACAACATCATGGATGATGCTTGGCCTGAGTGGGCATACCATAATGCATTCGACTTGATCCATACACGCAGGAACTGAGGCTGGACACACCACCTGTGCTTCATATATATTCGTACGCTGGAACACACGATATCAATGTAGTCCTCGGCCCGAATTAAGAGTCACTGGGCAAAGCGGTTCTGATTGCTGTCCTCGAGTGACTGGAATGCTATACTATAGTCAACGATAGCTGACCACTACTAACAACTAGACAACGGAGCGGTCTCTGGGCAAAAGTGGAGGAGTTTCTGATGGTCAGTCGAATGGCTGCCCACGTTAAAATAGTGACTGACAGAAGCCTTCTTCTACCAGTTGACGAAGGACACATAAGATGCCGAAGTTCGATTACATGGATGTGTAACTGCATCTAATTTTTCGGCGTGATGATGAATGAGCACAAGTTTTTAAGTTGAATGCAATGACGCCCGTTATGGGTTTTTGACGTTGACGTCCATAACAGTGTATTCTTCAATTCTACATGCCCTCCATTTCTCTCTCTCTCGGTTCTAAGATGTTACGCCTGGCAGGAGTGGTAGCGTGTACATCTGTTTCTTTCTTTACTAAATGTTAATAAAAGTAGGCGAGTTGGCCGCAGATAAGCCATGCAATCATAGACAGAACATCACGTCAAACTCATTACTCCTAGGCTTAGGCAGCTTGTTTCTCCTTATTTACCTCGATTTACCTCGGTTTCAAACTCCTTGTGTTCAGCAAGCTTCCTTATTCTCACCAATACCTTTCATATATTGAGGAATAGAGAAGCCAGGAGCATATGAGCACACTATTCTGAACGTTCCCCGAAAAGAACTCCTTGTAAAAGCGCTTCACTTTCATCTCGGCCCAAATGACCTGTATCTGCTAGTCGCTGTTTCCAAGTTGACCGGTCGTGCTCGTCAAGGTCCTCCCAGCGGCGAAGGCTCCCATGAGATCCGTGTTGAGATGTCATATCTGTAGTTTCTATGAGAATCTCGTCAGTATCACAATTGCGACGAATGATAATGGCGGTGAGTGGTGGAGCGGAAGGAGATGGGGCGTCCGCTCCAAGATCGGTATCGAGGATGGAATCAATTGTGTCTGCTGCTTGCCGGGCACGAATGATGTCACGTAGAGAGCGGTGATGTAGGGCGGAGACTGTTGACGGGAAGGTTGAGTGCACGGAGATAGTGGCTGATGTGGTCACCGAAGGATGGGGCGGTATATCTTGATATGGGCGGGCGACGGCGGCACGGATATCGGGGGGAAGCCATTCGGTGGCGCCCAGATACGGCGGCATGACACCTCTGACCTCCGTGAAAGCCTGAAGGAGGAAGCAGACAATAAAGATGGATAACATGGCAGTGATTCCACTGGTGAAATTGGTCCACGCACCCGACTCTCCCGGCATGACTAGCACGTATCGCGGTGAGCGACTGGATGGT
The DNA here is from genome assembly GCF_009176365.1 of Aspergillus alliaceus. Lineage (NCBI taxonomy): Eukaryota > Fungi > Ascomycota > Eurotiomycetes > Eurotiales > Aspergillaceae > Aspergillus > Aspergillus alliaceus. The sequence continues at coordinate 351,026 of NW_022474713.1, forward strand.
GGTGAGGGGGACAGCGGAAATGTGTGCACGACGACAGTGTTACCCATGCTGACAGAGGCAAGCTTGATATATTGAGGTGGTGTCTCAGGGTTGACTGGGTTCTGCGGAGGATTGAAAGGGGAGAAACATATCTTTGTCATGGCGAATGGATGAACGTTGTAGAGAGTAGTGTAGGACCGTAGCTTTCCGTATCCTCCTCCCCTAGGGTTGTACTCGAGCGTTAAGACCTCAATTGATTGATCGCTTCCCGCAACGGCAATGATGATTTGTTCCTGGTCCTCGAAGTTTGACCCCAGGTTGCACGAGTCTAGGCCGAGCCCAATCTTGACTGCTTTGCGGAGCTTTTTGCGGTGGATGATAGACGCGGAAGACCTTTTTTTTGGAGATGACGTTCTCTGTATACCGAGAAGCATGAGCTCGCAGCCGTTACGATCTGGTGCATTCCGAAGCAACAGCAACATTGTCGGGGATAGGAACCGCAGGGCTCGAAACTTGGGCCTTGTTTTGGGTGTCGCTTCAGATAAAGGCGTGCTGTATACACACTGTACATCTGGAGATGCATTGGACCTCGTCTTCAACGAGCTCTGACAGATGAACACATCGGTGCCGTTGGTATACGCAACCTGGAAATCCCCATCATCCAAATTTGTAATATCCACATCCTCGGCCTCCTCATCACTACCCAAGCGAATCCTTCCAACGACATCCGTTACACTAGGGGTAGAGGTAGGATGAAAAAGGACAATCTCTCCCGATGGTGCCAAACCGGTGGCAATCGCCGCCAAACGCGGGGACTCGGCGTCTTTCCACGGTGAGAGTCGCAATATCCTTTGGTATGTATCTGGACTACCGGCCTTATCTGCCCCCTTAATACGGAAAAGGGATACACGAGATAATGCAGTGGTCTTCCGGGAGACCCGTTCGTTTGTTTCCGTAAACGTTTCCCACTTTGTAGCTTCTTCGATTGAATCAGTCGCAAAGGGTTGCCTTCGCGGGGGATAATCAATCTTAAAAGATCTTAGATGTTGGTTATTGCCTCGCTTTTGCTCAGCTACGGAGCTATTGATGCCGGCCAAGGCGATAATGGAATCATCGTCAGCATGCGCAGTCGCCAAAGAGGTGACGGAGTCTTCGTCACGCGATAATTCGATGTCGACTACCTCCGAGATTTCATTGCGTTTAGAAGTGTTCAAGAGTGCCTGTTGTTATGCTTCGGCTGTTAGCGCAATGACAAGTACCAAGTTCTTTGGGATCAGGGAAAATGGTAACAGAACGAGCAGTACCATTCTTGAGAGCAAGAGCAAGGGATAGGGAAGTACTTGCGATCTTGTTTCCAACGCCGCTGCGCCCTTCGCCGCCTCCGCCCGCGACAAGAAGAAAGCCATGGTTGCGCGGGTCGAAGTCAGCGGCGAAGAGAGGGCAGGAGAGGGTCAATTTGGCCGAAGGGACGGTAGGTGCCATGATGGGAACGGAATATCCGTCCCAAATAAGAGTAAGATCGAGTATGTATTTGATAGCAAGGGAGGGGATCCAAGTTACTGGCCAACTAAGCCTGACATTGGCGTATGTTCGCGGTGTCGCCCCGGATTTAATTTAATTTCTTGGCAGGAATAAACTCCACCTCAGATCTTACAATCAAACAATGTATAAGAAGCGACGAAAACAAATGAAATTTTGCTGCCCTTTCTATATCATAAAGAAGAGTGAAGCACTAGTTTCTTAACGTAGTTTATAATCTAATCAATTTCTTGTCCAGTGAACTCAGGCAGTCGCTTGCGAACGTCTTCCCATGTCTCCTCGCCTTCCACTAAAGACCTGATAGCCTGCAGGATCTCGTCCTCGCTGGCACGAACCTGCTTAGTCGAGTCACGATCACGAAGAGTGAAGGTGTTGTCCTTTACCGACTGGAAATCAATTGTGATCCCAAACGGCGTGCCAAGCTCGTCATTGCGTGCGTATCGCTTTCCGATGCTAGCCGAGGAATCGTCAACCCGGTTTGAAACACCCAGGCGACGCATCTTCATCATCAGACGGCGTGATAGAGGACGGAAAGATGCGTGGGTCGAAAGAGGGACGATGAGAACCTTGGTCGGAGCAATTGCTGGAGGGAAGGACAGGACCTGTCACGTAAAGATTAGTGGGAACCGTTCTAACATACGGGGGAGCACAAATACATACACCACGCGCTTCATCTCCCTCTCGTGACCAGTACACATGTTCGATCATGCTGTACAGGATGCGGCCAATGCCAAACGATGGTTCAATGACATTAGGCGTGTATTCGCGGACGTTCTCTACTCGTGTCCGTTTTTCAATTTTTACCAATTCCTTATCCAGCTCGACTTTGCCCGAGCCAACGCCCTCAACATCCACCTCGATCTTGCCGTTCTGCTCCAGGTCGAGTGCTAACTTTTCACGGAATTCCTGGGACAGCGCCTCAACAGCGGCCGCAACAGCCTTACCGTCCTTCTTGAAGCGAGGACCAAACTTCTTCTTGTCCAAGTCGACCTGCCATTCTTCAACTTTCAAAGGTTCTACTCGAGGTTCACGGACAACAAGAGGCGCTCCGGTCTTGTTCTTGTGCACAGTCAAGTCATAAGCACTACGGTCGGCACAGCCCACACATTCGATCCAGCCATAGCTAGTTTGCAGTTCAGCATCCCAACAATCGGCAGCGTAGTGAGCCATTTCATTAGCCATGTGCTGACGAAAGCGAAGTTTAGTAGGGTCCACACCCAATTTAAGAAGGAAGAGCTGAATGCGGGCGAGAAAGTATCCGAGCGTTTCGTTGTCAACCAGGCCGGATTCGACGGCCTTGCCGATGGTCATCTTCGTGGTTTGGGTGCTTCCAGACAGCTGCACGTCACGGCTAAGCAAGGAAAGTTCGATATCTTTCATCTCTTCAAAGCGAGCATGTTTCTTGCCGCCCTCCGGGTCAACATAGTGCTCGATTTCAGCCATGAGGAACTCGCGCACTCGCAACAGACCGGCACGGGGTGAGATCTCGTTGCGGAAGGACTTGCCAATTGAGGCCGACGCGAAGGGCATTGATTGCTGATTGAAGTCCAGCAGCTTCTGGAAATTTAGGAACTGCCCCTGAGCAGTTTCGGGACGAAGATAGCCAGGCATATTGCTGCTAGGACCAATTGAGGTTTGGAACATCAGGTTGAACGCAACAGGAGGGAGAAGATTGCCATCAGTCGTGGGATTCCTGATATCATACTTGGTGATAATCTGTTCCAGCTCTGGGCCACCATAGTTATCAATCTGTGCCAAAATGTCCTCATACTCCTTGACAACGGCATCGTCCAGCTTAACGGCCTTAGTCTCCTTAGACTTCTTCTTCTTCTTGGCCTCCTTCTCTTCGTCCACAACGACTTTCTGGCCACGCGCTTCCTTATCACCTCTCAAGCGAGCCTCAAGAACTTCCTCCACTAGGTGATCTGCGCGGAAGATCTCGCCGGTTTTAGGGTCTTTGCACATCCAGTCGGCAAATTTCTCAACGTGTCCGCTAGTTTTCAGGACCTCGTGCGGGGTCAGCATGGTGCAGTCAACCTCCAGCATATCCTCCTCAAGTACAAAATGCTTGCGCCATAGATCAACGATGTTGTTCAGAACGGCGCAACCGGGAGGGCCATAGTCATAGAGTCCGGACACCCCTCCGTAGATCTCGAAGGAGGGGGTGTAAATGAGTCGACGTCGGAGCATCGACTCCAAGACTGTGCGGTCGACGATCTGACCCGTCTTGGTGTTAACGGTCGCCATAGCGGTGTTCTTCTTTTTAGAAACTTGAATGGCTCGAAAGGCGACGGGGGAGGGTGAAAAGGATCGCGTGCCTCTGGCGGGGTTCCAACGAGGAAATTGGAAATGGCGGCGGGGAAAAGAAAAGAGGGAAGAAGCCAATCGAGTCATCCACGTGAGCCGGGCCGCGGCGGTCGCAGCAGGAATAAAAGCGAGTGGGAAGACGTTGCAAGAAAGAAAAGAAAAAAGCAAAATCAAGAATGGGCTTGGGGATTTCTAGAAGAAAATGAAACACAAAAAACAAGAAGAAAAATAAAATAAATAAAATACGATAAAAAGATAACGATTCACTTTCCCTTTTATTGGGGTCTTTAAAGGTCTCCACGATTATCTCCTTACTGACGATCGAGATGTCCCTACCGCCGGCGAAATATTCCTCCGCCAAATTTTATTTCGGCGCAAAACTACAGTCGCGATGTACACCTCCACTTCCTCCCCCATTCCAGAAAGGCTTCTATATCTTTTTTTCTTTCGTTCTTTTTTCTTTTTAAAATGGTTTCCAGGAAATCTCTGGCGAAGCCTCCCCCGAGTGCTAACTTAGATGTGAAACCTGCCAACAAACTCCGGCGTCAACTCCTTCATGTACAGCGGAAGCGGCTCAAGGACTCCACCCGGCGAGCAGAACGATATAGGATAAAGAAAGAAGAAGCCAAAAATCCAAAACTCAAGCAAGATCGCTTACAGCGAAATATCCCGCTTACTCTTGATCGTAAGAGAGTATGGGATAAAGCTAACAGCGATGCTGATGATGGTTTGGGATTGAGTGTCGACGTGGAGCGCATCAAGAAACAGAGGCAGGAAGAGGAGGAGGAATTGAACAAGCCATTAGAGAATTCGAATGAGTTGCAAGTTTGTTCGGATGACCAGGACGAGGTAGACAGCATGTTAGCCAGCAGTGATGAAGAAGGAGAAGGAGAAGAAGAGGATGCGAACAGCGACACCGACGGCAAGTCTCGGAGGTTTTCTAAATCATCTCTTCCCTCCGCTACAGAGCGCGCAACGAGTCCGACTCAATCGACCAAGAGTACAAATCTCAATTTGGCCCCGGAGACTTTGGCAGCTAAATTTCCATCGCTATTTCCGTCTGAAGCACCGCCGACACCCAAGATTCTCATCACGACCTCTCTGGTAGGTGCACTACCACAACGCTCGTACAATGTTTTCCATACTGTTAAATGTATGGAAATCTTGTAGTTTGCGTTATATCCTAAGAACATATGTTAATCACTAACAGAACTCGACCCTCCACAACGAAGCCAAAGCCCTTACGGACCTTTTCCCTAATAGCCAGTATATCCGCCGCACCGCGCACCGTTACTCACACAAGTTTTCATTAAAAGAAATAGCAAAGTTTGCTTCAAACCGTAGCTACACTGCTGTTTTGGTCCTCCAGGAAGATTCCAAGCGACCATCCGGCCTCGATGTTATCCACTTGCCCAAAGGTCCCATGGTCCACTTTACTATCAGCAACTGGGTAGAAGGCAAAAGAATCCCTGGACATGGTGTGGGCACTGAGCATTGGCCTGAATTGATTCTGAACAATTTCCGCACACCACTTGGGATTTTGACGGGTGCTATTTTCCGGTCAATGTTCCCACCACAGCCCAACATTGAGGGGCGTCAGGTCGTCACATTGCATAACCAGCGTGACTATATCTTTGTCCGCAGGTAAGTTATCAATTTTTTTCCAGCTCGGAGTCATTGCAAGACTCACTGTTTCTTCAGGCATCGGTACATCTTCCGTGAAAAGCGTGAGACAGAGAAGAGTGTAGTTGATGCAGATGGGAAGGAGATGAAGGGAGCCGAAGGAATTAGGGCAGGCCTTCAGGAATTAGGGTATGTGCAATCGTTGTCTTTATGATCTCTTGGTAGGTGTTAATGATAATCCCGAACAGGCCTCGGTTTACGTTGAAACTACGAAGGATCGACAAGGGCATTCAAAGGGCAAGTGGGCAGGAGTGGGAATGGAAGGCAGGGATGGAAAAGCAGCGGACAAAGTTCCAGCTATGATTCCTATTACATTGCTCGGAGTTAGGGTTAGATTCAACAAAAAAGCGGTGGGGTTCGTCGGATATATTGCTTGTAGATATTAGTCAAAATTACTGACATGTAGAATTGGAAGCTTGATCTGTTTTCAAATGATTTTTCATGAACGAAATTGCGAATAGAGGCTCATCGCTCCATGGCCTTCTCGCTATGGACCAAATCCAACCATCATAACATTTGATAAACATGCAGGACGGACGTCCAACTCATCTATTTCCGCTTTCGCTTCAGACCTCCCCCATCGCCCAACCACAAGGACCATTTTTCTCAAAGACTGTTCGTTCTCCCTCACCGGAAGGCGTCCATTAGCGGAAGTGGTCCTGTCAGAACACGCAATAGAACTAAAATAGATATTCACGGTAGTAGAAGCTGAGACAATCGAAGAATTAAACACCAAGTATAACGCCGGAATATCCATGCCAAGTCCAAAAGACATAGCTTTATAGTTTGGATATCACACAAGAGAAAGCCGGTTGCAATGCAAGTCATAAGGGAATGAAAATCATCCGGAGGAACGTAATTGGGGCCCATATGTGCGTGAGACAAGATCTGGTTGTAAATCGTAAATAAGTAAAACATAGAAGGGTAGAAAGCTCATCTCAGGATTGTGTCATCACCTAAGCATGCAGTTTCCGGCATATTACTGCCCATTGTTCTTCTTCCAACGGAGCAACTCCGCCAGACTAGGGAGACTGCAGCCCGACTTCAAGAATTCGTGGGCTAACAGCTCTTCCGCAGTGGCGCGGCTGCGGACGTCCACACACAGGCACTGACTGAGGAATGACTTGAGTTCCTTGCTCAGCTTTTCGGGCTTCTTTAGGCGAGGAGTACCGTTGGTGGCAATAAGGTATAGGGCTTTAAGTGGCTCCTCGTTCAGATAAGGGGGCTCTGATTCAATCATCTCGATGGCCATGATTCCTAGTGACCAGCAATCGACCTTGGGCCCATACTCCTTTTGCTTGACAACTTCTGGAGCCATCCAATATGGCGTCCCAACCATCGTTGCACGCTTACTCTTCGACTCGGTGAGCTTGGCACAGAACCCGAAGTCGGCTGAAAGCAGCTGTTAGCCTGGTTATCGGCAATTCAATGGGCGGTGGCTACTCACTGATCTTGACATGGCCAGCCCGGTCGAGAAGGACATTATCACTCTTGATATCACGGTGGATAATGTTCTGGCTATGTAAGTGTGCCAGCCCTTGACAAGTCTGGAGTGGTTGTTAGTATGACCCATGCATATTTCTGTGGCTTGTCGAACTAGGAAGCATCAACGCACCTCTGAACAAATGGTGGCAATCTGATCTTCTTGAATTACAGGATTGTTGTCAATGACATCCGTGAGAGCGCCGCCCTCCATGAATTCCATGACAACCCAGAGTTCATTACTTTGCTCCTGCAGGAAGGAGTCAAGGAAGTTGACAATGTTGGCATGCTGGCTGTCCTTCATCACAATGATCTCATTGACAATGAGTTCCTTTCTTGGCTGGCTACGTAGATCCATTTGCTTGATGGCAACCTGAGTTCGAGGTCCATATTGGCGGTATAATTCACGAGCAACCGGAGAAACGGCATGTTCCTTGACACGCGCAACGTACACAGAACCAGATGCACCCTGTCCAATCTTACGTTGCTTGCTATAAGATTCATTGGGGTTGTCTTTAGAAACGACGGACCTGAGCCGATCCATCACTTCGTTCTCGGACATTGCCGACATGCGGACTTCTCTCTGCCGGGGCTCAGCTTTCTTAGTCAGGGCAGCTTCAGCTTGTCGGACACCGTCAGGGACGTTTTTACTAGTCGCCTGCTTGTTTGCAATATTCAGTGGCTTCACTGGCTGCACAGGGGCTGGAAGCTTGCTTGGCGGTGGGCCATGAGCTTGCTGTTTGGTGCCATTGTTCTGAGCTCGTGCTGCAGAGGGTTGTTGTGCCCGGGGATCCTGCGCAGGGTAGCGTGAGCTGGGAGAAGATTGGTCTTCAGAACGAGATCCTAGAGTGCGTGCCATTCCAGGTAGGTTGGCTGATCCGTAGTCCCCAGGTCGTTGACCCTGGTTAGAGCTAGTCGGAGGGGCTGGCGCTAGGCGCTGAGCGGTCAGTTGGCGTGAAGGGTCTTGTCGAACTGAGCCAGGAGCTTGTGGGGCGGGGCGGCTTGGTTTATAGCGATCATTCATTGACGGATCAGCGCTATAACCGCCGAGCTCTTGTTTAGCTAGAGGTACGCGAGTCTTGGGGAGTGAAGCATTATATGCCTCCTGATCAAGCCTATTTTGGTCTTCTTCGCGTTGCCGAACACGGCGAGCTTCTTCTTCCATGCGCCGACGCTCCTGATCTGCCATATCCTTCATTCTGTCCAGCTGCTGCTGCTGCTCCAAGGCACGGTCGGATTCTGGTTTGCCGAGTGGCTGAGAGGGTGATGAGCCAACCGAACGATTAGAGTGGCCGCTATCTAAGCGTTGAGACGGAGCCGGTGGTGGTGGTCTTGGAGGAGCAATAGAGCTACCAACTGTGTTGTTGCTGTAAGGTTTTGGCTGTTGGTTCGATTGAGGAGAGGCCAATCCGGCATAATACTGTGGATTCTGCTCACGCATCTTTATATCGGAATAAAACTCGAGAACTTCGATGACGGCCTGTGGGTTTTTCTTGTAGTCTTCTTTGGTGATAGCCGACGCAGTCAGGAGCTTCTCCCACTCAGGCGGTAATCCCACAAAGGCACCTGTCCGAGGATCGAAGCCGACATGAACGCGGTGACTGAAATTGGTCGGATTGCTCACGCCTCCCATTCCCGGACAACGCTCGTAGATTTTGTCAATCCAGTCATAGATCTCGTCGTCACTTTTGACCTCACAGGTGATACTCTTGGTTGGCACATCGCGTGTAATCAGAGCAGCCTTGGAAGCGGCATCTTTCGGATTGGCTAGACGGATGACTTCGAAAGCCATCCGAGTGTCTTCCGAACGAGAGACCGCAGTGACCGTTTGTAGCGGAATGGATAGGACCACCCTACCGGTCTCATTCTTCAGAAAGTCCAAGCGAAATTCACGCAGTATCAGATATCGTTGGTTCCAGGTAGCCAGGAATTTATCTTCCTTGCACCTAACGTATCCTTCTTTGATGACGGCGACTCCTCCCTGTCCCGACTGGTTCGTCTTTGTTTGCGTGAGGGATGGGGCGCTAGTATTCGGGAATAATGACAAATTGCCCGACCCTGGCGTACTGGGAGAGTCCAAGCTCATTTGGCTGAAAGAGGCGACCGTATTTGAGGAGTTAGTCGGCAGATTGAGCTTCGGGCGGTCGGCCGGGGGGCGTGGTGCAGGCCCGGGGTTCATGAACTGATCGGGAGAGTACATCCTACGTGACACCGTCAGTAAAAGTTCACACCGGTAGTATTTATTGCATGATACAAGGACATATACCAGCGTCATCAGCATCGGTTGTGTTCCATGCTCAATGGCAGCCGGAGAGTAGTAGTGAAATAGGATACCCAACATACTTTCCATAAGTTGACAGAGCAAGCGCGCGAGCCCAGAAGGGGGGGGGGGGGGGGGGGGGGACTTACGCGGGGGGGGGGGGGGGGGGGGGGGGGGGGGGGGAGGTGACTACTTGGCGGTGCGAGGGGTATGGGTTCGGCGGTTTGGGCAAACTACTACATCATATTGTTAGACAAGAATGATGCAGACCTTCTCAAAAGCGCTTCCAAGACCTATAGGATCCAAGCCTAAAGGTCTGCAGCGGGTATCCTTCAGTAATAGGAGTCGATCCGCCAGGAGAACAGTGGGGTAGATCTCATTCAAAATTAAGAGCATTTCCCAGCACCCTTTCACTCCTCTTGTTCTTTATTGACTGCTTGAAGAAAATCTTACCTGATAAGATCCTCGGCCCCCAAAAAGGAGAAAGGTCTCCTCGCACCAGCGAGTATGACCGGGGGTAAGGTCCCGAAGTGCGGTCACCCTTAAGAACGCGGTGAGGGACTCAATATCGGCAATATGTGTGCACAAGAGGAGGAAGGAGCTGGCCTGCAGGTGGGAAAATGAAACGGAAGAAGAGTGAACAAAGTATCGAGGAAAAAAGAACGGAGAGAGAGGAAAAGAGAAAAGGGGATAACCAAGGAGCAGGAAGGCGAGGGATGAAGATCCAAGGAGAATGGGGAGGGAGAAAGAAAGGAAAGGGAAATCGTAAATGAGGTTTCACTAACAGCGGGAAACCCATTGCAAGTCAAGGGGTGCGGCACCCCGTCACAAGAACAGCGCTCAGACTTTAAGAGCGGTAACCGTTGCTTCTAGTTTCTAATATCTAATATCTAGTAAATAAGGAATATTACAGTTCGTCTTCTTTCTTTTGTGTTCACATCCTTGCCTTGCTGTATAATGAACAAAATAAGAGTTCCCTGCGATCAAAACCAATTACTTGTTTGATGACCAACACCACTGATATAGTCTTTTAGGGTTTCAGATACAAGGAGTATGGTATAGGGAATTTATACTAGAAGTGGAACGACCGTACGAGTATGCAATTTACAGAGGAGTGTTCTCACATAACAACAGGAAAATAGTATGCGATAATACTACTCGGTAGGTACAGAATCATTGCTACCCAAAAGGGAGGCGCAGTGTAATCTCACCAAAAACACCCACCCTCGAAACAGTCAAGATATATAAGACCGAAATATCGTACGAAGTGTGGCTGCTGAAGCGTTTAGGGTTACACAATCCCATCGTCTCGAGTCTCAGGTACTCCATATGTACAGTATGTATCTTCAGACATATACCGATATAACAGGTAAGTGATTATTACCACAAACAACGAAGCGTTGAAGAATTAATTACTGTACAGTACATCCTCCGCCGAGGATAAGTTGTGCTGCGAAGCACCTTACATCTACTAGTACTCCCTTCAATTCATTCATAGTAATCAAGTCTGCTTGAAGTAGCTAATCTCTATCCCAATGGAAAACAAAATTTCGGATATGACCTTCCCTTTAAATCGATCACACCAAAGTACAGTACCACAAAGACAGAACTTCGACCCGTGGCACGGCCCGTCGTCCCAAGATACAAAAAGTTAAGGAGGACGGCCCACTCTTCAAGTTCGCCCCTGTTTAATTTGAATTTTATATAAACCGTGGACCACGTAATAGTACCTAATTAGAAGCTCTATCAGGATGTATATATATATAATATATATAACATTAAGGACATTAGTAGGAGTGAAGAAATCTTAACAATTTCCTAGCCAACGAAAGAACAGGTAGTAGACTGGGCGGATTCTTTCAAACCCATAAATTATGGCTAGGTCATCACGGTTCTTCACCAAATGGGTAGTTGAATTTGAGCAGCCCATTCAAGCCGCCTACCCATCCGTCATGCGCTTCACCACCCCTGATTCGCCGCATCACACATGGCACTCCTCCCTGCCATTCATTTTTGCCGTGCCGCATCTCTTCATTCCATACACGTACCTCCATACCGACTGTCATTCCTTGACCCACGTTAACCCCATCAATACTCATCTCCAACTCCCGACCTCGATTCTTCTCACTCAGTCGCAGTGTAATCGGTGTACTGGAAGGTAGAACCAAAGGTCGGAAGCTCAGGCTGCGAGCACAAATCGGGGTCAGTAAAACCGAAGGCACTAAGGGATGTACAATACTGCCACCGCTACTCAGGCTGTATGCGGTACTGCCTGTGGGTGTAGAGATGATGATCCCATCTGCCACAGCCTCTGTGAGGAATCGTCCTCCAACATACACATCCACCACCGCGAGATGCGGCTCTTTGCCACGGTGGAGCAGCACTTCGTTCATTACATACACACCCTGACTGCTCAAAGTACCTTGCACGGGCGTTGAATTCTGGTCTTGCTGAACAGGCTGTCCATCACTGGTAAAAAGTCCGACCTTTAGACGATTTCGCATCAAAATGCGAGCTCCGCGACTCAAGCCCATTGATTTCCCACGAACCGAAGACCACCCAGTAGGGCCGGTGCCAGCATCCGTTTGATCATTCGGAACAGTGCACCTTGACGCTTCTAATACGGGAGCTCGATCCCCGACCCCCGCGCCGGACATATACACCTCACGAAACGCGCGTTTATATTCTTCGAACCTCCATTCGCTCAAGAACCCCAGTGTACCCATACTGAATGAGAGCACCGGGGGTACATTATAACATGTAGCGAATAGCGAAGAAGCATGCAAGATAGTGCCATCCCCTCCAAGTGTAACTGTGAGGTCCGCCTTACCATGCAGGGATGAGGCTAGTCTTTTGGGGGGCGCTGAGTAGATAGGAAACGAGAGATTTGAATGCACTTCTTGCGCAGACTTCGATTCTAATATCAGGGCGATAGAAGGATATGTAGACGTTACATGACTAGACAGAGAAACTATTAGTTGTATGTCTCTAGGGTATCATAACGGCTCTCTGTACTTCGCAAATTCAATCAATGACTCCGTTACTGCCGGCACACGGTCCTTTTTCACGACAAAGACATTTCGAGGAGGCGCTGGCCATTGAAGTGAAAGAAGGTCGCCTTCACGAGATTCTGGAACGAACACGCAAGGATCAGCAAACGCAGTTCAGTGTAACTTTTTCTGTTCATTTGTGAAAAACAAAAAATCCAAAGAAGAATATATACATCGGGACTTGTAGAGACGCACACCTTCGTATCTAGGTATTAGACGCTGAGATAATGTTTCTATATCATTGATTTCACATTGGCAGGGGGAAGAAGAAAAGTGTCGCTTCCACGGTGTCCACCTAGGTATGCTAATCCTGTACCAAATTGGTTGCATTCGAAGAATAGCAGTTCGCATATTGGAACGATTAGCAGTTCAGGAAAATACTTGACGTAGAAATTAGCGCTGGTTGTTTGTTGAGTGAAACATGAGCTCACTTTGAATTTTCTGTTGCATCTTTCAAACTCAACATCTATGAAGTAACACCGATCTAACGCGTTAATCTATTTCTAAAAGGGGTGCATTCAGATCCACACTCACAGTTATCGAAGAAACTTAAGAATGAAATATGAGGTGGGCTCGCTGGTACAAGCATTGGATGGAGTATTCTTGTCCTGAGGGAAACAAACCCCAGAATGATCTACGAACTGGAATTAGCCCAAGTGTCTGACCGCCCAGAGGGTCTGAAAGGCAGGACGTCATCGGCAGGTGCCTTGCCTAGGTCTTGGCTCAGAATTCTTGCTGCCAATCGTTCTAGTCAGATGTTGTCTCCTACTAATCGTTCTTTGATTTGAAGCTTGCCCTTCGCTTGTCCCTACATCTCTGATTTATAGAATACCTTCAACCCCACCTCCCCCTCCTTTTGCCCTATAGTTATGAGCATGGCCTGATTCATTAGACCACGAACTCCTCGAACTCCTGAAAAGCTCCTTGGTCGCCCGATCAAAACTATCTTTGTTTGAGTACGACACCGCCTCTCTTTATATCAATCAACCAGTCGCGTGATCAACGGGGTTGAGGATAAATTGACGGACACCGTAACAGACTATCTCATCAACCAACCTAACAAGAATCGGGACTCTCTTGACCACGTGGAATCCCACAAGATGGATGGCCCTGTCCCTGACCGTCGACAGCGAATACAAAGTCCACCCCAGCATCGTACAGGGAGCACGTGTAGAAAACCTTATGTTCACATCAATGTGGAGCCACAGCTTAAACATGGGATTCCAATGCAGGTTGCCCGGTCCCTCCTGCTTGCAACATGGTTCAACTGCTGCTGTGTCGTCATCCTGGTGACTCAGGTGCTTGGTGCCCCCCTCTATCTCATAAATAAGGGCTATTATTATACCTATATGGCATACACCAAGCAATCCTTCGGATTGGTCATCACCGCCCTCACACAATGGGGCTGCCCGACATTCGTTCGAGTTAGTGGCGATAAAAGCATACGTGGTCAGGTTCAACTGACAAGTGATGGCCGATTGAAGACTCAGTTCCCGGAGCGCTTGGTATTGATTGCTAACCACCAGGTTTATACTGATTGGATTTACCTGTGGTGGGTTGCCTATACGAACATCATGCATGGCCGCATCTTTATCATCCTCAAGGAGTCCCTCAAGTACATACCTATTGTCGGTCAAGGTATGATGTTCTACGGCTTTATCTTTATGGCTCGCAAATGGCTATCCGACAAACCGCGCTTACAACATCGCCTGGCAAAGTTAAAAACTCGGCATTCGGGATCCAGATCAGAGTCATCGCAATACGATCCGATGTGGCTGTTGATCTTTCCTGAAGGGACAAACTTATCAACTAACACTAAGCAGCGTAGTGATGAGTATGGGGAAAAGCAAGGGTTCCCTCCTCTGAAGCATGAGGTTCTCCCGCGTTCGACCGGCCTTTTCTTTTGTCTACAACAATTGAAAGGGACTGTTGATTGGGTGTATGACTGCACCGTAGCCTATGAAGGGCCTCCGTAAGTCTCTATTACCGTCGATCTATTTTCAAATGAATGATCAGGACTAACTTTTACTGCTATAGGAAAGGAAGCTACCCGGATAAGTACTTCACACTCCGCTCAACATATCTTCAGGGAAGGCCCCCAACATCCGTCAATATGTATTGGCGGCGGTTTGCTGTATCCGAAATTCCCTTGGATGATCAGAAGGAATTCGATACGTGGCTCAGGGGTCAGTGGACGGAAAAGGATCGGCTGCTTGATGAGTACTTCGAAACAGGAAGGTTCCCATCCGATTTATCCGGCTCTATTGACAATGCAAATGTATCTGAAGAGCAGCAAGCTGCCGCCGCCGCCGCCGGATATGTGGAGAGCTTTGTTAAACTAGGGCATTGGAGCGAAATCGGGCGGATATTCATGGTGTTAATAGGCGCTGCTTTTATGTGCAAACTACCGAAACTCTTGGGCTATTAACGTGCACAACGTCTTTTCCTTTCACACTTCCTTTGCATACCTTTTTTTCGTTTCTATTTTTATTTATTTATTTTTTTACATTTATTATGAGATATGCAAGTAGAGAGATAATAGCACCCTTAGACTAATTTGTCTTTTCTCCGCCATTCGCTCTTCCTGTTGTCAGGCAAGGGACTTTCACTATTCTTAAAGTCTGCCACCTCAAAGAATGGTGTAGATTTATCATAGAATACCTCATGCTTTCGGTGTTCATTCAAAAGTCTATGGGTATAGATTGGTTTATTAAAATACGGACGTTGTTACTCTGTATAGAGCACACCGTACTGATAAAAGTGATAAGAGCTCGGCCCAAGATAGATAATATTTTAGCCATATGTGGCGGTGCGCACCAGCCCCATCACGGACTCCGGCCTCCGACCCTTTCATCTACTAGTGCCAGCACCAGGACGAGAGGTTAACACTGCAGACTTTGTCGTTTCAAGCTGCTCCTGTAATTGAACAACGCTCTTCCTGCTCGTCCTCTCAGCAGGAGGACGTGTTACTTTAACAATATCTCTTCATAGTATGATCATGAGCTGAATCTTGCAACAATTTCTCCAGACTTTCGCACCTTCCGCGTCCTATTTCAATACAGAAGGAACTCACCTCTCGCGCCATGGCGTCCCTACGGGATGATCGGGCCAATGGCACTAATAATGAAACACATTCCACAGTTAACTTATTGGCTAATCTTCGTTTCTCGGATATTCCTTCTGCTATTGATATTCCTGCGTCGACCCTCGACAGCGAAGTCGAGGTCAGCCTTGAAGGACTCCCAGACGACCCTACAGAACTCTGCACTTTACTAGAGAATGAAAAAGCAGCAAAGAACTTCTGGGTCATAATCGCGCTTGCTTATGCCAAACAGAAGCAAATCGATCATGCAATCGACATCCTGAACAAAGGGTTAGCATCGGTCGCTCACGGAGCGACGAAAGAGAAACTCGGCTTGCTGGGTTGGGTGTGCTGGCTCCTGATGTTGAAGAGCCGACAAGCACCCAGAGTAGCACCAGAAGGGGAGTTGTACGCCGAAGCTAAGACCAAGGATCATTACCTTCAACTCGCGACATCGACTTTAAACGAGGCTTCTCGCCTGAACCCGGCTTTTCCGCCCCTATTCCTAGCCCGTGGAGTTTTGTCCCTTCTGCGCTCATCTTTGTACCCTCCGAGGCCGGTCCGTCCCGGAACAGTGGACACGTCTGAGAGGGTTGAGTCTCTTAGGCAGGCTCTCAAATGCTTCGATGAGTCGTCAAAAGCCTTCGGAGGTCGCAATGTGATGGCGACTCTTGGTCGCGCAAGGACACAATATATGCTCGGAAGATATGCAGAGGCGCTGGAGGACTACCAGAAAGTCCTGATGAAGATGCCCGGGTTAACAGACCCTGACCCTCGCATTGGCATTGGGTGCTGCTTATGGCACCTAGGGTTCAAAGACCAAGCGAAAGCCGCGTGGGAGCGAGCACTAGTACTGGTACTTGCACCCCATGAGATCATCTTCATTGTCACATATTAACTGTATTCATGTACTGTAGAACCCTGATTCTAAAGTTGCCAATATCCTACTCGCCGTCTATTACCTCTACGACAGCTCCCGACATGCCACGACGGATCCCGCCTTTGGCTCATTGTACAAAGTGGCCATGACTCACTACACACAGAAAGCCTTCAAGTTGGACAAAGAATACCCTATGACTTGCGCTTTGTTTGGCGGATATTTTCTCCTAAGGAAGTCTTACTCCACAGTCGAGACCCTAGCACGTAAAGCCATTGAGCACACGGACGTGATGCAAATAGCCAGCGATGGTTGGTACTTGCTTGGTCGAAAGGCACATTACGAAAATGATCTTCCTCGTGCCGCAGAGTTCTATAACCGTTCCGATCAAGCTCGAGGTGGCGGTGATAAGGGGTATCTGCCTGCCCGGTTCGGCACGGTACAGATGCAAGTGTCTAATAAAGACTATGATGGCGCCAAGTTCCGGCTGGAGAAAATCATACAGCAAACTAAGAATCCGGAATGCATGATACTTCTTGGGGCGCTTTATGCGGAGGAGGTATTTGTCTCTGAGAGCAGTAGTACCAGGGAAGACAAGTCGGCCGAAGCCAAAAAAGCAATTAATCTTCTCGAATCAGTTCGCGCCCTCTGGAAGGACGAAGGCAAGAAAATTGCCCCTGATGAGTCTGTTTTGGTGTATTTGGCTCGCTTGTATGAGCATATGGCTCCGGAGAAAAGCATGCAGTGCTTGGCCCAGCTTGAAGAATTACAGCTGGCAGCGATTGCTGAGGATGAGCATCCAGGAGGCGTTGAGGATGAGGAGCAGGTCAAAGCTGCTCTTCGAGTGAACCTGCCACCCCAGCTTCTCAACAACATGGGCTGTTTCTTATACCAGACTGAGAAAGTAGACCAGGCCCGGACCATGTTCGAAACCGCATTGAATGCTTGCGTCCGGTCGCAGGAGAAAGAGAGCGAGCATGACACGGACGCCCTGGTTACGACCATCAGCTACAATCTCGGACGAACGTACGAGGCTTCCGACATGCCGGAGGAGGCTAAAAAGGTGTACGAAGGTCTCCTGGAACGGCATGGTAATTATACGGAAGCAAACGCTAGGTTGACATACATTGCGCTACGGCAGAGCCCCACGGATGAGGGGCCCAAGAGGATGGCCAAGCTGTACGAAGCAGACTCGACGAATCTTGAAGTCCGTGCTCTGTTCGGCTGGTACCTTAGCAAGTCTAAGAAACGAGTCGCCAATCTAGCTGAAGACCAGGAACAACGACACTACAAGCATACTCTGCAATACTTCGACAAACATGATCGCTACTCGCTAACTGGGATGGGTAACGTCCATATCATGACTGCACGTGATATGCGTCGTGACACCGACCAAGAGAAGGAGAAGCGTCGTAGAATGTACGAGCGGGCAGTGGAATTCTTCGACAAGGCTCTTCAGCTGGATCCTCGGAATGCCTATGCAGCTCAGGGTATCGCCATTGCCCTAGTAGATGCCAAAAAAGACTACAGTACTGCAGTGCACATATTTTCAAAGATCCGGGACACCTTGAGAGACTCCAGCGTCTACCTGAATCTTGGACATGTGTACGCCGAATTGCGGCAACACACACGATCTATCGAGCATTACGAGGCGGCACTGTCGAAAGACCGCGCCCGTGATGCACAAATTCTAGCATGCTTAGGCCGAGTATGGCTGCTGAAGGGGAAACAAGAGATGAGTTTGTCGGCCATGAAGACTGCTCTGGATTATGCACGACGAGCGCATGCTGCCGCGCCATCCCAGATCCACCTAGAATTCAATGTTGCGTTCGTACAAAATCAGATCGCTTCTTTGGCATACAGTCTACCAGAGACGCAGAAAACCGTACAGGATGTACAAGACGCGTCCGATGGTCTACGTGAGGCAGTTGAATCTTTTGGGCGCATTTCTCTGGCCAAAAACCCTCCTTATCCTGCGGGAGCTTTGGAACAGCGAGCCAACATGGGAAAAACAATTATTAAGCAACTCGAACGAGCTCTCCAGAGTCAGAAGGAGTATGAAAAGAAGAATGCGGCTAAATTACAGCAAGCTCGTGAGGCCCGTGAGGCGGAGATCCGGCGGCGCGAGGAGGATGTCCGCAAAGCGCAAGAGGCGGAGCGCGAGCGCAAGCAGCGAGTCGCCGAAGAGCGACAGCGAATGGTGGAGGAAGCGCAGCGGTTAGCGGAGCAGCGGGCGGAGGAGGAACGCGCGCGGGATGAAGCGGAGTTAACGACGGAGTCGGAAACAGGCGCCAAGGTAAAACGCAAGAAGAAGTCTTCGTCGTCCAAGCGCAAGAAAAAGCGGGTAGAGGATGATTTCATCAGTGACGGCGAATCACCGACCAGGGCTAGAAGCTCGGAGCTAGAAAGCGACGGCGAAACGGCGCCCAAGAAGCGGCGGCGACTGGAGCGCCGGACCGGCGGAAAAGCACAGAGCAAATATAAGAGCAGTGAAATGGTGGTCGACTCCGATGAGGAAGACATTGGCGGCGCCGCCACAACGCCGGCGGTGGAGTCCGATCACAATCAAGAGATGCCTGATACAGGTGCAGATGAGGATGAGGAAGAGGTGGTTCAACGGCGACGAGCGAAGGTAAACCGTCGCATTGCCGATGATGACGAAGAAGAAGAGCACCAGCCTGGGGCGAAGGTAGGATTAGAGAATGCGGACGATTTGTTTAACGACCCCGCCGGAGATGATGATGCGGCAATGGAGGAAGAATGAAGACGGCAACATGATATTACCTTATTACTCTGTAGTTTATAGTCTTTCTTTTTACACTCTCTTCTGGTACGTTTTTCTTCTACTCTGTATCGCAAGGATCCATATGGGCGTTGGGAAGATGGAGGCGACCAAATCACCTTGGGCATGTTTATAAGAAGTATTGAAATGGAAATTTTTGACTGTTCAACAAGTCCCTTATTGGTATGAGTGATCGGAATTGAGACTGATATAATTCAATCAAATTGAACGAAGCAAGTATGGCCCTAGTTCAAGCGACTTGTTCCACTCTTTCGGAGTATCGAGTGGATAAGACACAGGATTGCCTTGTCAGCACCACCGGAGCAGAGTCTAGACAGAGCGATCGTCAGGAGGCCGAATGATGGAGAAAGTTGTGAGACACGCTAACAGACGACCAAATAGGAGGCCAACGATAGGGCCAGCCAGGATCTAAAAACGAAACAAAGAAATAAGGGGTGGGCAACAAGAGACGAGTCGCCCTTAAGGTTCGTGCCTGAGACAGTGGTGTGGCATTTTCTTCGTTCTCTCTTGAGAATTTGTGAAAGTTGACGCAGTAAGTTCATCATATAGTTGCTGCCCCATATTCTCCGTATATCCCTCTGTACGAAAATGGTCTTTTTTTCCTCCTTAGTTCGCCCTCTATAATTGAGGGTGTGATCTATCAGTTCAAAGATCGATAAATCTTTGTATGTATACTATATTTTTCTTTCTCTTTCCTGCTTCCCTTATGCAGCAAATCTACTAGAAGTTGGGAATCAAAAAACCCCCAATCTCATTTACCCATGTATTCAATACATATACATACCTATATCCCTAAGTACAGTACAGTACATATATCCAAGTGTTCGTATATGAGCTTAGCCATTGGCGTATTCACTACTTCCCTAGTATACTGCAGGTAAGATACACTAACAACAGTAAGGAGGGTGAAACTAAATGGATGGAAGCCCCATCGCTCCGTCAGTTCTAGATGGATTCATGTTGCATAAGTCTATGCACCAAGGATGCATAGTGGCTATAATACATTAATTTAGTAGCGATTAGAGAAGGACGGGGGGGATTCCGTCAGTCAGAGAGCAGGAAGTGAGAAACAGAGAGAAACCGTAAGAAATATGATGGGTGGAAAAGCAACTGCAGCAAGTACGGTTGAAGGAAGAAGCTGAGAAATGTGCCGACAAGTTGCCTTGTCGATAAAGATGCAGGTACAGGTACAGGAACTTTGGCGGTGCGATCAGAAAGCAGATATTAAAATGTACTGTATGTATATATGCATATACTGTACATACCTCAGTAGCACCAGGTCTGTAGTACGATACATAAAAATATATACCTACTGAGTAGGGATTTGAAAGAAAAGAGGGTGGAGAATTATTGCACAGCACTTGTAACAGGTGGTCTTGTTTTATTACGGTATACATGTTACTATGTGGGTGTTAAAACAGCCAGACCACATGCCGTCTTTGATCCGAGGGCATTCCCAGTAAATTGATGCTGTGGGATCAAACTGATCAAACTCCCAAGCCCTAAATCAGCTATCTTCAATTTTCTTCTCCAGCCCAACCACCCTTTGTTTAGTACTGTAGTTCGTCGCATCTACATACTATAGGACTAGGGCCTCCATTCCTAGGTACTTAGTTTAAAAAAAAAAAAAAAAGAAAGAAAAAAAAGAAAAAAAAGAAAAAAAGAAGTACTGCGACTGTCTTAACCACCCTTCCGGATATGACACCACTGGTGCTAGCCATCGCAATAGATCTGACCACGGGACGGGGGTCCATGGTTCTCGGACAATCATGCCCTTATTCGGTCCGGACCAGCCTAAGATTCAAATCGAAAATAAAGTAAGAAAAGGGTTGAAAGATGAATAGAAGGAATGAAAGGTTGAAGGAAACAACCTCCTGCTGCTGTTACTCCGTCGTCTTCTTCCTCTTCCTCTTCTTCCTCATGATGGCTGCATCAGAAACCACAATTACTAACTCTACAAAGTTGTGAACGCAGGAGGATCCGCTTGGATGAGCGTAGAGTTCAACCAGGCCCATTAATGTCACTGTCTAGCGTCCCAACTAGACCCGGTGGGGACTCGGAGACGTTGGGATGGGTTCTGCGTCTTTTAAGCGAATGATGATCCGGTGCCTGGCAGTACTTTTCTCCTTTCCTCGGTACCTCAAATATAATAGCTTACTCGTGTGCAGTAATGTACCGTATGACCTGACCGTCGGGTGCGTATGGATAGCAATTCCCTGCTTATATTCCCCCGTACAGTAATAATTGAAAGTGAAGCATCGGTGGAAACTTCTGTTGATGAATTAGGTAGTATATACATATCTACGGGGTATTCTACTCCCTATATATACGTATTCTAGTCTGGCTGTTCTCTTGAATCCCTCATCTTCTAGACCTTAAAGTAGTTGGAACCTGTAGGCTCCATTGCTATTTCCATCGTCACTAGTGGCCTATCGTTAATCTAACAAGCCCCATTTCTCTTCCGCCAATACTTACCCAACGGGAAACCCCGTGTGGGATCGCTCGTGGCCGACATTTTCTAATCGAATTTCTGCCTACTGTATCGATTCAGGAGCTGATGGAATATTACTAGACTGGGCCTCCATCTGCAGTGCTTTCAGGGTATCCCTGGACAAGGCGACGTAATAGATAGGTACCTAGGTTAGAGAATTCTTCGCTGTTATTTCAATTGACTCCTAGGTCCCTAGTCCGTAAGCACCAACTCCGATCGATCAGCAACACGGGACAACTGGATCTATGGCCTGGTGAGAACCAGTACCTGCGTCTTGGAACTCTGGGAGTCTGTGCGCATGAATAGACTAGAGAAGGTCGAATCTCCTGATTTGATCGTCTCCACGATATGCAGCCGGTGAACGGTGCCTGGTGGGTGTGGGTGTGAGTGTGTTTCCTCTTTTTTTTCTTTCTTTTCCCGCGTCCTCTTTTCTCTGTTGTGAGATGGCAATAAATTAAATAACGCCCCGACTAGGATCATGGTTAAGGGAAAGGATTGCAGATATAATCCACACGTGTTGTTGTTCGTACCCCAGGCTTGCCCCTCCCCCTCTCACCCCCTTTTGGTTTTGTTCATTAGAAGAAAACAACCTTAAAAAAAGAAAGAAAAAACGTTGCAAGGTATTGAGAGAGGAAGAAAAGCTAAAATTAAATTTGATAGTCGCGTTGTATGGAGGACGACAGGGAAAGGCTGGAAAAACATAAATTACAGTCTTGTGCCTCATCTTTTCCTTACTATTTTATACTTTTTTTTCCTTTTTTCCCTTTTTCCTTTTTCCTTTTTTTTTTTTTCGCGGGCAAACTGTCAAAACATGGGCAAGCGACCAACTTTGGAACTAAAGTAAAATTATAGATAGAAGAGGAGGCAGAGAAGAAGGGCAAAAAAAAAACCCCTTCTTCCCCTATAAAAATCATAAAAATAAAACATTAGATTCTCTTTCTCTTTTTTTCTAAGTTTATTTTTAATTTTTTAATTTTTCTTTTTCTCCATCTCCATCCTCCTCTGAACCGTCGAACTATACTAATAATTGTTAGTTCCCTCCCTTAATTCTTCTTATTATTGTCTTTCTCTGTTCTCCTCCCCCAGACCATCCGACTAACCATTATCGATCCAGTGAATTTCATTCTTTATCTATTGGTGTAACCTTCACCATCGTCCCTCACTCAACTTTCCTCCTCATATAGATATTTTTCCCTCTGTATTCACGATTACGATCCTTTACCCGTTTCCCCTTCTCCTTGTTCTTCTCTTCTCCTGTGACAGTTGTTGCTTCGTTTCGTGTTTCCCAACACCCATTTTTATGATTCGGTTGTCTCTCGCTGAGTGGCCTCGCCCCTAAATCTAAATCTAAAACACTTCAGAAACTCTTCCCCCGATGCTCTCTTTCTCTTGATACTTAGCCAGCTCTACTTATCTCACCTTTCAATCCACTCTTGTTATCTCCTACCATGGTCCAAGCCAAGACCAACAAATTGCAATTGCATGTTTGACTACCAATTTGTATCCACCTCGACCTCGACCACTTGGACTGCTATAGCCATCTATCATGCATGCCAACGGCTCGGCCCCACGAGCCATGGTGGATTTTGACCAATTCAACACCAGAGCGCTCAACACTGACACCCCTGATCATTCAGTTCATGTGCGCTCTCGTTCAACTGCCCACACCCAGAGTCCCAAACGTCTGTCTGTCTTCAGCAGTCGTTCCCGGAGCAATACTACCACTTCGACAACATCCTCACGCCGCTCTCCAGCCTCCTCCATGACCTCAGTGGATGCTGCCTCGTTGCCCTCGTCACAGGATGAACGGACTGGTTCGGCGGCCGGTGTCCGCTCCGAGAGGCAGGAGAGTATGACAAAATCGCTCTTCTCTCGTGGGAGCCGTATTCTTCGCCGTCAAGGGAGCAAATTCAACATTGTTGCTACACTAGATGAAGAGGATGAAATGGAGCGCGAGAAACCCCGATTTGAAGTCACGGATCTCTTCGGCCGTCATCACAGGTCACGGCAGAGCGATGCTCGTAAGTTCACCTTTACGCGAATGGCACAATTTCGGCACTCACACGGCTGGTCTGCTGCAGATGAACAGTTGAAGAGCCTGATCTCTGATCCATTTGACTTCCACCATCTAACTCATACGAGTCCGTCCCATTTCCAAGAGATGGATAGAGCCCGGGAAAATGACCTAGTCACGGAGTTTTCCGCCATTCGTGCCTCTCAGAGACCCGTAACAGGACTTAAGGGTATCCGCGCAGAAGATCTTCATTTCCGTGACTTCTCGTCCGAAAACCTCACCAATTGCGGGACAGCAATTGCAGAGGACCACGCTGTTCCTCTCCCGATCAGTCCTCCGGGGTCTCCAGGAGCAACGTCGGCAGCGAGTCCGAAGCAGGAAGACAGTAGACTAAGAAGGGAGTCGCGCGTCTGTGAGAACTTTTCTCGTCCGTATCCTAGGGTCGGTGCAACCACGCCGCCGCTAAAGGCCACCACGCCCGGGTTGGCAGCATCCCCGGAAATATCTGAGCCCGCTCCCCGTGCTATTGACGAAATATTAGGTTTATCTTCCCCACCAACATACCCAGAACATGTGTATTCAAGTGGCGACGACGTCCATGACGGCCCCTTGCTTCACATGAACGTTGATAGCATTTTCCCGTCGACCATCAGTCAGCCCGGCAGCCCTCGTACTGAAAAGGACTTAAATGATTTCAGGAAGTCGTCCGTATCATTTACCAATATGTCATCGGATCTTGATGACGTCCCGGAAGAAGAGGAAGCTATTAATTGGCCCAGCAGTCTGATGTCTAGCGAAGAAACGACCTCACGAATTCAGTCTCCACTAGAGTTCCCTCAAACAGAGCTACAGGCTGCTTCTATAGTCAACCCCAGATCAAACCTATCAATCTACGTGACTGAAGAGCTCTCACAGAAGGTTGCTGAAGCTCTGGGATCCCCTACGCTCCCTCAATATTGTCAACCCGAGGTACCACCACAGGACCAGAGACTAGGCGATATAGTAAAACGATCGGCCTCTGTCCGTCGGAGAGCAACCTACGAAACCATCTACGAGTCCTGGGATGCCGACATTGACTATTGTTATGAGCATGCAGCGGAGTCAAATTGTGACTTCGACTGGGGTCGTAATTCGCTTGATGAGCCACAGCAAGAGGCAATCGGCATTCCTGTCATGAATTCCGAGCTCGATCCGGTCGATGAAGCATTTGACGATTACCTGTTACCAGCCGTGCATTTGAGCACGTCCGCAATGCCTACATTGGGTCTAGAGCACAATTCATCTCGTTCACTGCCCGGCGAGAAAGTCTCCTTGGCCCCGCCCACTGAGGTAGGAGTCTCCCAGCGAAACAGCGACTATTTCCAACCAGTCAGTTCGATGTTTTCAGCGGCCTTGGGAAAGCATTTGACCCATGATACGCTTTATGAAGAGTATTTGGCTACTGATGCTGAATCAGACAGGCATTTCTCCTTCTATTCACAAGGAGTAATCCAGCCCATGGAGCAGCCTGTCTCACCTCGGAGTAGCTTTTCCCCAATCAGCAAATGCAATTCTGAAGAGAGCCTAATCCTATCCCGTGCGGCATCAATTGTCCGCAAGCACCGTTCTTCCGTCTCAACCACTAGTGTCCCAGAACTCGTGCACAGTTTGGCAAATAGCCGAGAGTTGTCCGCGGTGGACCAGGTCACTTCAGGCGAACAATCTCTGTCTTCCGGGACCGGACGTCCTGAGTCGTCTTCTTACCATCGTCAAACCAAGAGCCTAGCAAGAGAAATGGAGACTCAGACTCTTTTTCGAGCCGAGTGTGGTATAGGTCTTGAGTCTGGCCTTGTGTCAATCCCAGCTCCTTCTACTCATGATCGGGCAAAATCCACATCTGAAGTTGAGGCGGCCTCTCCACTCGCGAAAGCCACCAAGGTCGAAGTTCCTACCAGGGGAACACATCGGCGAAAAGGCAGAGCATCCTATTCACTCTTCCCCTCTGCCGCAGCTTCTAATGTGCCGTGAGTTCAACATGTTTGGTCCTAAAGCCTAACTTGGATACACGTTTTCTTTTCCTTTACCTTCCGCCTCGCACCTTCAACCCAATCACCAATAGATCTCTTCGACGACATCATGACTTTTCACTTGTTTATTCTGCAACTTACTCTTGATCTTTCTTTCGATCTTTCTTTGTTATTGTTTCTTGCGATATGTATTTCTGCAATTTGTGAGCTATTCTAGATTCAATCTCTTACCCCCTGCGATTTTAACACTTTCATTTTGCATCTCTGAGCGACTACTTTTTTCCACAAGAACAAAAATTTCTTGGGAGGGAGGTGTTTTTCTGGTATGGAGAATTGGGAAAAGGCTGCGGAATGTTTGGTTGCATAGCATTCGCTCGGAATTTTCTATTTTGTATTTGGCCCTCGCAAGCATCGTCTTTTCTTCATATTTCATTGTTCAGCAAGTCGATCTTTTGATGAGTTCGGTTTGGTTTCATTTATATCATATAGAGGGACGATTTGGTTGGGCTGGTTTGGGGGGTTTTATCCAAATTTGGTGTACAGAGAGGGAAGTCTAAGCTTCATCTACCATCTTAGAGATGGTTCCAAGTCACCGTGCGATTAAAGGAGAAATATCATGATTCAATGTGCGAATTCTATCTCATATCGAAGAATTACTTGACCTAGAGTTGGGGTTGGTAGATATACAATCATGTGACAATAATATCGCAACACTTTCCCGCGTCGAGCACCGCGTCAAAAATCGCACTATTTTCAACTACATACAATTCAATCAAAATGAGGTCTTTTGGCACAGTAATCAGTGCAAGTAGAAGGCCTAGATCTGAGCTATCCAGTGAGCAACGCGCTGCTATTCTTCAAGCGTTAGAGAATAGTCAGTAGCCTACTAAAATTGCTCAAGAATTTAAGGTGGATCGTCCTACTGTCTACCGAACCAAGGAACGCTTTCAAAATGACCACCTTTTAAAGTCACGCCCTAGGCCTGGTAGGCCTGAAAGGTTAAGCCGCTTGACTAGGCGCTATGTCTATCAGATAGTGTGCCGGAGGCCTAGAATCAGCTGGAAAGCGCTTACTGTTGGGACTTCTGGAAATATCTCTTCACGTACAATTCGCCGCGCTTTATGTTCCTATTTAAAAAGAATGTGGAAAAGTAAAAAGCGTATTCCGCTTACAGCTGATATTGCAAAAAAGCGATATCAATTCTCTTGTTCGTGGCTGTATAATACTGATTGGAGCAATATACTGTTTTCGGACGAATGCTCCGTTGCGCGATTCTAATAATCCCACGCAATATGTCTTTCGCTTATCAAATGAAGCATATAGACCTGATCTTGTTAAATTAAAGAAGCATGGAAAGTCCTTTTCTTATATGATTTGGGCTGCTATCTGGATCGGTGGTCGGTCAGAGTTAGTTGTTCTACAGCGGGACGAGACAGCACCTAGACAAGGCTATTCAACCGATTCCTATGTAGAATGCTTAGAGAAAGGCCTCCTGTCAATCCACAAGCCAGGGACTATATTCCAACAAGATAATGCAAAAATCCATCTATCTCACCAAGCTCAGGAATAGTTCAAAATGTATGGGATCTGGGTCCTAGATTGGCCATCACATTTGCCTGATTTTGCTGTGATTCAAAGGAAGATTAATTGTTATGTTTCTCATCATAAACTTGAGGGTCTATATACAACATGTTACACGGAATTTATTCCGTATCTGAAGCTGTATAATTTATCTAGTCAAGCCTCAATTCACAATATTCCCCCTCAGGATCGCAGTGCTAGCACAGTGATACTGCGCCTGCAAGGATCGACTAGGCCTCAGTAAAACCATTAAAACCGTATCGGGAGAAAAAGTGGAAAGAGCGCCTGCCTATGATCTTAATACTTCATGTGGCCTTTCTGGAGACCATCTATACTGACTAATTGGCAGAAGCTTGAGAATTCAGCTGGTCCTAACGGCTTCGTGAGTCTATCTGCAGTCTGTAGCTTAGTTGGTATGTATTGAATATCAATTTCCCCGCCATCAAGCACGGTGCGTTGATATAATTTTATATTGAAATACTTGGTCCGTTTATGAAACTCGGGATTACGCGATAGTGTAATTAAAAGGATTACTCCTGGGACTAGCAATTCGATACGTAGGATCTTTCCACTACATAAAAAGATCCACTATGATCAACTCTGATCGAAGTTGA
The DNA here is from genome assembly GCF_009176365.1 of Aspergillus alliaceus. Lineage (NCBI taxonomy): Eukaryota > Fungi > Ascomycota > Eurotiomycetes > Eurotiales > Aspergillaceae > Aspergillus > Aspergillus alliaceus. Next base: position 378,794 of record NW_022474713.1, read on the forward strand.
TTTCCCAGAGGCGGTATATATAGTATCGCAACTTGCCATCGGGCCCGGCCTTAAGCCTAGGGCTTACCCGTGACAGACCGTGTCTTCACATATAATATTCTATATTATAACAGAGATTATCTTACTAAAGCTATACTGCGAGAGCCTTGAGAACGCTCTTCTTAAAAAAAAAAAAAAAAAAAAATAGTATATCAGCTTCAGAGTAAAAAAGTTGCTATAAAGCTTGCTAAGGCCTCTAAGAGCAAGAAAAGCTTTACCAGTTACAAGAGAAGCAAGAGAAGCAATGCTTAGTTAAGGAAAGGAAACAAATCAGAGCAGCTAATAAAGAACTATATCTCCTTGAAGTAGAATAAAAGAAGCACCAGAAGGAGGAAGAGTGCCTGGCTAAAAAACTAATAACTAGCTCTAAAATAACTTTAAAGTGGTCTAAAAAGGCAAGAAGTATTCTACGCCAGCTATATCTGAAAAGAAGCAAGATATTACTGTTAGGGTCAACCTCTGTACATGGTAGTAGATCGTTCAATGAAAACCCAGTCCTCTGCTCCTGCCACCTGCGGCTCTCCGAGCTGCAATTAACAATTACTATTCCAGAGCCTCAGATTAATGCAGAGGGCTGTATACCTATAAATTATCATGGAAGACAAATACGCTTCCCATAACGATTCCGGGATTGAAATAGAGCTGTATATAGCTTTACTAGCATCATATCTTTGCTCCACCAAAAACCTAAGTATAATTTATTTAGTATTACTTTAAAGCTTCATTTTTGATGCTAGTTGCCATACTGAAATTCGTGCGGCAGGTGGGGACGTGTGTCAGGTGATCAAGTACGGTTCTTTTGTCATGGTAGTTTAAGTACTAAATAATGTTGTTACCACGAAATGCTCACCGCCTTAGCCTCGATTTTGCCGCCTTGTCAATGCAACCATCTATGCATCCATCCATCTAGAACCATGAACCGAACAGTTTCCTTCTGTTGACCGAGATCGTGCTCTTGTCTGTTGATCTCTCCTAACTATCCATCGTGATGTCATCCTCACCGCAGGCTTTGACCAAACGCCAAAGCGAAACCAGTCTTATAATGCCCCCTCCCCCTCCGAAACGCATCAAACGACCCGCCGCCGTCCTAGACGAAGACATCTACACTAATGCCTTGTCCAATATTATTGCGCGAGATTATTTTCCGGGCCTTATAGAGGTACAAGCGAAACAAGAATACCTGGAAGCGCTCGACTCGAAGGACAAGAAATGGATTGCGACATCTAAGAAGAAGCTTACCGATCTGATGCTGACTCCGGGGAGAGCTCGGAGCCATCCTGGGTCGTCAATGCCAATTATGAAACCCAAAATTACAGGGGCAACACATGCAGGCGATACACCTACTGGCTGGGGTGGAGATACACCAAAGTCCGTCACATCCACGGCTTCAACAACGTCTCGAGATTTAAAAGACAAAGCTCCAGATGTTTCCAATCTCGGGCTATTAGAGTTTCAGGCAAAATATACCAGCGAGGATAATGAGTCCTTCAACAGCCTACTAGATAAGCAGAACACGAAACGCCGAGAAAAGTATGCCTGGATTTGGAGCGGTAACAAAATTCCTTCCGCGCGCCAAATTGCCCATCATCGACTGGAAACCAAACGAATTGAGAATCAGGGGCTTAAACTGAACCAGAACGAACAACTGGCCGTTAAGACAGACCTTGATGCTCGACCCGCCAAACCGGACTCATGGAAGGCCAAGTCGGCGAATTCTCTCATGTTCATGCCTTCATCTATTGAAGATAACCTCGAGACGATCCAGCAAAGAGCAGAAGCATCCTCACGGGCAAAGCCAAAACGGGTGGTATATCAAAATACGCGATTACCGGATGAGGGGCTTCAAGCTGTGCAAGACGGCGACGCACCCCCTCCCTCACCGTCGATATCCGCCATCAGGGATGCTATTGCCGGATGCCCACACCCCACCAAGTCGGAAGCGAACTACACTGGCGGAGAGACGCCACGAATAAATGGATACGCCTTTGTGGATGAAGATGAACCAGAATACCCTGTAGGAAGTAAGTCGAAAGACAGCCATACAGACGGTTTGGAGGACCTTCGATTGCTTGGTACAAGCGATAAGTCTTCGAATCCGTTTCGGATCAGGGAGAATCGAAGGCGAGAAGATCTCCACCATCGTATGGTAGACCGCGTCGCGAGAAGTAAACGAGCAGAAAAAGCCGCGCAGGAGACCAAATCGCCGGTCAATATGACACCACGGTTCGCTAGTAGTTCTGGACTAGATTTTGGGTTCCGCACGCCTAGTACAGCAACAGCAGGAAGGGGAGGATCGAGCAAGATGTTGACCCCAGCAGCGCAAAGATTATTATATCAGATGGGTGGCACTCCTCGACCGTCTTCATCGAATCTGAAGAACACATGGACCCCGACTCCGAGAGCGAAATAAAACAACCTTCCTGTTGGGATGTAATTACAGCAGAAAGTCCTTGATTGGTAGTGTTTTGAGGTACCATGATGTTGCCATTTTTTTGCATTGGGAAGTGACATTCTATCTTATAACGCTTAGGTAGTGATAGCCCAAAGAGTTAGGCATTGTCTGATCTCTTTTGCACTTCCATGTTCGAACTGTTCTTCGCACCCTTAATCAGCCTCGAGATACCATGTCCAATTGAAAATATTATGATAGTAAGCACGAAGATCCGCATATGCTAGGGGTATCTATTTTTTACGAACTAATAATATATCGTGCAGAGATGACTTTTGAGCACGCTACAGAGGTATCAATTAAGAATGAGTCAACCAGGAGATCAAAACGCCCAATATGAAAGCCAGACAGCCACGAGGGCAAATAAGGCTGACCACAAAGGCTTTATCTTATCTCCGCCGCCCATGAGGTACGGCGCGCCTACCCAACTGCAGGTGCCGAAATCATTGTCGCTGCGCTTGCCGTACGTAGAATCGAGCCATCTACCCTGGGGACAGCTGAAGCCTAGAGCAGCCGGACAGCTCTTGACAAGGTTATAGCACGTTTCTTCGCAGGGGAGAATCTCTTTGTAGGGTCCTGGTCGAATTTTGTCATCTATCAGCGAGTTTCGAGACTGATTGGTTGTGGGATCTAGTCGCAGTGTGTGGTTGCCACTAAACGACGTCCCGTTGATGAACTGCTGCCCAGCATTTCGTGCTTGGAGGAACTTGCCAGTGCTTGAAAAGTCTTCGCACCGGGGAATGGTTACAGCGCATAACCATTGTTTGTAAGCTCTCGCGCAGTCATCGCAACCCACCGCCAAAGAATACCGGGTCTCATTCGTAGCATTGCATTGGATTTGCTCTAAAGAGTAAGAGAAATTGTTATAAAGTGAAGCGGCATTGTTGTCGTAGATTGAGCGAAGATCGTCTATTTTGATGGACGGATTCGAAGGTACCGCATACGCAATTTCTTCGCAAAATGAAAGATTGTAAATGAGCGCACAGTTTCCATCTTTCTTCGTCAGCCACACCCAAATAAAGATACGTCGACGAACGGAATTACCTGCTTTGGTTGAGAAGTGAATCGGTTCCCAAACTTTCCCGCCGCCGCCGATGATTCCGTTTCCCGAACTGGTCGCATTTCCATCCAGTGCTAGAATGCCTAAATAACTTGAACTCCGGTTGAGGCCAGTCACATAGAACTGCTCCTTTGGTTTATTGCCAGGTCCCCTACTCGTCATGCTTGCTTTAATGTTACTATCACCCTTGCCTACCTGTGCGAGTTGGTCGAGTGCACAGTACGAGCGGCGTAAGCCTGTGATGGCTGAATCGTTGATGTTGTTTGCAAACATTGTATACGGCGGTGTCATATTCATCCAATTTTTGTAGATCTGAGAACCTGGCTCTGCTTCCGTTAGGTTGCCAGTGGTGAAGAGCGCGCTATGCATATCCGAGTCCACAGAATATAAGAATGGGGATCCATTCGCGATGGTGTGGAAAAGAGCATCCACTGATACGGCAATCTCGTAGCTGTAGGATCCAGAATACTCTGTACTATTAGGTGCTGCAACGCCAATATAAATATCACCTTCTGCTTCAATAGCAGTGCCCATGTAGCCCTCTTCGGCCTTGTACCTAGTTTGATTTAAGTTGTCTTGCCCGGGACCAGGCTTCTGAAGCGATTGGGATAGAGAAGTGTAGACCTCCAGTTGCGGCAAGTCTTGAGCATTGTTGAGGTATGCTTTATTAAGGCTGGGCTTCGAGCATGCTGTCAGAGATATGAAGACGGTTTCGGAACGCTTCGAACTGCCGCTTGTTTGTTTGTCGGATGTTTTATTGGCGTTTCTGCCATTTAAAGAATCTGTCGAAAAGTACCACCATTGAGTCCCACCTAGCTTGACTTCGCCCTTCTGGTATTGATTATTGCCTATAGAGGAGACTCCAATAGGAGCCCTGCGGACAAGATCTAAACCTCGTAAGATCCCAGTTTCGTCCACAGCATCTTCAACCACTAGTCCATTGTAGGACCCAAGTGGGAAGGAGAAGTGTGAGTCTCCATCATTGGTAGTCAAGTTGCTATGAATTCCAGAGGCCAGGGAGGGGGTATCTGCAGCATGGGATAGGCCAGCGCTCCAGAGAGCGAGGGCAATGGGGTTGTGATAGACAATCGCGCTGACAGTTGCAGCAAAGCAGCACAACTGATGTACGAGCCTAGGTCGCATGGACGATTCAGTAGATATCTGATACTGAGTCAGGCATCACATAAAATCAAAAGGCTGAAAGAAGGCGCAACGACTTCCTCCCTAGGGCGGAGGTCTACCGAGTCGTAGATGAAAGTCCAAGGAACTAGCGAACGAAACTGACAAGTCATTCACGAAATGAGCTGTCACCTAGCGATAAACACATTCAAATTTTGACCTAAAACAGGAGTTACTTGCGCCTGGGAAGATTGGGCTTCTTCAACTGCTTTCTATGGGGTATGTATTGAAGCATTTTTTTCTGCCTGAGCGGATATACTGCGCCACATTAATCAGCCGCCCACAGCCACCTTTCCTGATAAACCACCATCAGGGAAGAAGAGTGAAAGAAAACATAAAGATATTCAGAGAAATACTTTTGTTTTTCAAGAGTGACCATATAAAAGTGTATATACATATATCTATCTATCTATCTATCTATATATGCCTGAATACGATTTGTTGATACCCTCTCTTTGCTTTTCGTTTCTTTTTCATCTCTTCTCTCTTTTGGAGATACACAGACAAGTTCAGCATTAAGCCCTAAACAAGTTTATAGCAACGAGCAGCTATACCACTGATGATTATTACAGCTGCGATAACACCAACAATGCCAAAAAACCACGCAAGACCTTCCTGCCCTTGACCAGGAACCGTAACGTTCATCCCAAAAAGACCACAAATCAGGTTCATGGGAACCAACATGGTTGCAATGAGGGTCACCTTGCTGAGGATCTTGTTGACGTGGTTTCCCAACACTAGATTGGTCACGTTTAGCTGCGCGAGGTAATTGGTATGTGATCTGCTGAGCATCTTCTCGAAATGGGCTAGGTTAGACATCATGGTCACTACGTGATCTTGGATATCTCCCAGGTAAAGACCAATATCACCACGCGGTGTTACTGAGTATTGCTCGTTGCAGCGTTTGGAGAAACCTCGAATAACATCCGCTTTACCACCTAAGAGGCGCATCAAACTCATAACCTTCTTGCGCAAACCACCAATTCGTGGCAAGAAGGACTCAAAATCGTCCATGCGTGCGATAAAGACGAGATCCTCAATCGCTTCTGACTCGACCTCAATTTCACGAATTACAGGGCCAAAACTATCCACAATGTCGTCACTGCGCTATTTATCAGACCATATATATACAAATAGATCATGTTAAGGTATAAGAGCTTGAAGGGAACAAAGGAAGGAAGAAAAAGGAGTGGGGAACTTACATCATGGCGTAACAGATCCAGTCACTACTTAGTGACACATAGTCACGGAGCTTCCCGATTCTTCTCCGGACATTGGCAGCATGGGGATTTTCAGTAAAAGAGAACGACAACACACCATCGCGGAAGACGATCATGTAAAAATTGACGGGCTCCATAAAGCGCTCGCTTGACTTGTCCATCTGATAAAACGTCCGAAAACAGACAAAATAATATTGCTTGAATAATTCAACTTTTTCTCGAGCCTCTTGGGTTAAGATATCCTCCGTCGTCAACGGGTGAATGGAAAAAGCTCTCGAAAGGGCACCGACTTCGGCTTCAGTGGGATTCAAGACATCTAGCCACCAAACACCTCCGTCTGGGCCAAGCTGAAAGAGGTCTCGGAATGTGTCTCCAGGTAGAACCAAGTCGCCTAGCTCCGCAGCGTGAACAGTACTTTGGGACTCGGATGAAAAGAAGCCGAACCGAGTTGGCTCATTCTCATTCTTGAGATTCTCCACTAATTCTTTCTCATTGACAGCATCGGCAAAGTGTTTCTCAATATCCTTTGCGCCGAGGCCGGCTAAGTCATCTGAAGAGCGCTTCATATCATAGATGTCGGACTTCTGAGCACCCGGACGTAGGTCATAGAAAACACGAGGATTTTTACTCTGTGAGCTCAGGCTATGCTTGCGCATTGTCGTTGTGGGTTTCGTCTTCTGATTGAGAGCAACAAACTCCTCCAGCTCCTCATAGTCAATCACTGGAATTCTGCCGGGTTGTTCGAAGGTCGGAACGCACGTATCTTCAGGCGAATCTAATTGGATATCACTAGGTTGAGGCCTAATGGCACTCGCATTACTGAAGGTTGGACGACGTGGATGTGTCCCACCAGACACTGTACGCTGTAGAATAGCCTCCAAGTCTGGTGCTGCATGACTTTCTAGGGTGTTCGCACGCTCCCGGCGCCGGGGGTCCGCAAAAGCCTCAACCGAATTAGGCGGGGATGTTGATCTCGCAGAAACCGATGAATCCCTCGACATGTTTGCAATGTCTTGATGTGTACGGCTAAAGGTATGGGTGTGTCGGATATTCCCAGTTGGGTCAAGCGAGAAGCGGCGACCCAGGCCATTGACATCCTTTATTGACCGATCGTCGTCTGCTATAGCTTGCTCAAAGTCCCGAGAGTATGATCCTGCTTCCCGAAGAGCATCCTGAATGTGAAGCAGATCTGGGCGTTGTTGCGTCTCCACGTTCAGATTCTGTGGTGTGGTATGCTGCCGACTAAGTGTCATATCGGGGGTTGCCTCAATACGAGGGGGATCCAATTGAAACCGATGGTCATCCAGCTCAGGCACCGGCGTACTGAATCTGCTTAAAAACATGTACTTTTCGGATCTAGGTGATTCGGACATTTTCGTGACACTGGCCGTCAAGCAGACCATATACCAGGTTTGTCAATTCGAAACGTGGCAGTCTGCGTAGACAACAGACACGTACTCGCGCTGATGATCTCGACTATTATCGCTGCCTTCCAATAAGGCGAGAGCAGATGAAAAAGTTCCGAAGGTATTTGCTCCATCCGTCAGCCAGACCCCTCGCAAGGGCCTGGCATTACCGACGCGCGTCCGTGTGCCAGCTTTGGCTTTGCTGGAAAAGTCCGGTTATGGGGGTCTAGTATCGCCCCCGCAGAAGACCCTGAATTTGGGGCCTAGAAGAGGGTGGAGGAAAGAGGACTGGCTGTAGCGAAGGCCCGCCAACTTGACTGAGTAGTGCGAAGAGGAGCGCTGCTGCTCCAGGATTGCAGGCAAGTGGATGACTTGACAGAGAAAACCCTTAGCAAGGGTCCTTGCAATTCACCGCTAAGCTACCTATCAATGACGTTTGACACCCAATAAATTCGAAAATGATGATAGCTGGTGATGGACAAGCGCTGTACACCGACAACCATATACCCCCCAAAAAGGTAACACAAAAAGAATAGTATAGAAGTTAACTTGAGAGATCAAAATGAATATAGACACTCAGAAAATTTTTCAAAGCCGAATTTTCAGCGAATTGGTGAAGATAGGCTGATGTGTTGGAAGATAAGTGGCGAGGATCGTCACAAACTCGAGACGGCGAATGGTACGATCCTTAAAAAAAAAAGAAAATACACAATAGATAGTAGTAACCCTAGTAGTAGGCCCAACGCCAATACGTTAGGTGATGAGAAAAAGTGAGAAAGGAAAAAGTAATATATTAGAGACAAAAACCCGCAGGTGGTTATTAGTCACCTTCGAAGGTGAGTTAAGATGAGTTGTCTCAGCGAGGGAACAGCAGAAAGGAAATTGTTCGTTTTATGGACAAAGGCAGCTGAAAAAGAGAAGGAAAAGAAGAAAAAAAAAATGAGGGGCGCGGGTAGGAACTTCCGCTTGGGGTGAAAGTCCAAGGCCACTGCCTGGAACCGCGTCGGCCACCATCCGACACTGGATTAGTTTGAGGCAAAAAGTCATTCATGGTTTCATACGACTTACGGAGTAAGATAGATTATCGAAGGCCCATAGCTTTTGGGATTTTATATTTATGTATAACTATTATGGTATCATTATGGAACCTATACTTTCATTGCTATATCAGGAACATAAAGGATAATCTAAATATAGCCATAAGATAAAATAAATACTCCTATAAGTCTAAATTCCATCGAAGTGAGAATGATCGGGGGTTAGCTTGGGAATGAACGCTATTAAAGACCTGATTGGCACACTGCATGGCGTGCAGCACGTTTAATGTTGATAAGTTGAACTTCATTGGAATTTGCTCCGCTGGTTAGATCTGGTCCAACGGAAAGGATAGGTATTAAGTCCTATGCTTGGCTTTGTGGCCCAACAAATAGTATCCGACAGCCTTATATCCAGGTGTGCGTCCCGAGATCGGCGAATATATTTTTCAGTATGCCAAGTAATCGGCTCGGGAAAAGAGTCATACCTTACCGGTGGCAGATATATCTTTATAACTGAAATACTTGCTTCAAACCGGTTTCTATTGCTTTTCATTGACAAATTAATTGATTATTCATTTCTGAACTTCTTTCTTCTTTTTAATTGTTTGCGAGCTTGTGGGTCAAAAGAAGGAAAAAGGGAAAGGGAAAGAAAAAGAAAAAGAAAAAGAAGAAAAAGAGTTCCTTCCATATATCTTTGGCTCCCACAATGGCTTCGTCCTCATTTGTTATCAGAACGCCGTGTTCATCTGCCAATATCGGGCCCGGCTTTGATGTGATCGGTCTGGCATTATCGCTCTATCTCGAGCTTCATGTCACTATTGACTCTTCTAAACCATCCTCACAGCACCCTCTGAATTGTGTCGTCACCTATGATGATCAAACCAACAGCTCTGAAGAGATCAGTCTGGACCCCGAAGTGAACTTGATCACCCGTGTAGCTCTGTATGTACTTCGATGCCATGATCAGAGAGCCTTCCCCGCCGAAACCCATGTCCATATTGTAAATCCTATCCCTCTGGGTAGGGGTCTTGGTTCGTCTGGTACTGCAGTGGTGGCGGGTGTGATGTTGGGAAATGAAGTAGGCCACCTCGGACTGAGCAAGGAACGGCTACTAGACTATTGCTTGATGATTGGTAAGTTTTATCCTGAATTGCTTTGAGAATAGCTTCTTGCAAGCCAGCTGGCTCCTTATATGGAAAGCGACTGGTACTGCCGTTAGCTTCCTGACTGATTGGCTTACTCTCCAATAGAGCGGCACCCGGATAATGTCGCCGCGTCTCTTTTTGGCGGCTTTGTCGGAACTTACTTGAATGAACTCAAGCCTGAAGACATAGCACGCATAGAGATTCCACTTAGTGAAGTTTTACCCGCGCCGGCGGGAGGTATCGACACCGGTATACGACCCCCAGAGCCTCCACTCGGAATTGGCCATTACAGAAAGTTTCAGTGGGCCAAGGAGATTAAAGCTATCGCGATCATCCCAGATTTTGTGGTACCGACAGCCAATGCACGAGGTGTTCTCCCCACCGCGTATTCGAGGGCCGATGTTGTAAGCTCTTTCTTCCCGTCGTTCCCCTTGGGGTCAAGACATAAAGACCTCATGGAAACTGATGTAACATTTCCTTAGGTCTTCAATTTACAGCGTGCTGCCTTACTCCCTGCAGCGCTAGGCACGTCTCCCCCTGATCCAGACATGATCTATCTAGCCATGCAGGACAAGGTCCACCAGCCGTACCGCAAAACCCTTATTCCAGGTCTGACGGAAATCCTCCAATCCATGACTCCGAGCACACAGCCAGGGCTCCTTGGGATTTGTCTATCTGGAGCAGGGCCAACAATTCTAGCTTTAGCTACTGATAGATTCACCGAAATCGCGGAACGGATTATTGCTAACTTTGCTTCCAATAACATTTCCTGCCAATGGAAGCTGCTTGAGCCTGCCCAAGATGGGACTATGGTGCATTATTAAATTCGCTGCGAACCCCTTATCCTCTCTACCTGTTATTAAAATGAACGGAGGAAATGGAATAATAGTTACTCATACATATATGTATATATATATATATATACCTAAGACTTTTTCCTAGACAAACCATGTTTCCCAAAAGGATCCTTTACTCAGTTGAACTGTTCAGGGGACGGGATCTTTAGCGAGGATAAAGTTGAATAAAAAGCGAAGCCTAGGATTGTGAAAATATACTTCTTTTTCTCAGTATTTTCTTTCCTTTCGGTTTTAGGCTTCTCTTCAACATTTATGTGCCTCGAATGGTGCTGCCCAGGACCTCGACACCTGGTCCAGGCGGTGGAGGCCTAAACCGATTAGTCTCCGTGCCGCCGATGAGCCTCCCTAGAGAGTTACGTATTCCAACCATCATACTGTTCATTCATAACATTACTACTAGTATCTGCCTTGGTTTCTTTTTCTTCTTCCCTTTTTCTTCCTATCTTCCTTCCTTCGCTTCGCATAATCTCCATCATACAGGTTTCCGCAATGGAGGATATCTTTGCGCCTATTCAGGATATCTTCGAGGGCCAGATAGTATGTTTGTCACTACCGTGTCATTATTGCGATATTCCACCCACCTGTCTATCCATTTCCACTAGATAATAACAAAGCAATTTTACATGTACAGGATTTTTGCGGCCAGCATACAGCTGAAATATTGTCTACGGCTCTTTTAATTATATCAGGGGTAAATGCTAGTTTATTTCTAATCCTTCTTCCACTCAAGAAAGCAAATAAGTTGCATTTGCTTACTCTCGTTGTCTCAAGGTTGTCGCTTTCCTCGCCGGATATATCTACCAGGACTTGCATCTAACTCTCTGGGTCGGTTTGGCGGGCACACTGATAACCGGGCTAGCTGTCATCCCCCCTTGGCCTATGTACAATAAGAACCCTGAGACATGGTTTGTGCCATTGGCCGGGAGCGCTGGTGGCGCACGAGTCGTGGTAGATGAACCTAAAGTGGCATGAAATAAAGACCTGATACCGGAGAAATTGACTCGGAGGGTATCGAGTCGGTCACTAATTATCTCTACATAATCAAGAAACCGCGCTTATCGCCATAGTACGTACCACCCTAGAGGTGTATAAAGAAACCCGAACGCCATCCAGACCATTTCTTGCCCGTCTCTTGCGTAATAAAGCGCATGGTATTAAGTAGGTTGTAACCCAATCAATCAGAAGACCCTCCACGAAATTGCTTTTACCGGCCATACTTCTGGAATTCCCAGTCCCGATTATCCAAGGGGCAGACCTGGCGAGTTTTCAGCCAGCGGGATATGCAGTGGAAATGGAACGCATGCTAGAAAGGGAAACGATTGGTTCAGTAATAGATTTCTAAAGCTCGACATGTCTGGACTCACGTTGCAGATTCCCCAGGCAACCGTACACTCTTCGGTTGTAGATGACCCTTGGTTTGCTTGACACTCGATGCCTATTGCACATTAGTTGTACCCCGGCGGTAGTAAAGGAGCCAGATACATACATAGATCCATAATATGATTACGGCAAATGGCACAGTTATCGACAACAATATCCCATGCCCACAAAGCCACCGCATTCCATTTCTTAACTTCGAATTTCTTCTTGCCATCGCTAGCACCCTCGGAGGCCTTACTCGCCCCCTTCACCTTGGCTGAAGCGCCAGCAGAAGCTTCTTTCATCTCCACATCCGCCATATCTGCTGCCTAATAGCGTCTTGGCTTGTCCGTTGTGGGAAGACTGTTTCAAGTGCCAGATAGCCCAAAATGGGGAGACTTGGATGAGGGGCAGAGATGTATGCTGATTACGTAGTAGGTAAGTGGTCGGGCGTTGCAGGGAAGACAGCTAACTGATGTAAGTAAACTGAATGATTCCGAGAACGAGTGAATAATTTTTTGCACACTGTGTAGACAGTTTGAGAAGAAGGAAATGAGAGAGGACAGTAGTTAAGTTGATTCTTGGAAGAGAAGTACACACCTTGTTGGGTTTTTGTTTTGTTTGCACTCAAGACAGACAGAACTACTTACTACCTAGTAAAGTGTTCTACTAATAAGTCACTGACAACTATTTATTGACTAGTTAGCCGCCCAACTGTTAGTCATCGCCAATCCCCACCTTAGATTCCCCAGCCCACCCTTCCAAGGCCCATTTTCACCTCATCACATCACAGCATCACCATCAAGGTCCTAATACAATGCTCCCCTGCCTTTGTTCCACTCTTTCTATTCTTTACTTGTCTAGACTCAAGCATGCCTAGGAGTTTTGGCTTCTTGCTTTTATTGCATGTTCTTTGATTCCAGAAATAGACGAATTTGCACCTCTTTAACCAACTTGTTATCGTTTGATCAAAGACAAATTGGGCCATTACGGGCGCTTCCATCATACCTAACCTTGTTTCGTTTATTCAGCATTAGCCTTGTTCAGAACAGACTGCTGGGCAGTACTGCAGCCTATCTAATTCTGTGACTTTCGGTCCCTAACTATTGTTATTATTACCCGTTTCTTTACATTTTCCCAGCTTCTAAACACAGGCTACCTATTTATTAAGCCAACCTGTCGCAATGTCGACACTGTCACCAAACCCTCCAACACCGAAAGGCCCTCGGAACAACCGGCGAAACTCGAAACGAAATATGACGCCCACTACACAAAAGGCCGGCCTGTTAACGACTCCTCCCTCTTCACCTCCAAGGAACATAAGCCCGGGAGGAACAGCCACCGATTCCTCTATCAATCCGTCTAAGAAGAAAACTGGCCGGTCTAACAAGAAGCCGCGAGACCTATCCAAAGCCTCACCAGCGCAAAGAAGCGGCCATCGCCACACATCCTCGCATTCAAACAATATCACCACGCCTCAGTTAAAAGATAGCCCCCACTATGCCGGTCCGACCTTCCATGCCTCCCCAGCGCCCTCCGCCCTTCCGATCCCAAGCTTTTTTTCAAAGTCGATGCCAGATTCCGATCATGCGCCGACAGGAGAAGCAGACAGCGATAACTATGATGCTGGGCCGGAATATGAGACTACGCCCTCGAAGCCGAGGCCACGCCCTCAATTTCGAAACGAAAAGCCAGAGTCGACACCCTTAGATTTCCTTTTCAAGGCTGCAGTCGAGGCTAGAAATTCTCAGTCGCAACACAGTCATGAGGCAAGCGTCAATATACGCTCTCCACAAACTGATTCCAAGACCCTGCCGCAACAGAAACCCAATAACTCCGCAAATGGGATGTTCTCCTCGGAGATGGAAAGCCCAGAAACCGGCGAGTCGCAGATAGGGCCTTCTTTTGCGACATCTTACAAAGATCGCATGAATGCATTGCGATCCACTAGTTCTCCTTCTCCATCCGCGGTGGAACTCGATGAAGACCAACGAAGAGCTAAGACTGAGGCTCTGAAGAATCTATTACTCAACCCTCGTCCTCAAAGACCATCGTCTGCGACAAAACTACCCTCGAACCAGACTGACAGTTTCAGCGAGCACCCTAATGCTAGTGTCCCTCATTTTGCAACTCCGCTTAGGACTATGTCTGGCCCGCCAGCAACTCTTTCCCATAACATATTCTCGCAGCAGAACCAGTCGACGGTTGGTGCTGGATGGCAGTCACCACTTTCTAATTCGTACACTATCAACTCTCAGCCTTACCTGGGTCAAAACTCGGTCCTCAGGAAAGGGACACTCTCATCAACCCCAGGCAACACGGCAAACAATTCAGGAGGGTCGTTTTCTCCCACGGTGTACGACCAGTCGAAATTCACAGTCAATCCTGTGCAGGCGCCAAACTACCCACCTGTTCATCACCAGTCGCCTGCATCGCAAAGCATTCCCCCGAACGCGCCCAGCAAGGCTCTCGACGCCAAGAAGATCGAAGATGATCTGCGGAGGATTTTGAAACTTGATGTGAACCCAGGTCTACCGCCCAGCGGTATCCAAAGTTCATACGCATGAAGTCACTCTCTTGCGTTCTCTTTTTGCTTTGGTCGTTTTTCTTGTAATTCCTGACGTTCTACATAACGCTCGGTTTAGCAACTGTTGCTCTTCTGCTTGGCTCTCATTACCATTTCCGATGATGCTTATGTCACGGCCTTTGGGCTCTTTTCTTCTAGCTTTTTGTTCCTGCAGTCACTCATTTTTATGACTATATTCTGGGTGCCTTTCCCGCGGTTCATGTTGGTAGTTGCATTGTTGTAATTGAGGGGGTTATTGGTCCTTCAGCGGGATGTCTTTATACCCCTCGTTTGCATCAAATCCGGAGTCCGGTTGTCTTCTTAAGTGCGGCTTTTGGGGGTTGGCTTGGGATATTATTGGGATGATTGAGCAAGGATTCCTGATCGCATTCGTTTCTTGTCGATACTAGCTGTTCATGTTTTCTTTTTACTTGGACCATATTCTTTCGATGCCGTCCTTGGTTTTCCTCATCACACCTACAGGGTTTAGCCAAGGAATGGTCTATATACCAGGCTTATTCACTTTTGGATTTAGCCTTTCCTTCGTCCACCGTGTAATTCGTTCTTTCTTTCTGTGTTTCCCCTTCTCTCGTTTATTCAGTTTGATTTCGTGGACGGGATTGTCTAGTCCCCTGAGCACAATGCCCACCTGTTGCATCTATTGTTGATCTGAAACATGCTTATTTTCAATCGTCGCCCGGCACATTTTATGCTGGGCTGATTAGACCAGAAGACACATCAAGGCATTGCCTTCTGTGACCATAGGGGTAATCGTAGTTGCTGCCTGGAATTTGAGGCAGTGATACAGCTTGATATTTGCATATTTGTAGTAATCTATGTACTCCGTATGTAATATACTAACTGCCTTAGTGCCGGGTATATTCTGTAAGTACCTGTATCATTGTACTCTGGTTGAGCCGATGATTTGTTTAGTAGGTAAATTATAGTAAACTACTACGGAGTACTAGTCACGGTGTATCAATACCTGCCCGCTTTCTGCTAATGTTGTAGATCTTTAACCACCACTAATAGTATAACGTGGTTGCAGATGAGCTGGACTCGTTTTTAGAGTGGTGCGACCCAAAAAAAGCTTATTAAGCAATCTAGGTCATGTGATCGTCAACCGAGGTGGTTTTCAACAATACCAAAATTTCAAGTCACGCCACCCCTTTCAAAGTTCTTACACACCACTATTGTCACCACTACCCTCACCACTAATCATGGTGTCTTTGGCAAAGAATGTATGTTGGACTGCTTACCAAGTGCTAAATTATTACTTGTTAAATTCTATATTTTAATTTTAATGATTTGGAAGTGGTATATATGGTATCTTTGTGAGGTGACTGCAGGAGAGCTACAGCTTCTGGAGTATGAGCAGGTAAATATATTTCCCTTACAGAAATAAAAAGGTAATCAGGATTCACTCAGGGGGGCTTGTAATTTATGATCTGATCGACTTCTTCCTGCTTATTAATGGGTTTGTCAGTCACGTGAAACAGGGAAGTGTCATGCGACCCTTGAGGAGAGATGCCGTGACCTGCGTACACATGTATAACAGGTTTAAAATTACTAACTGTATGACTAAGCTATAGTAACTTCAATGGAGGCGGCAGTATACTTCCTTTTACCGCCTGGCCCACCCATATTAACAAGATCACCGCGGAGTATGGAGAGTCCAGAACTCGAATAGAAGACTGACCGCAAAAAAGATCAGAAGTGTAGTGCTGAAGAATATCATCGGATCACACCTCTTTAGAACAAATTAAGGTTGCTATTCAAACTAAGAATTGCATTACCTTCTAAGAAAGTTTCGAACTTTGACCCTTACTGAAAAGGAGACCTCTTAGTGACTGTTATTCCGATAGTAGCTAGACTGCGAATAACTCTGGGTATTTCAAAAGTGTATTGTAACACAGAGTCAACGGGTACCATGGAATCACATGGGTGAAAATTCCATTCTCAGTTTAAATGAATCCATTGTCGATTATTATTAACCAAGACGCCACACAAGTGGGTCAGGCGGTAAAGGTTATGTTCCGCCGCCCTCATTAATGAGAAATAGTATGCATGATATTCTAAGTGGTTAAAAAGATATAATACTGCTGGAAACTTGGTACACTGAGTAACAAAAGCACACAGGCCAACTGGAGTATATGTATGATGTACTGTAGGTCCACCGTTGAACTTTTCATGTCCCGTAACATTCAGCTGGCCCGGGGGATCAGTACTGTTCATATGTGTACTACACAAAACCAACTAGTTCGAAAACCCCTCTGTCAAAACCAATAAGACAACCACAACACAACTGCCTATTTTCATATACATACTACCAATGTACGTACTGTACCTATACTTTTAATATGTCCATATAGTCTGATGACTATCTAGGTAGGTTTCTTCCTACTGTAGACACCATAGGAAAGAAAATATAGACAAATTTTAAGAGAACTATACCATAAAGAATATTGGAACCGCCAAACATGCATGCATGTATGTATGTATGTATGTATGTATGTATATATCCTAGATCCTCCGGTGTCGACGCAGCAAAACTCAGGCCATCGAAAGCCGCACACCAGAATAAACGTTAAGGTCAGTCCTCAAAGATCAATAGACTGAAAATGTGCAATTAGATTTATATTCTGACTGTCCCTAGACTGGAACAATGCCTGGCAGCGGAAAGAACGTGAAACGCTGGAATGTTATGCTATGATTCGTTATGTTGTCATTGCTACAAAATTGAGAGGGAAAGAGCTGTACTTCAATGGACCGTAATATTGAACATAAAGGGTAATTCTATATACAAATATACAGTGTAAATGTGGTACACAAAGATACTAGGAAAGCACCTACTACTATATGTACATAATTCGACATACTGTACTCTGTACAATTGGTAGATTAGTTAGTGCTGTGATTGGAGTGCACCTGTACGGAGAACATAAATAAAACGTATGTAATGTACATACATACATTAGTCTACCCAAGCAAGATATTGGTAGACTTAATACAAGTGAAAATACCGTACTAGGACACTCTATCCCTGGTTCTGGGCGCCTTCCTAGGGGTTGAGGAACGAATCGTGGATGCCATTGTCGCGCTAACCCACTAACAACGCTAATTGAGAGGACCACCTAAAAGGAGAAGAAGAAGAAGAAGAGAAGAAGTGGAAGAAGGATAAGAGACAAAACAGCTCAGAGGAGGAACGAAGAGTTTATCATCACCAATAAATTACCTTTGTTTTCAGTGCGCTATTCCTTCCTTCTATTCCTCAAGATAGTTGAGATAGATATTATCACATCACATCTCATCCCTCCCTTTGCCTGCAAGTCTTTCCTTTCTTATTATCGTTCTTATTATTATAATTTCATTTCATTACCTTTATATATTTTATTTTATTATTTTATTATTTATTTTTCCCTTTTCCTTTTCGGCTTTTCTTTTGACCTTCTCCTTTGGCCTCTAAACCAGATCTCCATTCACTACCTTTCCGCCTTGTTATCTACTTCTACTTTCTGCCCTTGTAACCCTTTCTTGGAAACACTTAACATTTGTCTCCCTTTCCTGCCTCCGTGATTTGTCTCTTCCCTTACACTCCTGATTCCACCTCCAAAATCACCCAATGACCCGTGTTTGATACGCATAAGGTCTCGGAAAGGAGCAGATTCATATTTAAGATCAATCTGCCCTTGTTTTGCTAAGTTTCTACCATGGCGAACCCGTGAGTATCTCTTGCAACTCCGCGTCAAAAAGACACCTCCCCGCTCGAGAAGGAATACTCACCTCTGACTCGGCAACAGAATCACTTCAGCATGGCGCTCTTTTTGGCATACAATGACTTCTTACGATCGGCATGCATCCCACGACTCCCCTTATCGAACGGGTCAACATGTACCTCTTAGCCAAAGTCGACATGAGCCTCTGACCTCGATTGCAACAAGCGCCATTGAGTCGCGACCTGACCTGACCGAGACCTACGAGGAAGATCAGCTCAAAGGCTCAACTGGCCCTAATGGTTGGACCGGCTCCCCCACCGGAGTTGGCTCCCCTACTCGTCCTTACTCGCCCGGAATGCGATCGCTTTCTTCTCAGAAGCGCCGCTCAACCGATCCCGGTGCAGATGGCGTCCCAGAAATCCAAATGCAGAGTTTCCACGATGGCGCTCCACCCCCTCCCCCAGTGGCCCATTCATGGAGGAAGATTGAGCGATGGCTAGAGAATAACTACGAGGAACTTTATGACAATCTCTGCGAAGGTTGCACCCAGAACGACATCAATGAGCTGGAGCATGACCTGGACTGTAGCCTACCGTTGGAGGTGCGAGAGTCTCTGATGGCACATGACGGACAGGAACGCCCCGGTTTGCCTACCGGTGTTGTTTTTGGGTGTATGCTCCTGGACTGCGAAGAAATAGTCCAAGAATGGAAGAACTGGAGAATTGTCAACGACGAATTTCTGAGTTCCCCTGGCATTATCAATACCCCACTCCCTAAAGCTGCGGCATGCTCCTCTTCGGCTGCCCCGCCAGCTCCTACCACAGGGTCAAATCCGTTATGGAGGCAGGATCTTCTTGAGCGACAAGACTCTCAGCCGCCGGGTGCTGTTCAGAAAGCATATGCCCATCCTGCTTGGATACCCATGGCTCGTGATTGGGGTGGGAACTGTATCGCAATCGATCTGGCGCCAGGACCCGCAGGAAAATGGGGCCAGGTCATCATATTCGGTCGTGATTATGATTGCAAGTACGTTATTGCTCGGTCTTGGGCTTCTTTCCTCGCAGTTATGGCCGACGACCTTTGCAGCGGCAAGGTTTCTGTAGATGAAGAGACGAATGAGCTTAAGTTGTTGGAATTCAAGGCTCAGAATGTTGAGCCTCCTTATATGGAAATTCTACGTTGGCGTACAGATCAGAAGTATGGCCGGAGGCCTCCTCGTCGCAAGGGTCCTAATGGTCTTGGATTGAGTACCGGTGGTAAATCGGGGAAAGAGTCTCCTTATGGTAGTCCAACACCCAGTGAAGAACGTGGAAGGTCGCCCCATCGCTTCCCCAACCGTGCATCTACTCAGAGTCCCAAAACACAATTTGGTATATCCAGCCCTCTTGCTCGCGTTACGGAAGAGGCTCCAAGCCCTGTACACACAGGAGCGAGCACCGATCTTCCTGAGAACACCATTGAGGGCAATGGAAAGGAAACACAGAGCGAAGATCTAATGGAAGTGTCAACACCACATATTACGGGTAAAGAAAATGAGGGACTCTTAGACGACAAGGGCGCTGAGCAACAACCGCCAGAGTCAGAGAAGCCGCAGAAGCGGGAATCGACGCAAGGATCTTCTGGCGCTACTGCTTTGGATACTGAGGTCTTGGGTGAGATGAAAAATGTGGCCATCTAGATCTGATTCAAGCACCTTCATACATTGTTTCCCCCTGATCCTACGCTTCCCTTTGCCCACATTATGACCACCTTGCTTCGTCGATCCAACTATGGTCGCTTTCCCTTTCCTTCCTATTCAAGTGCCAGGCGTCTATGTCGAACGGATGAGCCCATGTGGAGCCTATTTTAACTGGCTTGTATAAATGCTCACTCTTATTTCCCGTGCTTCCTGTGACATTATTTACGCCAGAGAAGCCTCTTCTTTGCTTGGGATGGTGTCTTGCAATTTGCGTCATTCGCACTACGTGTACTTTTATCCGGATGATCATACAGTATAAGTTTGCTTGTTTTTGTCCCATTGTTTTCAATGCTATAGACACTGACCGATGAAAGATATCTGCACCCTTTGTAGCATCATCTTTTGCACGCCTTATTGCAGCCATTCGATGGAACCTCAGTAAGACGCCGTGGGGGGCTCCATGATGTGAGGCTTAATCTAGAATCGTCCAGCAAAACATGCTATAGACTCCGTTCATCGCCCTAGTTGCAAGCTGCCTCGGAATGTGAGGTTCCTATGCTAGGCTGTCCAAGTGATGAAGGTTTGCGAAAACCTAGTATCTGCTGTGCCTTACTGTAGAGTTATGAAGACAGCCGTCTGTGAACCGTACGTTTAGCGCTCAGCTACGACGAAGCCATGCTGGCCTCAATAAGCGGATCCCGGAGTAACATGTTCATAACTGGAAGATTCCCCCGCAGAAAGAATCCGTTCATGTTGTAATATCACATATTTGTAGTTCTCCTTTCAATCCCAATCGTCATCGTTGTCGCTGTCATCCCTGTTATATCGTGTTGCCCCGCCTCGAATAGCCTGTCTCCCATGGTTTCGTGACCTGCCACCGTCCTCCTCGTCATCAGATGTCTCAGAGTCCTCATTGTTGGCTTTGAGCTTCGCATGTGCAAGGACACCTTTCCATAGCAGCCTTTTTTCGAGAGTAACCGTGCTGAAGCTGTCGGTTCCATCACACCCCCCCAAAGCCAGACCTTCAAAGCCAACCACACGCTCAACAGCAATCCCATCTTTGAAACCGACCACACATGGGAGAACACGTATCTTCAGCCTTTCGACGATGAATGGTGTGTTCCTAACATCGACCCGAGCAAAGCGCGCCTCGTAATGCCGCGCCGCCAAGACCTGCATATGTTCGTCCATGGTGCTGCAGCGTGCGAAATCAGGGTGCGCAAAATGGATCACACATCGGTGGGTCTCCGTTGTGAAGTTGAGCAATGTCTGGTCGCTTTTCAGCGTTGGGTATAGGCTATTTTCGACAATCGTCGTCTCAGCCAGGGCGGAGGCAGGTGACCGGCTATTTTTCGCGGACGTAAACTCGGCATTGAGCTCTTCGATACGTTGGGCTCGATAGGCAGAGTCATCTTCATTCTCTAAGGCCTTCAACAAGTCGTCATCATCGATCTCATCGTCTAGGTCCCTTGCGAAGTGTTTAGACTCAATATTTCGAGCCATGATGGGCCGGAATTGCAGGTAGCAATTCTTTGCAAAGCAACTGTTTTGAGGAACTTAACTGACCGAGTTAGATATGCAAGCGATCATCTATAAAGGTGAATAAATAGACAGACAGACAGACAGACAGACAGACAGTCAGATGGACATATCTCTTTATCGATATATCATAGTTCTCTGGAGAGGGTGGTCTATTTAGCGGATAGCGGATTGTACGTACAAAATAGTACTCCGTAACAGGGGTTGTATTCCTAGTGTAATTAATGTGCTCGAGAGTCCCGTACAACCTCGCCATTGAATGCAAGTCGACTCCAACAAGCATTTTTATTTGTTTCTCCTATTCTCCAGTTAGAATCCTCGGGTTAAAAATTTACCAGATAGACTAGCCAGATGAGCCTGATTGGTCGGATGGGTATTTATATATTACCTCAGTACATCATTCTTTTCTTTCCATATGTGTACAGTATGTACGATACATACAAGTTATGAAAGATTGCCGCTTTCGGTCCAGGCAAATTGTTTCTTTATTTCTCTCTCTTTCTTCGTGTCGGTCTTCCTCTTCCTTTGGAACTTTCTCGCTGTTGACTACCTCCTCCATGGTTTGAGCCTGATCCCATCATTTCCGCACGCTCGTTGTCATCAATCTTTTACCCTTTTCCCTTTCTTTATCTACATTTTTCTTCCTTTCTTTTTCTCTCCTACGCCCGTGTCAACCCCGTTTTAAACGTTATCGCTATTTCCATAGTCGCTCCTAGGGGATCATTGCATCTGACAAGATGGTGGAAGATAAGAAGACCGATGATTATACAATCGAGATGGATAAAATAGACCAGGGAAGCAAGAATTTCGAAGCGGCTGCACCGCTGCCTCAGCCTAGAAGTGTGCCATCTACTTCGCTCTCCAGCAATCCCATATTGCCTGTATTGGCGTATTGCGGATCTTCGATCCTGATGACTGTCATGAACAAATATGTACTTTCAGGTTCGGACTTCAACCTCAACTTCTTTCTTCTTTGTGTTCAGGTATGTTCGTGTGAACTCGGGAGTTGGCCGCAGCAGCGGCGAATATGCACTGACTGACCTTCTCGAAACAGTCCATCGTTTGTATTGTTGCGATCCAAACATGCAAGTCTTGCGGTCTTATCACGTACCGTAATTTCAGTGCGGATGAAGCGAAAAAGTGTATGCACCCCCTTCTTGAAGTGGCTCTCACAACGCTTAGGGTGGCCTAACCATTGCGTTCAAAAGGGTTTCCCATTACTTTACTTCTAATTGGAATGATTTACACGGGTTCTAAGGCGCTTCAGTTCCTATCTATTCCAGTATACACCATCTTCAAGAATTTGACGATCATTCTCATCGCCTACGGAGAGGTGCTCTGGTTTGGAGGTTCCGTTACCGGCCTTACCCTGTTCTCCTTTGCACTCATGGTCCTAAGCTCTATCATCGCCGCGTGGGCCGATATTAAGCATGCTGTTGAAAGCAGTGGGGATACCAGCGCCAAGGTTTCGACACTTAATGCGGGATACATATGGATGTTGATCAACTGTCTCTGCACGTCATCTTATGTTCTTGGAATGCGTAAGAGAATTAAGTTGACCAACTTCAAGGACTTTGATAGTATGTGGTTTTTCACAATGGTCATTATAAGATTCTTTTTTCTAACTTCCCCTTTAGCCATGTTCTACAACAACTTGCTGTCAATTCCGGTTCTTATTGTTCTCACTGTCTTCATGGAAGACTGGTCTTCCGCCAATATTGACCGCAACTTCCCTCCACTCGACCGTAACAGTATTATGTTTGCCATGATACTGTCTGGCTTGTCAACAGTGTTTATCTCCTACACCTCGGCCTGGTGTGTTCGTGTTACATCCTCAACTACTTACTCTATGGTGGGGGCTCTCAACAAGTTGCCCATCGCATTGTCCGGTTTGATCTTCTTTGATGCGCCGGTGACATTCCCTAGCGTTTCCGCTATCATCGTCGGCTCCATCAGTGGAATCGTCTACGCAATTGCTAAGATCAAGCAAAACGCCAAGCCGAAGACCGGTGTCTTGCCGACGTCCAATCCGCTTGTCAGCGCTAGCAGTCAAAGTATGAGAGATTCTCTGCGGTCTTGAGGGTCTCGAAGTGATGGCTGCTGTGTTGTACACAATGATGTTGAGTACTATCGTAATTGATATTCGGCACAACCATCAGATCAAACCGAATACTGTTTTTGGTTTCTTGACGACATGAACCTGTCTATCACCCGCGTATGATATGCGATACATGTATTTCACTGCAGCTGAGGTGTGTTGCGGATCTCGATTGTTGACGGTACTTTTTGGTAGGTGGAAGGCATAGTGTGCTCACATTCCCACCAACGATCAACTTCACAGATCCTTCCTTGATTGTATGGCTTTGCTCCTGCTGTTCATTCTCCAGTTCATGGCCTTGATGCCTACGCTGGTTCTCAAATTCTTTCCTTCTCCGACGCATTAATAGTACACCCTCACACGTATCGTATCGTAATATTGGGATATTATTTGGTCTATACTTTGGGAAAAGAAGTATTGGTTTTAAGATTGGGTGCAATTAGGTGTCTAGAAGGCTTGGTCATTGTGTGCGAAAGAGGTCTCGTTGCTTCCTTTCAGAGTCTGTTTGAGTTTGTATATATGGAGCTTTTATCTTCTTTTAATGAGGTTATAGAAAGTATACTTTGCATGAAAGTGCTCTTGTGAGCCCTGTGTTAGACTGTCTGTACGTAGTATGGTAACGAGGTGGTTCGAAGCTATGATGTCCCTTTTAGGTAACTGATCTCTTCGGATGCTTAAGGTCAGTTAGTGGAATCTTGTGTAATCTAATATAATAAGCATATATATAAATATTTCCCACAGAAATTTGTTCTGTATCCTCGATGGTCTAACGGTCATGATTTCCGCTTGTCATCTTTACTAAGAAACAAGCGCGGGAGACCTGGGTTCGACTCCCAGTCGGGGAGAAGCTTTTTTTTTTTTAAGCTTCCTATCTTTGTCTAATTGCTTCTTCTACCACCACCAAAATTAATCATCGATTGATCGGGCCGTATAATCCAACCTGGTTGTGTCTCTAAAGTGCTCGCCGTTCAGCCTTCTTAGAGACACAATCTGCCCATTCATCTCCCCCTTCCCATTGGACTTTGTCTCTAAACCAACCCATCCGATAGAGACACACACCGCACGATAATCATGCCGAAGTCAAAGAAGGCACGGTGTCACTCTCGTCATGGAGGTGGTGGCAATCCCAAAAGAGTTCGTAAAATGCACACTTTCCTCAAGCTTTCGACTACTATTCCTTCTACACCCAAGCAGCAGAATGGTGGCAGGAAGAACCTATCACGCCAACGGCCGATTGTTCCCTTTGGGAGAAACGATCGTATCTTATTGATCGGAGAAGGCAAGAATTCCCCTACCTTAGTCTCTCACTCTTCCCTCCTTCATCCTACCCTCACCCTACTCTGTTCTGTTTATCTTTACTATGATTATTTGTTTTTTCCTTCATTTTTCCTTTATAACTGAAAATTTGGTACATTTTCCGTTGTACACCTACATACAGTAGTTACGTACATCCATGATGCTAATATCTAATCCAGGTGACTTCTCTTTTGCCCACTCTCTGATTGTCCAACATCGCTGCAAATATGTCCTGGCTACATGCTACGATTCTAAAGAAGACTTATATAGCAAGTACCCCCAGGCAGAACATAATGTGCAGGAAATTCTCAATGGTACCCGAAAGAAAAAGGACCATGGCGAGGACCCGACCAGCAGTATTGAAACAGAAACTGGAGATCAAAATCAGGAACAGGGGAAGCAGCATGGAGACGACAGTCATGAGAAACATGGGAAAGAGGTCGAGCCAAGTCGAGGCAGACCATCGCAAAATCGCCAATCCAATGTTCTTTTTTCGGTTGACGCACGAAAACTTGGCCACGCCTTCGGAGGAGGGAAGGACGTACGCTCCGGATTCCCACGCCAGCAACGTAAACGTCCTGCGTGGCAAAAGGCCAAGAAGGGCAGCGACACGTACCCCTCGTCTTCAGTCAAAGGTGGGCCCTGGGACATGATTTGTTTTAATTTTCCTCATGTTGGCGGCTTGTCAACCGATGTAAATCGGCAGGTCCGTGCTAACCAAGAACTTTTGGTGGCATTCTTCAAAGCTTGTGTACCGCTGCTATCGTCCCGTCCCGCAGCAGATCGCAACGACATTGAAGAAGATGAAGCTGAGTGGGACTTCAGGACCGAAAGCGGATCCGACTCAGATGTAGGTGAAGATGGCGAGGATCAGCTAGACTCGCTAAATGCCATGGGCCAAGAGAGATCCCAATCCAGGAACGGACCTGGGCAAATCCTGGTTACCCTATTCGAAGGAGAGCCTTATACCCTTTGGAACATCAAGGATCTTGCGCGACATGCTGGTCTAAGGGTTGTTACTAGCTTTAGGTTTCCATGGGCCTCCTACAGAGGATACTCTCATGTGCGGACCTTGGGCGAAATCGAAGCGAAACATGGAGGAAGAGGTGGCTGGAGGGGGGAAGATAGGGAAGCTAGAATGTACGTATTTGAATTAAGGGAAGATCACATGGTGTCTACAGGGGAATCTCGATCCTCGAAGGATAACAACGTTGCGAGGAATAAGAGATCAAGACCATTCGACAGTGATGACAGTAATTGAGCGGTTTCTTATTTCATCCGTTCCGCAGTTCAAAGCCAAATATAGAAAGAATGAGCAGGAAAAAAGAAAAAGAAAAAGAAAAGAACAAGGTTTAGGATTAGGATCGACTCCACCGTTCATGGCATGTCTGTCTACGGCTACATAATATATACCTTCTTCATTTCACTCTCCTCAAAAACCTCACCGGTTGTAGGATCCTTGACCTTGCCGGCTTCAACGCACCCGACTTTTTCACTCATTTCTAGTAAGCGCTGTTGGCCATATATTCGGCCATTCGGGAGGACAATCGGGTCACTCTCAACATAGCTCTTGGTATGGTGAGCGTATGGCATGTTGCGCGCAAGCTCATGTAACTCGGTCGAGCATATGGGACAGACCGATGTGGTAGTAGACAAAGAATTGGAACTCGAAGACGTGTAAGCCGAATGGCATGAAGGTGTCTTGAGAGCTGATAACCCGGCGGACAGAGCAATGTGTAGCAAGGGGCGTGACGGCAATGATAGGAGTTCGTGGTGAGTACGAACAAACAGATCCGAAAGGTATGCCCACCGATCGGGTGCATACATCGACTGTTCATACATTAGCTTCAATACAGAAACCGATCTAACTAACGATGAAGAGGCACCTTGTAAGGCTCGGCTTTAGTGTCCCAAGGAAAAGCGAGAAGGCCCGCTGCCCGATGAATATCCGTGGATTGCGTTTCGATGTAGGGGGCAAGGAACTTTTTTGCGTGTGCCATAGCTTCAACAAGCTTTCCCTTGTCCCCGGTCCTGACCATTTCAATGTATTGCTGCAAACGGAGTTCAAACTCCAAGTTATGCTGCAAAGTGTATTTCAGCCATTCAATTCGACCCAGATGAAATTGACGCACCAACCTGACTCTTCTTTAATGCAGCCTTGTTCTCATTGCACCATTGCAGGGCGTCCTTAGTTTCTCCACGACGCAAGCTTTCAGCAATCCGCTGGCACTGGATGAAAACATTGAGATCTACAAGATCTTCAATATCCTTATCCTGGGCTAAATGCCGGGCGCTTTCCGTATATCCAGATCGTAACATATGGTCTGCCACTAGTCTATCTAGCCGGACTCTCGCCCACTGATCATACTTCACATCAGCCAAACTATGTATTTGGTGAAGGCTCTCTAGATGCTGTATACGCTTCCTTGACTGGCCATGGATCTTCTTCTCCTCCTGGTGCAGACCTTCCATTTTTCGTTTCAGGCCTTGCATTCGAGATATCATAGCATCCAGAGCAACGAGCGTCTGATCTGCTGCTTGGTCATTGGAAAGCGATGCACTGTGAGCTTCCTTTAGTGCGGGGAGGATATATTCTTTTTCCCGTTCAACAACCCGTTGAACTGATTTAAAGTTCTTTCGCGCAAGCTCATGAGGTAGTCGTAGGAGGGGTTGATCCTGAGAGTGAAAGAAGGCATTAGGAGTTGAACGGGAACGTAAGTAACATTGGGTGGGCATTACCAAGAGCAAATGGTTCTCCGCATTTAGCTTCGTTGACGTGAGCTCGGCAGCCATGATGATCGGAAAATCCTTCTTTGTATGGTCCCCATAAACACAAATGCTAAAGAAAATTGGTGGCAAAGGAGGCAATTATTTGGATTGCAAGAGGGAAGATAATACGTGCGGTGGGAGTGTGGATGGAAGTGGCATACACGCCTGATAGCCAGGGTAGATCTCGGCACGGTCACGACACCCCAGTCTCAGCCTCACCAACGATCCAAGAAGCTTAACAAGATACTGTTCTACAAAGTGCTCCTATTCCTGAGATGGCCAATAGCCGAACTTTTGAAACCTCCTCGCAGAGCGAAACTATTATTCAATAGCAAACCACTAAAAAACAAAGCATTTGAAGATTGATTTCCCTTTTCAACCCAAGACTCCAATGAAAGAAACAAACATGTATGATACAGGAATCATGCCCAAATGGTACTCTGACGATTATAAAGAGGCGAGAAAGCATTCCCACATATAGGAACGCTTCGCTGTCAGGGTCGGTCAAGGGACTTCCTGGAAGCCTTAATCGCTGTCGTCACTCTCTTCCTTCTCTTGCTTGGACTTCCGTCGCTCCTTCTTTTCCTTCTTTTCCTTCTTCTTGCGTTTGCGCTCTGCTCGCTCCTCTGGGGTTTCTCCCTCGTGTCGCTTACGTTTCTTCTTCTCATCCTCCTTGGTGTCATCAACATCCATTTCGGTTTGGGGAGACGAGGGAGATTCAGCCTGCTCTACTGGGGAGACGATTGCCTCTTCCTTAGGGGCTGAAACAGCAGCTGATTGTTCAGAAGCTTCCTCTGGTGCGCTATAATCCTTATAATCGTTCTTCCATTTGGCTGGAGTAGCTTCGTTGGCCCGACCATACTTCTGCATCGGACTGTTAGTGGCAACCCGTTCATAGGAACCAACGAGAGGCAGGGAGATAAGAGGAGACGAGAAAAGAGAGATAAACGCACATCTAGTTTGCCGGCCGACTTGAGCTTCTTCTTCTCCAGAGCAATAGGACCTAGACCCCATCTCCGGGGATAGAGGTCACGTTCCATGATACAACGTTTAACCTTGGCAACAACTCCGTGGTCGCAGGTAGACAGCTCGACGGTCGACATCTGAGCGATACCAATTGCAATGGCCTCACCCTTGGTAGTCATGAGTACAACCTCTTCATTAACATCAATTCCAGCCTCTGGTTAAAGTCAGCTACAGCAACCCAATATCCAAGAAATGCGGAAAGAGACAGGACAACCTACCAAAACGCAAAAGACCAGGAATCATGAGCTTGGCGCCGTAGCATACAGCATTCACAGCGCTGTCTTTGACAACGATCCGCTTGTAGCTTGTGAGAAGGGACTCAAGAGGCTTGATGACCTTGCGCAAATACGACTCGTCCCGTTGGTTGTCATACATCCACTGAGCATCCAAAACGTCGTGTAAAGTCACCATGCCGCTGTTCTCATCCATAGCTCCACTCCTGACACGTCTGAGTTCCTGCATGTGAGCACCGACGCCAAGCAGGAGGCCCAGATGAACACAAAGAGTACGGATGTACGTTCCTGCTTCGCAGCTGACCCAGAACACACCAAGATGCCGGTCATTGTCGAATTCGTAAAGTTTACTCTCATGGATGGTCCTAATCCGGAGCTGACGCTTGACAGCAGAAATTAATGGTGGTCTTTGAAAAAGTGCACCAGTCAACGTCTCAAGGGCTCTCCTGAACTGAGCCTCGCCACCAGGAATTTTATCATGGAGGCGGATCACACAGACATATTCTTTGCCTGCACCCTGCTGCGACTTAACCAGACGAGTGGCACGGTCAATGCAAACAATCAGGCAACCGGTGACCTTGGGATCAAGAGTCCCGCTGTGTCCAGTTTTCTCCGCCCTGTTTTAAAAAAATTCATTTATTCAGCATCTTGTTAATCGAACAGAGCTATGTGGTTTTACCTTAAAATTCTCTTCATCCAGGCAACCACCTCATGACTAGATGGGTTTGAGGGCTTGTCGAGGTTGATCACACCGGAATTGATATAGGACTTCAAATCACGCTTAAGAGGGGAGCAACCGGCAGGAATTGGTGTGAAATGACCGGTCCTGACCAGGACTGCAGAGCGTAATCAGTTTAATCTACTCTTTAAAGCAAAATATGAACACATTCAAAGCCAGAGTAGGGATGATTTGCAAGGATACAGGTACGATGCGAACGTACGTTGGTCATAATTCTTCAGCAAAAGCGGCCAGTCTGATGTGGAGATACTGGAGGCGCCAGCTTCCGGCTTGATTGTGTAGTCCATCTCTTCCTTAGCCATTGCGACCGCCATTTTGGATGGGCTTGCTCTCGGAGTGCAGGAAGGAGTGCGCGGGTTGGAAAAGAACGCAGGAAAAATTGCACCTGCCGAGCTAAAGTTTTGCGGGCGCTAGCGAGAAAGTGGTAATAGGAAATTTTGGAAGTGCGGCGACTGGTCTAAGGACAAAACAGGCTAGCGTAAAGTCCTATGGACACTGAAATGGACCACAAGACTCCATACATACTAGTAACCACGACACAGGTTTATTTTTTCTTAAATTCCATTGTTCATACGCTTTGTACGCTGGTCCTCATCACTCTGAATACCCAGGTAATTTTCTATGTAATTTGGAAAGATTCTTGTTTGCTTTATACTTCGCAACCAGTATAAGAATTATCATCAGATTACAGTACACACAGGGGGAACGGTCGCTTTAACCATCGCCAAGTCTTCTTCCTCTACTACTCCAGGGGCCTTGGAGTGACGAACCCCAACCCCGGGACGAACCTTGTTCCTCTGTGACTGTTCGATAGGCAGTCCCATAGGCCCGATGCTGACTTCGGGCTGTATGGGTGACAAAAACCCTCCTCACGAAAGTGGGCGTGGTAAGGTAGTTTCTACCACCACCGAAAGTCGGATATATGCGTGTGAGGAAATCATACATATGAGCCGCCACAATGCCCATGCTCTCACTGAATGCTGTCGGCCATCCGTCACGCACAAGCGTCCAGGTTAGCATCGCCCATGGTAGGAACTCAACCGGTAGTTGGACAAAGAATGAAGCCTTTCTACCTCTGTTGTCCTGAGCGAATGTGTAAACGAATGCGATAATCAATGCTACCCCCAAGGATCAGTATGCAAAATCATGCGACAGGCTGCAATAAGCTCACCATGGGTGAAAACTACATCGTCCAGAAGGCAACCTGCAGAGAGCTTCAACTGGTCAGCACTCGTAAAGGGCTACTGTTGAGTCGAAAGTATAGAACTATATATATAACAGAAAAAAGAGAAAAATTATTTAATATGTAGGGCACCATAACCACCTACGTAAACTGATGAATCACGTAGGTTATCTCAAAGGTCATCCCACCATACCTGCAACGCACACAGCCCTAAAGGATTAATGCGAATGAGAGGCTGCATGAGATGCAGGGGTGATCTTCCTCACTTCCAGGAACCGCTTCAGCTAGATCAAAGGCTGGGCGGGCAGATATGCGAGGTTGTCAGGCAATCACAGGGCCACTATTACCAGTGGAAAAGAAAACAGAATAAAATGCCGTTTGAACACTGATAAAGGGAATTATACCGAACTTACTATGATAATAGTAGCTACAAAGAACACGTATGTGCAAAAGTCACCCGGTAAACTGAACCGCGGTGAGCCTGTCTCCAAAGCACTGCCATATTTGAACACTACTGGGGGGTTAGTGCTGCGGGCAGACTGGGCTCTCACAGATTCATACTGAAATAAAGATCAAATATAAAATCGAGACGCGGCCCTGTGAGTAAAAACGACGAGAACAATCTCCATGCCTCAGGAAATAGCTTGAAGACTAGCTCTGGACGGAATATGACATATCTACCACTAATTAGGCCACCATAGACCAAAGCAGACTGAGAAAAAGCGAGGGCAGTGAGGGTCCTGCAAGAATTAGCCACATGATCACCTAGTTTACCAGGATGGTGAGATTATTACCTCGTCACAGGTGGCGCAGACCAAAAACGATCCATTGCACCTATGTAAGTAAATGAACTGAGAGGCAGGTTGAACAAATATCTAAGCGAGTAAAGAGGTACATAGCAAACATTATGCGGTGCCCTACCTAGGTCATCTAGGACGGCTGGAAAAGAAAATAAGAAAGAAGAAAACGGAGCATGGGGTTGTGGTGGAAGAAATATGGGCGCATGGCACTAGTGTGGATTTTTCCCCGGCAATACATTTATCCGATATGATCACAAATGACTAGGCGGTATCATAATATCTCACTGCTCAGTTCTGTACTGTACTGTACTGTACTATCGTAGGTAGATGCTCTGTACTGGTGACACGTTGTATCCTTGATACATGTCATTGCTCTATCAATCAGCAATACAGATTTATTTACCCCCTCTATTTAAAAGTCCAAGTAAGTATTGGAAATACGGTAAGACATTTATCAATATACTCCGTAATATGGCAAAATATCTTTTCAATTTGGCCTTGACCAGCGACAAGATCTACCCTGTATAATCTCACATCAATCCTATTTTCTTATGGAGGATGTCTCTATAGTGTTAGTTACGAGACAACAGCTAGCTTTTTGACTAGCCAGTGCATAAGATGGCCATGCTGGATTTTTGTAGAGAATATCAAGGTCCCAACATAACGATTGTAATTCACTGTACAGCAGTTGTTGCTCAGAGTCATGGCCTTACGCAGCTTAAATGCGTGAAATACAGTGTTTTACACCAGTGTTCAAGTGGAACTAAGACAGTGCCCATGCTGGTTTAAACGGGGCTTAGAAGTGCAGTAGCTCGGACAGCAAGACCTCCATTCTTCCCTTCAATCCATACATCCCATGTTGCACCGTCCTTTCCGATTTTGGGCTTTCCACAGATCGTTAGAGGCTCTTCAACATAAAGCGGTGCTAGGTTTCGATAACAAAGTTCTCTGATAGTTTGGTTTGATTTAGTCAGATGGGCTTCAAGGACGGTGAGGAGCAGCGTTAGTGTCAATGGTCCATGTACGAGAAGGTTCCGGTAGCCCTCTACATTCCGAGTGTAGGTCTCGTCGAGGTGAATCAAGTGGGCATTAAACGTGAGAGCAGAGAAACGAAACAGAAGAGATTTTGTCGGCTCAATTGTATAGCGGAAGTCGGGGCCAAGGGGTGCTTGAAATGAACAAAAAGAATGTGTTAGTATATACTTCTGGGGGTGCACTGAATGAACTTGCACACGTTTTAGAACCCTCTGGTTGTTATCAAAATTCGCCTTGTCATGACTCAACTCATCTTGCGTCTTCTTCCGCATAAAGATTAGATCCCTGTTTTCAATGATTGAGGCGTGGTCGGTCTTATCTTCGGTCTCCTTCCATATACGCTCTTTGATACTGCTCTCTTCTTCATTCTCCTGTACTATTCCAATTCGCCTCTCTATTTTGACAATGACCTTCTCCGCCCCCTCGCGCCCTTTGACTATTACGTCACGAATTAATTCGATACAGACGGCACGGGCGCCGTTGAGAGTTAGATCTCTTGACACGGGGAATTTGACTCTTCCTCCGGCCCATAGACGCCTATCAAAAGGTCCACCGGGGCTATGTAAGACATCGGTACCATCTGGTAGTAACTGTGACAGCGTAACCTGTGGAGGAAAGTAAACGAGGTGGTGGCCGGCTGGCATACGAGGTGCGCGGTTAACTGAAGGAAGAGATGTATGAATATGCGACCATGCCGGAGACTTCGGGAGAGTGTCAGCCAGTGTCAGGCTTAGGAGATAAGAAGGCTGAGTATGCAGATAATCAAAGTTCAATGGGAGGTTCCGTGATGTAAGTTCGCGATGCAAACGCTCGCCAAGTGAGGAGTATGTCCGCAATGCGGCTGCCGACCATTTTCGCCCCAGCGAGCGTAATATGGCTCTCTTCATCCAGCAAATCATGGCCTGCTTGTAAAAGATAACCGCTCGGGTTCGATAGCATTATGAATAGGTGTGGTGTGAGATCGTTGCCGAATAGGCAAGCAACGTTTTGTTTGACTTGTTTGTTTCAGTGTGCTTATGTTGGCTCCAGTGGAGTTCAGTGGATGTGCAACGAACGACCTCCCCCCACCCCTCCTTGATGCCCTAGAATTCTGTCGGCCATGGAGCAAACGACTGTAGCTTTCCTGGGCCCCGCTGCGTCGTTTTCACATCAGGTCAGGACCCTAAACCTAAACCGACTCCCATATCGTTAATCCGCGTTCTAGGCTGCCGTCGAATTTTTTGGGAGTTCTGCTGAGTTGTCGCCTCGTGTATCGTTCGCAGATGCCTTCGCCGCAGTGCAGCAGGGTGAAGCAGACTATGCTATCATTCCTTGCGAAAACTCGACTAACGGATCAGTCGTCCAAACTCTTGACCTCCTGGCAGACCCGAACGACACATACAAAGACGTTGAAGTATGTGGCGTACACTATTTAAGAGTGCACCACTGCCTCTTGGCTCGAAGAAGCGTTATTACTAGCCAACGAGATTATGGATCTGTTACTAAGCTCTATACCCACCCGCAAGCTTGGGGGCAATGTGAAGGGTTTCTTGGAATCCACTTTAGAGGCATTGAGAGGCAGGATGTATCATCTACCTCTAAGGCTGGGGAACTTGTTTCAAAAGAAGAAACAGAACGAAGTGCTGCAATAGCTAGTCGCTTTGCTGCTGAGTTCCATGGCCTAGATGTTCTAGAAGAGAATATCGAAGACAAAGCCGATAATACAACACGGTTTCTAGTACTGAGGAACATGAAATCGGAGCGCACAGGCCTGCAATTCTTTGGAGGCTTGAACAGTCGCCGCGTACAAGGACTTTCTCCATCAGCATCAGCGGCAAGAAAGACCTTGATCTCATTCATGGTTCGCCAGAATACCCCGGGGGCCCTAGCGGAGGCTTTGTTGATATTCAAGAGTCATGGCATGAACCTTACAAGCATCAACTCACGGCCAAGTCAGAAGAAAAATTGGCAGTATGTTTTCCTGGTTGAGTGCCAAACAGCCAATTCTGTTGGAGATAAAAGTGCAGCTGTTGAGATTTTGCATGATTTGCAGAGTGTTACCGAGACTTGTAGACATCTGGGAACATGGTCTGAGTGACTAAAAGCGATATACCTCTAATGATAATGACAAGGACCAACT
The DNA here is from genome assembly GCF_009176365.1 of Aspergillus alliaceus. Classification (NCBI taxonomy): domain Eukaryota; kingdom Fungi; phylum Ascomycota; class Eurotiomycetes; order Eurotiales; family Aspergillaceae; genus Aspergillus; species Aspergillus alliaceus. The sequence goes on from NW_022474713.1 coordinate 413,342, forward strand.
GTCAATACCGTGGATTAGGTCCCTAACAATATATAATGACTTGAGCTGTATTTAAGCTAATATTAAATAGTAGGAGTATATTACGACAATCTAAATCAACTAGTAAAGGCAGCCTGCGAGTGCGTTCTTACTTTTGACATATATTTTTCGTTAGGTGTAGTTGTATAAGAAGAACACGTAGGAGAAAAAACAAAAATGAGCAATAACACCAGTGTGGCATACTTGCTGTAACAAAACAATCTTGCTAGCTCAAATGCCATAAGGCTGACAAATTCTTGTGGACAGCTGCATCAAATCATATTCACCATCCTTGCAAAGCGTCAACCAAGAGGCTCTAAGTTACTTCGATGCCTATCGTGCGGAGCTTGGATGGCCCTGGCAGGTAATACAGGTGTTAAGAGATTAGTTTGGAAAATATTCTTGCATAATGGTGTACATAAACATACCTTTGAGCAGCTGGACGGAGTTCGGTCCAGAGAGCATTATGGTCCCCACCAATGAGTTCGTAAGTTCACCACGAGGGTCGCCTTCATGCCTCAAAGGGCGAGCCGTCAAAAGACCCACTTTGGGAACTTCTGGCCGTTCATCCTCGCTCCCTGCGAGGTCGCTGAACCGTCAATCTGTATTTGTTCATGGTGAGCATCTAAACGCACTAGAGATGTCGTCGAGCATACCGTCATAGAATTCATCCTCGTCATCATAATCGGCAAGCTGTTCGAAATTGACCTTGTACCGAAGAATAGCCCCAATACCACCAAAGCCCTTAACAAACTGATTGCCCTCGCTTGACTTGTCCGAAACAAACTCTAAAGTCGCTCCAAAGTCTTTATAGTTCTCTGCAAGCCACTCGAGGAACGAAGACTGGTCGACAACCTCCATTTCAGTGCCAGTCTCCTTATCGGTGAACAACTCTCGGTTGTTCTCCTCCTGAGCCTTGGTCGTGTGGATGACAACTTCGGAGCCGTTCGAGTCCTTCAGAACCCACCGAGTGACATCCAAGTTCTCGTACACAATAAGCGTCTCCGCTGCGCCGAGTTCCAAAGCCTTGAGAGTGTCATCAATACCATAGCAGACCTTCCCAGTGTCTTGGCTGATTTCCTCGAAATACTTGCCTATGAGCTTTTTCTCCTGCACAAACTTGACGTTGCTTAAAGTTTCCGAAGCAAGTTCGATGGCCTGGTTGAAGCCGTTCTCCCCACCATAGGAAACATCCACGACTTTGATCACCTTGGACTGCAACCGCTGATCGAACATGTCCGACTGATTGAGATCGTTCTTGAAGTCGGCGGAACCAGCCAAGATCAAACCCGCAACGTTGATCTTGTCGTTGGTTATATAATTTTGAACAGCCAATTCAGCAATTTTGCGTACGTAGTTATGGCGCTTCTCTTCACGAAGACGTGCGAAACGCAGGGCTGACTGACCACCACGTCCGTGCTTCTTGGGTAGGTCGACGCTCAATTTCTGTATGACTTCTCTGGTGTTTCCACTAAGCGTACCAAAAAGCGCACCGTTTCCATCCATCACAATGAAACCAAACTTCTGGTCCGATTCAAGGAGCTCACTCAGCGCTTCGGTGTGAAATTTGTTGTCACACAGGTAAAGAGACGTGTTAATAGGTTTAAATGGCTCGAAGTCGATGTTGATCTTACGCTCCTTTCCCTCGGAGGTTATGATTTCACCACAGTAGACGACCAGACCATTAGGAGGGACCTTATTATATAGTTTGAGACGCTGCTGCGTGGAAGTGATGGCAGACAAGACGGAGAGTCGATTGACTCGGGATTTGATATTGGAGGCAGTGCCCTGTATAACTTGGTTAACATAGGGCCCCAAGAGGCGGTGGTTATATGAGAAAGCTTACGAATTCTTCAGCCAACATCTTTGCCGCCCTGGATACTTGATCCTTGGGGGCTATAATACTGGTATTAGTCGCAATCTAACGAGGAGATAGTGGAAGAAAACCTACGGATGATAAGCGAAATCATCGAGGTGCCATTTCCTCTAGCAGCCTCAAGACGCTTGATCAGTTTTTTCACTTTCCATATCTCAATGTTCTTCTCTGCTTCATTCGCCTGAGCCGCGCTCATGTTGGGCGACACGACGATATTGGACGACCAGGGAGAAAGACCTAATGTATATGCTGGTGCTGAGGGAAAAGGTCAGCTTGTGGAAGCTCCATATAAAATTACGGGAATTTAGGCGGGGGAGGAAAAAATGAAAGTCCCAAAGTAGCGAAATAAAGGAGTGGAGGAGAATGATTCGCGTACCTTGAGGCTGATTCAATATGCCGTCCAAATCCAGTAGCGGGGTGTTTTCAGCAAATTTCATCAGGCACCGTGGGGTGGTAGTGACAATAAGGATATCGGGTCGGCAGCTGCTGATATAAGCATCGAACCATGCCTGTATGGTACTATACCCGGCAATACCAGGTACTGTGGCTAGAAGTTGCTGTCAAGGAATTTTGGCACCAAGTCTTGAATTTATGTACTATGACTTCTCAGAGGCAGATGGTTCATCATAACCACCACTGATCAATGTTTACTAGGTAGCTACTATCTACCGAGACAAAATTTCTGACCACAGAATGTATTTGCCTCGGTTGTACTACTAGTAGTACCTCGTAATATCTACTGTATGTACAGTACATACATATGTATGCAACACCTGATGCAGGGGTGCTCACCTTGAATGGGCTCTTCAACACATTGTCGGAGTCAAACAACAGCTCATTAACCTCATACTATCCTTTAGAACAGTTACTTAGGTATATGCTGAGAGTTATGCTACCCGCCTATATTATGATGGGCAAGACAAATGGCAAAGAAAGTACACATGTGTACAATACTAGTAACTTAAAATTAGGTATGTACGTACTGTACCGCTAGTCTTACCTTTGACCTAAGGTCCTGCACAAATCTCTTATCATTCATTTAATCCTCCTACCTTTCACCTCTCGGTGTTACTCCAAGCTCTTTCTTATCGTCTCTATTACATTTTGCTTCTCAGGTGTATCTGGTACCAAACCCGGAAGGGGGTCACTATTTACCCCATGCTTGACTGGTTGACTCCTATATAGGATCTAGACTATAAATGCTTGGGTTTCTACCTAAAGGTGTCTTGGCAAAGAAGAAAGCAATAGACTGTTAGGACTTTGGGCTTGTCTTTCCCATTATTGGCATTGCTTCTATGCCACTTGGGTTCCATAGGCCTTTGGAATCCATGTTATTTATTTCCCACCACCATTAGCCGTCCATTTAAGAGTAACCAAGATGCCGAGCATATCGACTGATGAGGATTTTGAAAATCCCAGGCCGGTCGAGTCTATATCGCAGGGTATCAGTATACCGACTTCGAACGCCCCAAATTCTCCTCAAGAATTCGACGTATTTTCTCGTGGAAATTCGGCAGGATCGACTGGACATTTGATTGACAACCATGCTCTCAATGGACTGAGGTAAGCTATCATTGTATGTGCCGTCAATTTCTTAAGGCGTAAGATATTTACACCATTTAGGCCAGCATCATTTTCTACACGCTTCAGACAAGTAGGCGGGGTCAATAGCATTGATAACTTTGCCCGGTCATGGCAACGAGCTGCAAATTTTCCAGAAGTGCTTCCTCGTCGCCCCTCATTTACAACAATTGACTCCAACGAAGCAAGAACCGCACATGACGCTTTTTTACCTCGAACCTGTCAATTGCCTGGCCAGGACACTGACCTTACCCATCCATTACTTGGCGTCGAGGATGAGGAAGATGATGATGACCTGGATGGCCAAGGTCCATCAAGCAAAGGAATCACTAGCGTTCTCGGATCGTCGCTCGATAGAAGCTTTGGGACGTCGTACGGTACTATCACCTCACGCGTTAGCGAAGCGACGCGGAGACATGCTATACAATTCCACAGAGAGCAACAGACACGCCTGGATGCGCCCGTGAGTGAAGGCGCCGAACCTCTACTCGTCAAACAAGTACACCATCAAGATGGCACCCAGGAGAGTATCGTTGTTGGCCAGTCGACCGTTCCACAGACGATTTTCAACTCTGTGAATGTTCTAATCGGAATCGGGCTCTTGAGTTTACCGCTGGCAATGAAACAGGCGGGGTGGCTCCTCGGTCTCGTCTTTCTTCTCTTCGCTGCTATGATAACGTCTTATACAGCTAAGATACTGGCCAAGTGTTTAGATGTTGATCGGAGTCTTGTTACTTACGCTGATCTGGCCTACGTAAGCTTTGGTAGCCACGCACGCTTGGTGACAAGTCTTTTGTTCTGCCTGGAACTTTTAGGGGCTTGTGTCGCTCTGGTTGTGCTTTTCGCCGATAGTCTCCAGGCTCTGATTCCGGGACTGAGCAATCTGCAGTGGAAAATCATTTGTGGCGTCATCCTTATTCCTCTGAATTTTGTCCCTCTACGATTTTTGAGTGTGACCAGTGTTCTGGGAATAATTTCATGCACATCTAGTATGTCATTGTCTTATATCCCTTGAGTAATGTTCGTAACGGGCTAACATGTCAAAGTCGTGATGTTAATATGCCTCGATGGGCTCCTCAAACCGGATGCTCCGGGCTCTCTTCACCAACCAGCCAGGACTTCTTTATTACCAAACAATTGGCGGACCGTGCCTCTTAGTTTCGGTCTGATCATGTGTAAGTCCTTTGGGAGGTTTCATCAGGAATCTAGATAAGTTGACTTTATCGATCTGTGAAGCACCCTGGGGTGGCCACGGTGTCTTTCCCAATATATACAGAGACATGAGACACCCACGCAGATATAGACAAAGTTTGTGGGTGACGTATCTCTTTACGGTAATGGAAGCAATCAAACAACCAAATCAACTCCATAGCATATTCTCTAACGCATATATACAACAGTATTCCCTAGATTGTGCAATGGCTATTGTGGGGTGGATGATGTTTGGTGACGAAGTACGGGATGAAGTTACCGCCAACGTTTTACTGACCAATGAATATCCACGTGCAATATCTATCTGCATCATAGGATTTATCGCAGTCATTCCTATCACTAAGGTGCCTCTGAAGTAAGCCCTCTCGTCCCTCCCCTAAACTGCTGCGAGCTCAAAATCATTGTTGTATGTAGCTGTCGACCCCTGGTGGCTACGTTTGAAGTTCTCTGTGGACTTGGACCGAGTCCTGCCTTATTTCCGGAGCATCCCAAAGGCTTGCGAGAAACAATTCGGCAATCTTCGCAAGTCATCATACGTATCCTTGTTGTGGCCATTATCGTATTGATGGCAATCCTTTGCCCATCCTTTGACCGAATCATGGCGTTGATGGGCTCTGCCTTGTGCTTCACAATCTGCATCATCCTGCCACTTGCATTTTATTTGAAGATTTTTGGGCAAGAAATCAGCCGAAAAGAGTGGATCCTAGACTGGTCGCTTCTCTTAGTATCATCCCTATTTGCAATTGTTGGGACCATATGGGCCTTCTTGCCGGAGGATATGATTTCTGTACAATCAAGTCTTTCGAATCAGTCCTAAGGCCACTGCACCATTTCCGCCATCATTTAACAACGATAGCGAAGTTGTTTCTGGATCTTCCAGGTCTCAAAATCTCCTTCTTGAAGATTTTGGGTTGGAAGTCTTGATTGTGCTCCCAAAGTTGAAATATCAACTTTGAAGTCTCTTTGCTCTTCGTTAAGACAAATCCCATACTGGACATTATGTCTTGCAGCTTGCTTTCAGTAAGATATCGTGAGTTGTTAACGCAAGCCACAGGTAGGACTAGGAACAACCTGGGCGTGACATGGACAGATGACCCTGACAGGGGTGTCTTTCTTAAGAAGGCAACGCAGCGCTTCAACATTTCTCCCCTACCAACGGCATCTGGGACATAATTTAAAACCAACGAAAGGCTGATAATGTGAAATTGGTCGGCAGTATCGCGAGGTAGTGGCATTTCCATGAAATCCTGTTTTAATATTCCGGGCTCCTGAGAGTTCAAATCAATCCTTGTGACATCTAAACATTGATTCGTAGAGCAAGCATTTTTAGTGCTGAGAGCGCCAACTTCAAGCACCCGAAGTCTTGACTTTGTATCTTTCAACTGCGATAGTTGGGGACTCAACCAATCAACCAAAACCTTACTTGAGTCTCCACCACGTTCTAGCGATTGTCCGAGTTTGCTGGCGAGTTGATAACTTTCTAACCCGCCGTTTTCTTGAATCTGGGCATCTATTTTCCCAACTAGAACCTCATCTTGAGCTTCTAGAGCCTGTACTCGCTTTTTGAGAAGTCGATGATGGGAGCGAATAAGAGTGCGTGTAGCTCTGGATGACAATGCTGCATGTTTGGTCCTGACTGTTGGCGGTCGAGTATGCGAAAGTAGCGTAGTCCTTTTCGTCTTAGATCTCCTTGGAGCCATGTTCATAGACAAAAGGGATAAAATGGGAATGCATCTAGTCCTGTAGTTCAACTTTGGAGGAGTGATGGACCCGTATTCTCGAGGTCTTTCCGAGTCACGTGATGTGGATCGGAGGGGGGGAAAACAAAAAAGAAAAAGGAGTGAAATATGAGATTTAGTACAAAGTACATGCATGCATACATACACCGTACACTAACTAGTCTAGTCAAATATTACCAGGTCACTTGAAACATCAAACGATTAGAGAAGACAACTCAAAAAGCTGAGTGGAGCGGGTCTATCCATTTATGGACTAGCTCGTCCAGATCCCGACGCATTGATGGTCAGGTCAGGTGACCCACAGAGCAAACCCGTAGGGTTTTCGCTAAGCGAATGCATTCGAAATACTTCGATTCTCAACACCGCGACAATCATCACGACAGCGCCGGACGACAGCCATGGCACCTAAGGCGGATAACAAGCAAGGTAGGTAAACTTGGAGCGATCTCATTGTTCCTTCTGAAGATACAGTATTGTCGAATTTTGAAGTGCAAGTTCACAGAGAGCATTATGTGAGATCCTACATGGCGGGCACTGATCTGTCTATGCCGCACACAACCCACGAGAAAATAGGATTCAGGACGAGATTATGTTGTGGCTTTCTCCTATTCTGTCTCGCCTCGTCAACTATGCTACTCGATATGGCGACTTTTGTGTTCTGATGATTCGGCTGCTTCTGGAAGAATCAAATTTGCTAATCATGTCTCTGAATAGGCAAGACAAAGCCCAGCGCCCGCGCTGGTGCTGCTGCCAAGGCAGTCTTGAAGGGTGCAGGCGTATGTTGACACCATTGAACACAAGAAAAGCCTAGAACAAGTACTAAATTGTTTGGTCCTTCAGGCGCACAAGGCTCGCAAGGTCCGCACTTCCACCACCTTCCACCGCCCCAAGACTCTTGAGCTCTCCCGGTCGCCCAAGTACCCACGCAAGTCGATCCCTCATGCACCTCGTCTCGACTCCCACAAAGTCGTTCTCTACCCACTTAACACCGAGAGTGCCATGAAGAAGATCGAGGAGAACAACACCCTGGTTTTCATCGTGGATGTGAAAGCAAACAAGCGCCAGATCAAGTTAGCTCTTAAGAATCTTTACGATGTTGACACCGTTAAGGTGAACACTCTTGTTAGGTACGAATATAATGGGAATAGAAAGACGAACGCTCTGTTCGGGGAATTGTTCCTCTAACCACGATATAGGCCCGACGGATCCAAGAAGGCCTTCGCTCGGCTAACTCCTGATGTGGACGCTCTGGATATTGCAGCTACCAAGCTTGCGATTGTTTAGGGGAATCATTTTCTTTGGCTGTGGGTGAACGTGTTTTGTTTTACGCGGCGGTTCATAAATATCGGTCATACAGTTAGCTACCTATGCTGCAATGACGGCTGAATGATCTTTATCTTTATTTTTTTAAAAAAAAACGAGAGGTATCTTTTGAATACATGATCTAACTTGACCTGGGTTGTGCTGTAAACATCGGGATTCTGTAACATTATCTAATGGTTGTTTTCCGTATCTGCTCTCTTTAAAAGTAGGCAGGCTACTGGAGTTTGGTGCAGAGGTTAGCGGTTTTAAGTTGTCGCCCAACAAGGTATGGGCAAAGACGCCCGTACGTAACAAATATATGGGTTATCTCTAGTTGTTCTATAGTACAAGGCCGTCTAGTCGTCATGCTGGAAAAGATGGAGTTCTCTTTTTTCAAACAAACTTCCGACATTGCCACACGTTTGGCAATCACATCGAATATCTACCAAACGTTTCGTCTCCAGAAACAGAAAGCAATCATTGCGAGCGAAGGGCTTCCAGATGTTTTAAAACAGCAAGATTTGTGTCCATCCACCGCTCCACACAGTTCTGTGCACAAGTCTCTTCGGACTGATCCAAGCGGCCTGATGAAATCCTCCCATTGATACATTTCTTCCAGCACACGTCGGCCAGATGATGCACGGCTGATGAAGGACTCATCAGCAAACAGGGACAAAAGCATCAAGATTGAGGTTCATTGGCAAACTGAACTCCACGGGGATGGCTGTTCACTCACTTTGCTGGATATTGGACTTCTGAGCTTCATTCGTGAGGATCTGGTTCAATTCCTTCTTGTCAGCATCGCTGAGCTTGGAGACATCGAGCTGTTGGTCCATTGTGATTTCAGCGACGATAGTACCAGACGATTGGTCGAAGGTAATTCGAGGGAGTAATGGGTAGGAGGAAACAGTGGAGGGTCTGCTAAAGAAACTTGAACTGACCCCAACTGGACTGCGTAGTCGACTTAAAAGTTCTATTCCGGAATAGCGTAAAAGCGGTGTATTCTGGCAGAAAAGCGCCGCAGATCGCAGAGCAATTGATGGCATTGCGCGCTCTGACAAGCTGAAGGCCATCCATCGAAAGAAGCTTCCCTTACCTCCAAACACCTCTACCTGCTTCCCAAGCCACCTTAATAGCCAGGATTTATACGTTGAGTATGCCTCCGATCCGAACCTCACGCAGCCGCAAACCACCGCCGGCAGGGTTTGATGATATCGAAGATACGCTGCTTGAGTTCAGTAACAAGATGAAAGATGCAGAGAATGCATCACACGATGGTAAAAAGAAACATGAAATGCTGTGGCCAATTTTTCAGATAAGCCACCAACGTAAACCTGCCCTTACTCTTGCAACTTTGAACTATGGTTAACTCCTCAGGCTCGAGATACATCTACGACCTATATTACGAGAAAGAAGCCATATCAAAGCAACTATATGAATGGCTTCTAAAGAACAACTATGCAGATGCTAATTTGATTGCGAAATGGAAGAAGCAAGGCTACGAAAAGGTATTACCTCTGGTTCCTCTCGGCACTCTGAAAGTTATTTGAAAATGGTCTGGAAATCAACGTTTCGCTGACGGCTTTCTCCACTGTAGTTATGCTGTCTCCGTTGCATTCAGACAAAGGAAACGAATTTCAGTGCGACATGCATCTGCCGCGTTCCGAAGGCCCAGCTGAAAGAGGATCAAATGATACAATGTGTCAGTTGTGGGTGCCGAGGTTGCGCCAGTAGCGATTAGCCTTTATACGCCGTGTTTGTCCTGAGGATTCCTGCGCGCCAAGAATCTTTAGGTGAAGTTGAAAAAAGAAAAGAGAGAGAGAGAGAGAGAAGAAAGAAGAAGAAAGAAAGGAATGAGTTATAATAATCGGGATGCATGGTTGATTGGTTTCTGGTTGGCTTTCAAAAGGCATCCGGGTTTGAGCTGGATGATTGAAATTTGCATTCCGTTGTTACCCGCTGATGTTACTATTGCCCTTGTTTCCCCTTCAGTTTACTGCGCTTCCTTGACAGTTTCCCTCCTGAACTTCCTAATTTCCAACCACCGCGCAAAGCTCTGTTTCACAATAGCCCCAAATAGATGATACCCTTACAGAGAACTCTGCATCCTGTGTCCTAGTATAGAGTCAAAGGGACGGCTGCTGAATCGATTGATGTCTTAAGGAAATTAATTCTATGCACCCTTAATGGCAAAATGAAGGGTGAGAAATGAAAACGCATTTAAAGCCTTGAGAAAAGAGTAGACAGAGACCAGATTCTGGCTCGTAAAAACATGACATTCATGTACATCTTAGCAAATATCGTCAAAGTCATAACATGGTCGTCAATTCAAGTCAAAATAGACTCCAGACCTCACTCCTGCCCAGAACTCCAATAATAACGACCACCTAGAAACCAAGCAATAAAACGAACGGATCTCTGCCGAATACAAACTCCGAATTTCCGAATTAAAATCTACGTTACTTTATGCACCAAGCGATAGCACATCTTAGACCAGGAAGGAAAAATGACTTGTCCCTGGAGCACCATTGTCTCGGGTTACCGAGCCCTACAATGATGGATCCCCACTGAATCTCAGAACAATGACATATTGCTGCGATGATTCAGTTGTGGCCTGGACACATGTGGTCCGGGTTTTGATGGTTCGTCTTTGCTTCCACTGCCAATTTTCTGAAACCCTTGCAAAAGATCAACACCATCTACCTCTCCCGGGCTCTCGTCAAAAAGATGAAAAGCGAAGAAGTCGTCATGAGTAGCATCGATAAAGCGACCAGGCTCGGGGGCTTTCGATGGTGAATCGGGGAAGAGAACGCCTTTCGTTTTGCTTGCCGATGAGAAGGAAGGCAACCCGATGCGGCTGTTCACACTCATGGCCGTTATATCCGCAAGTACACTGCCGTTTGATCCACTAGTATCATTTCGTGCTCTTTTAGCGGACCGTTTTCCTGGCGAGCCATATGCCGATGTGGAGATGTTATCCACATGAGGATCCGCAAATACGTCAAAAGTAGAATGAAGGTTTTCACTCGGCGTAAAGGTTTCATCCTGTATATTGAAGGCTGGGCTCCATGGAAGATCTTCATCTGTGAGACCTAGGTGCTTAATAGGAGAATTGACCATCTGCTGGATCTTTTTGCGGTGGTTTCGAAGATTGGTATTAGGGGAAACCGACGGGGGGGGCTTTGCGGGCTTCTTGAATTTTATCACGGGGGTAATGGGAGGCGGCAGCATACTAACATAATCACCGCGAAGCGGAGAAGAGCCAACAATGAGCCCGGCATCTTTCAGTGCACTAGAGTGATTTGGACTGATATCGTGTGAAGAACTTCTGATTCGGGCAATCTCTTCTTCCGCCCGGCCACGCTTAATGCGAGGAGGTTCAATATCCAAGTCTGAAGTCAATATGTGCCCAGCTTTGTTTGGTCGCATCGCTGAAGATTCCAAAGAAGAGAAGTATCCACTATCATTCATGCTTGTTGACTTCCGTTTCCTGGAGCGAGCAGCGACTGCCGAAGACGTGGCAGCCTGAGACGGCGTAGGTGGGGTTCCCTGGCGGATAAAACGAGGTGGTACAACTGGGGGTGACGAATGTATAGGCTGCGGTGGAGAAGATCGTGGCGGCAGAGTCTGTGCAGCAGCTATGTTCACTCCTTCATCGCTTGTGTCCTCCTGGAGGGCGGGGTCCGAGGCGGGCAGTGTCGCATCGGAAGATAGATCCACATTATTGGATGACTTCGGCAATGCTGGGGGATAAGCGGATGAGGGAACCGTCCAGGTGGCTGTGGTAGAGCTCTCTGGATGAGTAGGCTCCCTTTGGGGGGCGGCCGGAAGCGGAATACTAGACATTGTAGCACGGCGTAGAGGCTTGTCCTTCAGGAATTGTGCTTCCATCCCACGCTCAATAGCCCAGTAATTGCCTTTACCTGGGTCATCTTTGGGTCGCTCTTGCTTAATGAATGCCTTGTTTAAACTTAGATTGTGGCGAATGCTATTCTGCCAGCCTGGATCACTGTTCTTGTAGTATGAGAATGTGTCTGATATCCACCTGTAAATCTGTGCAAGGGTTAAACGTCTATTTGGCGCACGAAGAATAGACATCCCAATTAGTGTTGCATAACTGTATGGTGGCTTCGTGCCGTCGTCTTCTATCGGGGGCATTTCATGCGGCTCGGGCAAACGCATCGAGTTAATATCTTCGCGCTTAAGTTTTTTTGTGGGCCGCTCCTTCAGTGGTGCTGCTTCCATGAGCGTCCTTTTCAACTGTACTCCGGAAGGGAACGATGGTTCAGGAAAATCCGCAAAGTTGTTATTAGGAAGCTCGTCTAAGGGCTGACCGTCTTTCGAGAGTTTGTCAGGATTGACACTGGGAAAGGTTGTGAATAAGGCCGACTGCGGCATCGACGAGGAAGACGTAACGGGATAGGGATATGGATTGCATGGGGTTTTCTTCGTTGGCGAATCCGTAGGGAAGGAAGGCGGGACAGGAGCAGTTATTGAGACGAAGCCTAGCTTTCCTCGTCCAGATAGTGAGGCCCTACCTTCTCGATGTGCTTTCGTAGGCGACGGTTTGTGGGTGCCAGCGGGTGGTAGGCTCGAGACATATTCTTTGTTTGGAACATTATCAATCGGTTGCAGGGGCAAAGGGGATGGCTCTAGTCGGGGACGGGCCTTGGTGATTCCTCGGTCAGCGGGCGAAGATAATTTGATAACTGCGTGTGCAGACGGCGCAGGGCGTGTGGAGCTCATAATATCGTCCTATTGGGCTGGGGCCGCAAGTATTGGACGCGTCGCAGGACTCTTTGACACGAGACGATAGTAATCGTCTTCGGGGCAGACGCCGCGTTTGGGTCGGCCGGCGATGATGGCAGGAGCAGCGATACCCAATAACTAGATTAACACAGGGGGGCAGTTCGTATAGTGATGTATGGGAAAGATAAGGTGGGATGGTGAGCGTGTTGGGTTGTAGCGCAAGAGATGTGGGTGATTGGGCCACTAAGGCGCTAAGAAGAGCACATTGAGGCCGTGGCCTTGAGGTGTGAAGAAAAGCGGGTAATGACTGCCGAGTTGAACGAGGTCGAAGTTGATCTTGTTGGTTATGTTTTCCCCTTTCCTTTTGCAGTTCTTGCTATGAAGTGTGTGAGTGTGTAGGACTGCTGTGGGACTAGGTTAAAGGCGACGGTGCTGGATTAAGAGGTGACGCGTTGTAGTAGATCTAAAGGAGATATTGAGGGGCGGACTGGGGCTGAGATATCTAGGAGCGGGAAGGCGGCCTCACTCTATAATCAAAAATCCCTTTAGCTGGTAAGGTTTCTCCCTCGAGGTAAGGTGGGGGGTACGCGAGAATACGTTAATAATCGAAGAGTTATGGAATGAAGAGAAAGCAAGTTGGATGTTCTGTTGTATGTATGGTATGGTTAGGACGCGTCCACGTCACGCGTCAGCGCAGCACTGAGGGAACTTCGGTATTGTCACGAATGACAGTATTGGCTAACCTCCTTGCTCCGTTCCGCCACCCGAAGCGATTACCGTATCCAATCAGCCGACGATCTCGGTCGATCATTGGGGCATGACGAAGCAAGCATGCCCGGCCATCACACTAATTTCTAGGTCCCGACCAAATGATTTTCTCGGATCCATACTAAAATATGTCTAGATTCCCACCCCGTGCTTCCAGACTTGATGTACCTACCTAGGATTCGGCGAAGGTTTATGACTGTACAGCCACCCCCAGCCGATTAAAGGTTCAAGGGTGGACAGGCTAAGACAACACATGATACCTGGATCAATAAAGTAAGGGAGTCGTTGCACATGCTTATAGTAATTATAAACGCACTTGGATAGTGTTATCCTTCAGTAGTAACCCAACACACAAACCAAGGAATCTAGGTAACAATCTATCCATATGCTGAACACCCCAGCAATATCTCTAAAATAGTGACTAGTAATACTCGCATACCCCAAAGCAAATAATAAGTAAGGGACTGCCCTAGGTTGGGACATGGTGGTGCGTAATAAGGTATGCACAGTACCTGCATTATTTCTACCTATGTAAGTATAATGTATAAACTACATATGCATACAAACGATAGGATTCAATGTTCCTGAAGTTCAGGCACCCGGATTGTTGGTGTATTATATCTAATGGGATCTGATTTGAGCGAGCTTGATAAAAAAAGAAAAATAGATAAAATGGTTAATTGTATTACTTGGTAAGATATCGTTTGATTCAGCATCAAAACGATCAGCTTTTATGATCTTTATCAAACTATCGGGTAGGCCTATCTTGGTGGGAATCATGAGGCCTTCTATAATCGGCGGACTATAATAGTATTCAATGACTCACACGATTCCGCAGGCTGCCTATTCACCAAGCATAAGTCAGCTGCCTGTGATACTATGTAATTGCATGGGCGTACTCAATAAAAGATTACTTAGGCTATCTATGAAAAAAAGATTGATAGAGACATGCGCGCCTCTTTATAATAAAACAGGCTCATGCAAAGAAAACGAGATCTACAAAGGAGGGTCGGTGGCGATAGATATCCCGTGGCTTTAGATACACCAGCCAGCCTGCAGGAGCATTACGTAGCATGAAGTCGTATACTATAGTATGTACCAGTACGCTGATTCCGTTTCCTAAGCCTATAGTATATACACCATGTTTCACACGCAGCACGGTAGACTGCACATCCACTGGGTACCGACCCTGCAGCGGTAGGAAACTACTCTGCAGGAAATCAAGTAAGATGCCCATCTTTTACCATGTCAACATAATGTTTTACAGATTCAACCAAAGATTGTAAGTAGCGAAACTTCGATTAACCTTACATGCCTCTCTAGATTACGCCCATGCCACATGAATCGTTCATGCCAGCTGTTGCTAATCTACTCATATTTCTCATTCCAGTGAAACAAAACCCATAGCGGGATTGACCGGCAATGACTCAATAGAGTGCTTGTCAATTCTTCAAAAAAAAAATCTATGCAAACCCCTATATCCCTGGCCGACAACGAACTTGCTCTAAATTTCGATAGAGATGACCAACGCCAAAGAAACAGAGATAAATGAAATCTATCCAGAAAGCAGAGTGAAAATAATATCAATACAGAGAACAATGCACGGCGCATAGGCGAATGTCCAAATTACAAGTGGACCCGAAAGATGTTGTCTAAATGAGTCTGATTGGAGTCAGAGTTATAGCTCCACATAAAGCATGGAACTTTCAGTCATACCAAATAGACTTGCTTTGGGGTATCCTGGAACATGAGAGACCCCCGTTGAAACCGGAACAGTAGAAGGCCCCAAAAGAGGAGAAAGAGTGGGTATAACAATGAGAAGGGGACACGGGAAAGGGAGGGCTAGTCTAGAAATGTGAACATGCTTGTATGAATAATGTTTAAAGCACGGTCTGCGTCTCTTTCTTCAATAACGCATGATATGTTGATTTCGCTCGCACCTTATCGGCAGGAAGTAATTAGCACTTGATAAATCAAGTCCAATGGGATCGATTCAGTTGCTCTTACCTTGGGAGATCATCTCGATGTTCACATTGTTTTCCCCAAGAGTTGTGAACATCCGCCCGGCGACGCCAATCATGTTCTTCATCTGCTTCCCAACAAGGCTCAGAATGGCCATCTCGGGAATAATATCGACGGTCCCGTATTTTTGCAAGTCGCGTAATGCGCCTCTTAAATCCTCGTCGATGATTTGATATTCATCCCTCCCAACCCCATTAAGGAGGGGTAGTTCCGAATGAAGAGCCATGGATACATGCACCTCACTAGTAGAGATCAGATCGATCGAGAGCCTCCATCGGTCAAGGACAGAAAATATGCCGGCAAAAAACCCATGTGACAGGGAGCGCTTGTTCGAGTGAACATTAATCACGAGGATCTTGTGCTTGATGGTTACAGCGGTAGGACGCTTCGGCCTCTGCACAAGACTTGGGCTGCGCGTGCGGAATAATCTCGGGTCATGCCCTGGGGTTGTCTTCTCCAATTCAAAACTCGAATCAGGAAAAATCACAGTGCCATCGCCTCTCGGGTTCATGACATTTTTTATGCGAATGGGAATTTTCGCACGGATGACTTGCTCCATGGTGAACGGATGAATGACCTCTGAGCCATAAAATGTCAGTTCAGCAGCCTCTGCAGGTGTAATTGCTGGTAGAAGACGTGCAGTTGGCACTTTCCGGGGATCTGCTGTGAATATTCCGTCAACTTCCTTCCATACCTGTAGTTCTTTGGCATGTATCCCAACAGCGACCAGAGCGGCACAAAGATCTGTATAGCCTCGCCCTATTTGATCAAGAAGACCGCCTGGAATAGTGCCAAAGAACCCAGTTACGACAGGAACTTTGCCCTCGCAAGCTTGAATCTTTCTACCGAGGGCGCCGGCGAGATTATTGTAAAATTCCTGGTCCAAACCCTGTGTTGAAATGGCAAAATCAACAACCTCAGCCAAATCCACATATTCCGAATCCACCCCTCGATCTTGGAGAAAAGCCGCCATAAGTCGGCAGCTAAGCTTCTCTCCAGTGCTCATCACCTTATCCACACAGCGGGCACTGATCTCCCCAAGCGTCTGAGCAGCCTCCAAGACCTTCAGAACCTTTTCACATTCATTGTTAATCTCTGCAACCAATCGAGGCTTCAGATCCTGTGACTGGATTTGATTCTCGACTACTTGAACATGTTCCAATCGGACCGCCTCGACTAAGGAGACGTAGGTTTTAGATTCAGCATTCTCTGCGTCCCTCGCGGCGCGTAATAGCCTATCATTGTTCAAGTGTCAGATTTATCTAGAAAGAATAGGGCAAAGAGGAGGGTCTGATGCTGCTAGAAATGGAGACGAGTACAGAGGTGACTCACCGGTTTGTGGTACCTTCAGCCTTGGTAGAGCTACTTCTTGCAGAGCATACTATTGCCACGCTGTGATCTAAAAGACTCGGGCTATATCCAAAAGTATCAGCAGCAATAATTGTAGGAATAGATTTGTTGCTTACAGAACAACTTGATCGATAATGTCAAGGGCGAACTTGCCCACACTTGTACCTCCGAACTTTTGTACGACCCAATTACTTTTTGAAGAGCCCACTGGGCCGCCATTGACCATCGGCAATGGCCCCAAGTTGGACTGCAGTCGAGTTTCCATGCTGGAGAGCAAAAAGTAATAGATGAAGCCTTGCAATCCAAGAGCTGCTGGCTTCAGTAGCAATAGCCTTTTTATGTGTACTGGCGGGGTTGCGAAAGCGGAGTCCCCTACAATAAGTGGAATGACATGAGCATTGGGCGGTCACATAATCTTTTTTTTTTCTTAGAAAAAAGGAACTTTCTTCTCCGCCTTCCACCTGCGGAAAACGATATCGGAGGTCTCCACATCTGTGGTGGCTCAGGACCAGGCATCGATTGGGTTTATTGACAGAATTTTATTCTTAGGATATTTTGGTAGTAGTGAGATAAAGGTAGTCATGCGTGGAAGTGAACATGGAATACCAGGGCAATATTCCTATGTATGTACATACATATGTGCATAATAGTGACCTACTAGCTATATAATACTTACCGAAATCAGATCATAGGTACAGTAAGTATACTTCCTGAGTTCTTCGAGAGTTGTCCATTTCCCACTGTGTGACTCATCTTATCTGATTTATAAACTACAAACTATTAACTATGTAGTACTAACACTAAGTACTAGTACCAACCGAGTAACGGGGCAATAGATAATAATAATAAATTCCAGGTCGATTGGCTATTGGAGTAACATTCTACTTCGTAACTTACGGAATACACAGTAGTACCAGACCCAACGCACATAAGCAGTTAGGCGGCAGTTGCGCGATATTACATGACGGCCCGGGAGTAGGTGTTTCCCTCTACTTGGTAATAATACTGAATAGCTAGTAAGCCTTAGCATAGGTATACTGCTTATCCAACTGAAGCTTATATCTCTAAACTTACTTTTCCATAATCTCCAGATCCTTATATGCTACCCGAACGATCTCTTTAGAGTCACCTTGGTGCCTATAAGCTTAAGAAAAGATAAAAAGGCTATTTGATACCTCCAACTCGATTCCTATGGATCACGAAAGAGCCGAGTGTCCAAGATGTCCATTCTGCTCCTTCTCTGACCCTGACAGCAATCTTGTTGTGGAACATATTGCGCTGTATCACCCTGATAACAGCACATACTTCGATACCCCCAGTGGCAAGAAGATAAGAGGATTGAAACAGGCGACATCCGAGCAATCGTTTTCCTCCAATCATACAATTGAGCACGCGGGAACGTATACCGATTGTCCACATGGCTGTGGAGAGATTTTATTAGCCACTGAGGTCTCTACTCACCTTGATTTACATCTCGCAGAAGAGGTTGCTTATGAAAGTACACCCTCTTCCCTGCCCAAGTCATCTGATTCGGCGACTACTCAAAAGCGGAGAGGAATTGACGACCACGACGATCTGAATAATTTTCAGAATCTACATGGACCACCTGTGAAAGGCCAGTCAAAGAAAGAGATGCTGCCTCAGGAGCCACTAAAGGAAAAGAGGCCCTGTAGTCCTTCAAAAGTAGCAATTACCGGTGGTGTGAAAAAGCTTGGGGTAATAAACCCTTTCCTCAACCCCTACCTCCTTGTACTGGGCTCGCATTATAAACCTGCTAACAATCTAAATAGCGCGCGGAGCTTGGGCCACATGCCCATGAGAAGCAGATGCCTTCATGGCTCCGAAAGCTACTACAAAAAGGCGCGAAAACGATGGAATCCAACACAAATACCCCAGACGGAACGCTTTGGAGACAGCAATCGGTCGAGAACGAGACTAATGATGTTATCCCAGTGCTGGTTCGGCTTTGTGAGCAGGACAAAACGGTACAGCGTGCTTTCTTTTGTAGTCCTAACGTTTGTCAAGTTTCTAAAATGCCGAGAGAGGGCGGGTTCTGTGGTTACAGGAATATTCAAATGCTTATTTCCTACATCAAAGAATGCCGCGTTTTGGGGCATGAATGCTTTTCGAGCACGTTGCCGTCAATATTGCAGCTGCAGGATATGATTGAAAATGC
Source organism: Aspergillus alliaceus (assembly GCF_009176365.1). Taxonomy (NCBI): domain Eukaryota; kingdom Fungi; phylum Ascomycota; class Eurotiomycetes; order Eurotiales; family Aspergillaceae; genus Aspergillus; species Aspergillus alliaceus. The sequence continues at coordinate 432,135 of NW_022474713.1, forward strand.
GTGGGATATGGGTTTCAACAGCATCGGACGGATTGAGACGGGGGGAATCCGCGGCACCAGGAAATACATTGGTACACCAGAAGTAAGTTCGGAATGTTAGGATACAAACATTTCTTGCTGATTTGATTCTTCCAGGCACAGGCCCTGTTTTTGAGTTTAGGGATACAGTGAGTCATACTTGCCCTGATGGGCATGGCACTGACCTCTATTAGGTGTGAAGCCAGTAGTATTGGAGGAACCAAAGATATGCGAGCTCATGATGCTCTGTTTATGTGCATTGCAGATTACTTTCGACATATGTGCCCCCCCAAAAGAAACGATAAAGTCCTTCTGACGGATTTACCCCCAATTTATCTTCAACATCAAGGTCAGGAGCGCTCTCTATCATTTATTTCTATTCGTTAACGCTGGGGTGGGAACTTAACTCTATACCGTTACGAATAGGACATTCATTAACTATTATCGGGTTCGAGATACGTGACAATGGCAGCGCGAATATCTTAGTTTTTGACCCCATGTTCAAGCCATCGCCTGCTGTGAAGCGTCTCAAGGGCACACCTGCGGTATATGCTGATCCCACTCGCATTCTCAAGGGCTACCGACGGGGTGCTGGTTATTTACAGAAATACAGCGTTTTTGAAATCCTCAAGTAGGTAACCTGTATCTTTTGCTGAATCTTCCTGACATATCTAGGCTGTCTATCTCTAAGAATTGAGGTCCTACGAAACCCTTGTTGAGAGAATTTACTTTAGGTATCGTTGCTTTTATCATTAATGAGAGAGGGCAGCAAGAGGAAAGAACTGGAATAAATAAAATCAAGTCGAGTACCTACACCTACTACTACTACTACCAGTAGTAGATAGGGTAAATCTGTTGGACCGGACCCACATGTCAGGAATATTTGCCTAAGGTGTCGACAAATACCCCACGTAAATTTTCCCTTTGCCTCCATTGCTTAGCATGAGTATACCTTTCCTAGGACCATCATGCGAACGTCTCCAAATGTTATAATCACAGGAACCCCTGGTGTAGGGAAAACTGTCCACTGCGAACAACTGGCTCAGGATACCGGGTTACGGCATCTGTCAATCAATCAGGTCGCAAAAGATCGCGGCTGCTTCGAAACCTATGACGACGAACTAGAAACTTGGATTGTGGATGAGGACAAAGTAAGCTAAACATACCCTCTCCTCCCTCTTTCTCCCTTGAAGATTTCAGCTGGACAGGATTCCTCATGAGTTCATGGTTCATTTTTGTTTTGTTTTTTTGGCCTCTACTTACCTGATCTGGTATATATAGCTGCTGGATGCTATCGAAGATGAAATACTTCAAGGGGGTCTTTTGATTGACTGGCATGCATGTGATCTGTTTCCCAAATCTTGGATCGACCTTGTCGTGGTTCTGCGATGCCCGTCTACATCTATCCTATTCGATCGTCTGTCATCACGGTATCTACAAACCCCACCCATCGGCAAGCCTAGCAAGATCTCACCTGTTGCAGGGAATATAAACAAGTGAAGCTGCAGGAAAATCTTGATGCGGAGATTTTCGGCGTCCTGTTCGAAGAGGCCCGTGAAGCCTTCGACGAAGAGATCGTGGTCGAGCTCACTAGTGAAAAGGATGACGATGTAGAGAACAATTGCGCAAGAATTTCAACCTGGATAGATTCTTGGAAGCACAACCATAGCGGTAACACAAATTGAATTGTCTCTACTAATCTAAAGAAGCCTTGATCTATCAACGTCATTGCTGCAGAGGGTTGGGCTCAAGAATTTCTCTCGATCAACCAACGTTGTAGTTTGTCCAAAGCCTTATACCTGTGAGATATTTGGTTCTACCTGTTTGTTAGCGAGGAAACCAAGGGGGGAGATTTAGAACTGATTAAGGAGAAGGAGGGAAAAAATGTGAGGAAGGTAGAACGCGAGCTACTAGTTACCTTCTCTGCTTTGTCCATCTCAGCGTACGTTTTCCCTTGATATTCAAAAATCGGATCCCAGCCTAAAGAAAATAAATGAGCCGTAGGCGCCAGAGCTAGAACTTAGAAGATTTACGTACCAAAATTCGATGGGCCTCTTGGTCTGACAATTGCACCCTAGACGTTGGAGTCAAAAATTTAATGTCCTATAAATTTGTTGCCATTCCTTACCTTCGTCCTTCCCTGGAATAGAATAGGCTCTGCTCCAGGGCCATCAGAAAAGGCAAACGTACATACGGCTTCTGCAGACTTATCGTCGAAGGAATCAAGCATTTTATTCAACCCCTCATGGCCTAACGCGTCAAGGAACGACTTGCTCGAAGGTTGTTAGTACGAGCGGTGGGTAGTTGCTCTGGTTAAACCTACATGTATGGTCCAGGGAGGCCTTTCAGTGCATGAAATTCAAGCGCTGTGTCCTCGGTGAGAACTGGGCCTCCAATCTGTTTGGGACGTGTTAATGTTGCAGGAGGCATGGGAAGTATATTTTAATCCTTACCACTTCCGCCGCATGCCTGCACTTTTCTCTAGCAATTTCCTCAATGGTCCCCTGTATCTCCGGCACATCAATGCCCTGGTTGTTAACTTCGATTACATCTCCCAAAATTGCTCGAACCTCGGCAAGTTTGTTCTTGTTGCCGGTGATGAAATTCAAATTTTTCAGCGTAGTCATGGTGCCGGCGAGCCGTGGTCAATCTTGATATAGGGTGTCCAGGAAACGGAGATAGGTGAGAAGGATATTATGCGCCTTGCCTTAGTATATTGAGGTCGCTGTTGGAGGGAGATTTGACATAGGAGGAACTATTATCAATACATTCCCTTAGTATAGGTAGGAGAGCAAAAACTTCCCCACTACCCCACTAGCACATGACTACGGCAGGGCCCAAGGTATCTCTACATACGTGAGCCAGTATGTATTGTATATGTATGTATATGTAGTATGTATGTATATGTAGTATGTATGTAGCTACTCCCGCTAGGCAGTAGATGAACCCCCAGGTCAAATTGATTTTCACGAATGAGATCCACTCAGGTAAAAAAGAGAAATCTAAGAAAGTGTGCCATGTTACTGATCAAAAGAGAAAAAAAAAAACCCCCGGGCGCACACGTCAAGTCTTCTCGTGTCCAACTATAGATCTAGCGCTGCTCAAAGAAAAAAGCAATGTATATTTTGATCATCATTTAGAAATGATGACAAAACGAAACGCACTGTACTTACAGCATACTCGGCAGATATCATGCCATTTCTGCCATTTCAAGCCTCTCTTGCTGAGCCATCGCCTGAGCAGAGACAATCTCCGCAAGACGTTTTAGTCGCGGTGTTTGCAACCCTTCAAACTAGTTAGTGATTATCAGACCGCGTTGCCACATATCAAACTTACATGACGGTGTATACGTCTCTAGGGCTGTTATAACGCGAGGTTCAGCAATCTCATAGGGACCACTATCTTCCATATCTACAGGCGTCAGGAGCAAGACGTCACTCTTTTCCGTGACACGGGAGGCTACGGCTTTCATAATCTCGCCATTAATCGGCTGCTCATAATCCGCCACCAGGTATTGATTCAGAAGCTTCTGAATCTGATTTGGGGATAGCCTATATATATATATATATATTAGTTATCCAATTGAACCCAGACAAGGGGCAGAATGAAGAAGACGGCCTTACATCCAACAAATATCCTGGATAATCTCAATGTCGTTGAGTGTGGCCTTTTTCAACTGGAGGAGCTTGGTCGCTTGCTGAGAGAAAGTTAGTACTGGGCATTATCCTTTCCTTGTCTGCAGTTGTGCTTACCATCAAGTGTTCAAGCTGCAACGTCCCTTCCGGCATATCATGGCTTTTACACCATTCTTCAATACGAGTTATGTTGTAATTTATTTGGAGGCCACGCTTCCAAGACAAGAAATTTCTCCTCATGAGAAGGTCATTGAAAGCGGTAACACCGACGAGTCGAAGAAGTTCGGTAACAGTCTGAGTAATGATTGAATCCTCGAGATAGAAAGCCTTCATTGCTTTGTAAACATTGTTCAGCAGACTGAGGAGGTTATCCATACTATAAGCTGGGTTATTGTTTGAAGGAAGTAGCTTTCCAAGAAAACGATTAGTTTCACTTGTGACAAATCCTGGAAGGGATTGAGACTCGATAATTGCAGGAACGATCATTTTATAAAGTTTCTTTTTCAGCACCTTCATCCAGGTATGATATATGTTGAACTCAAGGCTTTCCAAGTCGTGCTTTACAATCTCTAACAGCCGGTCGTACTCGTAATTGTCGGTTTTTTGTGCCTCATACCAGTCCTCGGCCAAGAACACAAAAGAAAGCATTTCATGAACGTTAGATAGCCAGAAGGCCCCGGGGTTTATAGCATCGTCACCATCATGTTGCATTACCTCTTGCTGGATTGACTGCATCACATTCGCCAAAAATCGTTCTGATTCTTTGACGAAGCCGTTGTTCCACATTTCAGATGTGACAAGGTTGATCAAGTAAGCGGGGAATAAAACTTCTTTCTCAGTTGGTGGCGGTGTAGAACTAGGGAGCGGAATCTTTAAATTGCGTATCAAGCCCATCGTGACCTCTTCGTTAAGTTCATCCTCCTCAGAAAGTAAGTTTTCAAGCTCAACCTCGACAGAGTCCAGCCCAGGTGAGAAGGTGTTGCCCGAAAGATTTTGACGCACTAAAGAACTGGGAATAGCCATGGAGACGGGGCGCGGGTTGTAGGCACCACTGAAACGATCTGTCTCTATTCTCTCCGCACCGGCACTGCGTCTTTTTGGCTTTGTCTTCTTAGAGGAAACTAAATTAATTAAGCCACTGGCAGGTGGTGGAATAGCGCCGCCGTTCTGCTGATCACCGTTCAAGCCGCTACTAGGCAAGGTCCTCTTCGCAAGCTCTAGTTGTTCTTCAAGATCGGCAATCTGCTGGCGAAGAGATGCTTTTTCGTCATCAGACTCAGTGTTCAATTGTTTAAGCCGCTGTAATTCCTCATTTGCAGAACGAATCGACTCTCGCGATGCCTTTTCTTCTTCTTGAAGGCGCTTGATAGTTGCTTGCGCTTCGCTATGATTTTGCTGTAGTCTAGTCATCTCTTCCTCCATGGCAGCCAATCGAGCAGCATTAATTCCTGCCTGATTAGCCTCCGCTTGAAGTTCTCTCGAGCGATTCTCCAAAGCATTGTGACGACTCCTCCAGGATTTTACCTGGGTTTCATAGTTCTCCAACTGTGAATTCAACGACTTGTTTTCACGTTTCAAAGACTCGAGGTACTGAGTCAACTCCACCACCTTGTTTTCCAGCTTGTAAGAGATCTGCTTTAAATCCCTTGCATCCTCTCGTAGCTTCTTGTATTGTATTCTCGCCTGCTTTCCCCTCCAAAGGTTCTGCACGATGACTACCTTTCGGCGATATAGCCGCCAGGCCCGTAGTTGTCGCCAGGAGCGGAAAGCGCGCTGTATGACCTTCGCAGCATTTCCATGTATCGTGTCCATTATATTTTGCCGGCAGAGGAAGCCCTTCGCAATGGATTGGAATAAAATGAAGTTTGCACGGATGACATTATATTTTTTCCTCTCCTTATGTCCCCGCCACACCCTTTGAATTGAAGTCGCAGCTTTGATCTTGCGCACCTCTGCTGTATGCTGCCTGGCTAAGAATCCCCTGATCATGGCTTGAGTCGTGAGAATAGAGGCGCGTGCTTCGAGATAACGGCGCCTATAGTACTTGCATCGCAGATTCTTTTGTATCATGACTGCACACTCATTCAATCTAGACGTCCGAAGATTTTCAAGGAACGCCAGCATGCCTGCCCGGAAAAATATCTTCGTGAGGCCTAGCTGGTACTTATCTTGCTTCTTGTTGCTACCATCCACCAGAGCTTTTTGCAAAATAGCATGGCACATTTCTCGAATTTCAGATGTCCATTGCGACGAATGACAAAGCATGTAGTAGCGAATCGCGAATTCCTCGTAAGTCCAACGAGTAGGGTATCCAGCAGTGCTGATACGGACGGTTTCGAGCACACCACAGGCTCTTAGTTGGCTGAGGACCATAGGACCCTCAAACTTCCAGGGTTCTTTAGCCTCGTTGGGTTTGATACAGCGTATATAATGTACATCGGTAGAGTTTATGGTGTGCATGAGTTCGATCAACGACGACTTGAAGATTCCCCCAAGGGTAGGTTTGCGGTTGACAGCAACACCGATTTTACGACCCGGGGCAGCGACTGGCTTAGATGAGATAGATGCAGAATCCTTTTCGCGGACGGCGGCAGCGGTATCCAATATATCTTTGACAAATTCATTGGACGAATTGCGCAAGACTTCCATGTGCTCATCCGGGACGGTATCCCTGTTCTTCTCTATGAAACCATCGGATTCATAAGTTACGTCCACAGCATAGTGACATATGGTGAACGCCGATTTTCCGAACCGGGGTTTCTTGTAGAATTTTTGCTTATCGGCAGCGAAATTGTGGTGCAGCTTAGTCACGAATTTTTCATCAGAACCCATCGGCAGCCTCGACTCCTCATCCAAGAGGGATAATATCCCCAGTTTTGCCTCAATCAAATCAATACATGGTTGATTGTCTGAGAAATCAATGAAGGTCCAATCGATTTGCTCTCGAATATATTCTTCTTGTTCCAGCTTGAACACGTGTTGATTGAACTCTTGCTGCAGTTTCTCATTAGCGTAATTGATACAAAACTGCTCGAAAGAATTTTTCGCAAAATGTTCAAACCCATATATATCTAGGACACCGATGAAATATTTGAACTTGTTAAGAACTTCACCGGATGCTAGACCACGATTTATTTTGTCAACAAGCCAATCAAAGAGACTGGAATATATGAATTTGGCTACCGAATCACGAACAACTGTTGCCTGCTGTTGCGTCAAATTGGACGTAATCTTTTCGCCTCTAGTTATGAGCTGCTTTTTGACTATCCATTTCGCAAACTCGTTGGAGTCAATGCCAAGCATGGCGCAGGCCCGCACAAGGGAAGGTTCCGAAGGAGACAAGGTCGAATCGGTTCGAGTGGCAGTGATTTTAACATTGCCAAGGTGTAAGAGGGCTCCGAGGATGCGAAATATTTCGGCCTGCGTGTCCTCTAACACACCGATAGTACTCAAGGATTTCCTCGTCGCATTGAATTCTGCCTTATCGTCGACACCATCGATAATTGGCGTCCCGCCTTGGTTGAGATAGTCGAAGTCCTCAACTGATACAAGACCAAGCTCTTGCTTTTCTGCGTCTGTTGCGCCAGCTACAAGCTGATAAAAAATATGATAGTTGCGCTCCTTGAGAGGCTGAAAGACTAAACGAGATCTCTCTAAAAGGTACGTTCTGATCTTTGCGCCGATGATATTGGTCCTTTCATCGAACATAATCTCAATATACTTCCCGAACCGTGAAGAGTTGTCGTTTCGCGTTGTTTTGGCATTCCCAAAGGCTTCCATAACCGGGTTCGTGGCCAATATTTGCTCCTCGGTCTCACTGATAGCATCTGCCCTACTTGTGGTATACTTCCCGGGTTGGTCTGAGGATTCACGAGTTGCGAAGTATCGCATAATGTACTTGGCGCTAACCGTCTTTCCAGCACCCGACTCGCCAGAAACAACGATTGTCTGGTTTTTACCATCCCGCAACATGTCACTGCAACAGTTTCTTGTGAGCGACAGTATAAAACAAGAGTGATGCCGTATCTTACGCAAAAGCCTCTTCAGCAATAGCAAATAAATGGGGTGCCTGTGATGCACGGTGCTTGCCGGCGTACACTTGCACCATCTGTGGGACATAAAGTGAGTCCACTCGGGCGAAAGGATTAGTAGCGATCAGAACAATGCCGCTATAAGTATAAATTTCCTTCTGAGCGTAGCGTAGTTTAATGGCCTGCAGAACTTGAGGGTTGTTAGCCCCTGGCAGGAATGTTGGATAAATAAAACAAACCAGCTGGCTCATTCAAATGGGACAAATTTGTCAGATCTTCACTGGCCTCGAGCATGGCAGGATTCATTAACGGAGGAAGCCTAGGATTGTTATCCACCTGCAGCTCCGCTTGCGTGGTTTCTAAGGTTTTCGTCTGCTTAATCCATAACATGGTTAGTCGATTTTCTCAGTAAAATTCAAACATATAACAAAAGGATACAAACCTCCCCATTTTCTAAAATAAAAACAAGTTGCACTTTGTCACCATCAACAACCTTTTCCTTGACTTCGGATGCTATCCATCCTTCAGTCGGATCAGGCTGCCAGGCCCTCGTTCCGACCTCGTAGTTGTGTGCCATCAAGACTGGATTAACTGAGGAATAAGTAGTCCGAGCTGGAACGAGACCGGATCGAGAAACCTATGTGGGATGGATGTGGGACCAAATAAGTACTGCTGCAGGCATCTAGCAGCGGATCATGAGTCGAATGACAAGCTAATTGGGAAAAAGGAGAGGGGAAAAAGGTCGGAAAGGGAAGAAAAGAAGGAAAGGTTAGGGGAGGAGGAAACAAAAAAATTTAGTCGTAAAATACCACTGGCTAACCTGGGATACAAATCATGAAAAGAGGGCCGATTATCATGCTCTACAGAAGAGGGAGTTATTGAACCGGCTAACAGCTGGCAGTTAGCGAGCCGCGACCCCTGAGGCTGGAGAGCCGCGCCACTTGTCGAAACAATCCCCACAGTTGGAAACGCCAAGGGTCAGGCGACGTCGAAGTACTCCGGAAAGATACTAGTAGAACGGCGTAAATTTATCACTAATCATGACACACCCGTGGATATGCATCTTCTATGAAGAGTAGAGATAACCATGCGTACACTACATACAAATAACATACCTTCCACCCACCTACTGCAATCTTTCCTTCTACTTCACTATTCGCCTACGCCTCAAACAACAAACTCGTAAGAAACCAATTGTGCATTAGGTACTAATTGACTTAGGGCTTCATGAGTGGAGTTCGACTACGTGGGAAAAGGAAACCAGCCATTCTAAATAAGCGGTGAGAAGACACTCATCGCTTTACATAGAAAAAGCTCGACGATTTCAGGGAACCGATAACCAAGCATGAGAATGTGCGACCGAAGATTTATGATTAATATTCCTTTTACCACCAATTTATATCCTCAGAGGCATAGACAGATCGTTTAAGAACAATTGTAGATAATTGAACAAAAAGCGTACTCCTCGCGCCACCAACATTTTGTATGGGTAGAAGACAGAAAACAGAATTAAGAAAAAGAGGAAAATGGAGGATAATGAAAAGAAAATAGGGACCAAGCTACCTCGCCGATGCCATCCATCAAGCTTTATCAACAACTGCATGCCCCATCAAACTAGTAATAGCAGAGTATGCATAAATTATACATACCTGTCCTACTGTAGATACAGTGAAGGGTTATTGAATGAGTCGGGAGACACGCATTATTAGAAAGAAGCAGCCTAAGAGAAAAAAAAAAGAGAAGGTACTAAACTGATGTGAAGAAAAGTTTAAAGCACCATACAAGCTTGTGATTTACATGCAAGTGGGCTAGCCCGCTGCTCAGCTTTGTTTACACTCAGCGGCCTCCTTCTTGGGCTTTGAAGTACCGTCCTGTTCCATGTCAGTATCGATACACAAGGTAAACCGTGGAAGAGCGTATTTACCTCTTCATCGGAGTCATCATCAACATCGCCATCGGACTTCCTGTCATCTTCATCTTCGTCGTCCACGTCCTCGTCCTCGTCCTCGTCCTCGTCTTCAAACTCGTCTGGATCCATATCATCGCCCAGTTCCTCGAACTGAAGAGCCTCCCCAGTGAACCAATCGATTGCGCGAGGAATGAGCTTCTCTTTGATATCCTCTCCAAGCTGGTAGTCAAGTTCAAGACGCTCTTCGATGTCGGTGGCAACAGTATCATCGTCATCTGTCGGGGGCTGTGGAGGGGAAAAGAAATTAAAGAAAGACTCCGTAGGTACGGTTATCTTGACAACACGAGTTTGCTTCGTGTCTTGAGAAGTAACCATTAGTATTCACCGTATACTCGTTCAATGAACCTTGAACTTACTTTTGTTTCTCTGCTTTTTACTCTCCACGCGGACAGTAAGATCTTTGTCGTCTTTCCAGTCGATTTTGGTGCCTTCGGCATGGTCATAGATGAAATCCCCACCATACCCATTCTCTTCCTTGTAATAGTACGTTTTAGAGATAGTTTTGTTTGAGAAGAAGTCGTTCTCGGAGAATTCAAAAATCAGGCGGAAACCCGGACGATCAAGGTACTCCATGCGGATATCGGTGAGATTCCTAAGAGCCTCTTCATCTCGTTCAGTGACCATCTCTGCCAAAGAAATTTGATTTTTCATAGCAGAAAGCCAGAACTCGGGTATCCCAGCTGTTGATGGTTGCTTGTCCTCAATCTTCTTAGACTCATCCTCGCTCTTAGCATCCACATCTTCTTCTTCATCCTTGCCCGCATCGACTTCACCGTCAGTTGGTTCAGCAGCTCCATTGACAATTGTGGCACGCCGTTGATAAAGAGGGGTAAACTTTGCAAAATATTTCTTTTCGAGTTCCAATACCTCTTCTTGGAACTGAGCTTCCAATTTAGCATGCTCCTTCTGGATGCCTTTGAGTCCAGCGACACGTCGGCGGACAGGTGCGGGAAGAGATTCAATATAACCCGAGGAGCGACCAACAAGCGATCCCAATTTCCCTTGAATCATGGATACAAGCCCGGGATTCCTCGCAAATAAAGAGGCAGCCGTAGCATGATCAAGGGATTCTAGGGCGGTGACGTTAGAGATGAGTGGCTTGCAAGGAGACAATTTGACGGTATACCTTCTTTGATACTGGAAACCCCAGGCTGCTGGGCATGGGAAGAAATAGGGGCGTTATTAGCTGGGGTGTTTTGAGGGGTCCTATCATTATCAAATATTGTCAGAAGGGAAGACACATCCAACAAGGAGAGTACGTCGCTGCAAAGAGCACGGGGCTAACTAATAAGGACTTACGGAGCGACTGGGAAATCCGCTTTCTTATTCCTAATGGGTTCAGACATGGTGAAAAAGTTGTTCGAAATGCTTCAGAGATGTGTCAAATAAGATAATAAAAGATGGCTGAGGGGTTGTCGCAGATGAAGTCTAAGGGTTGAGAAGAATTTGATACGCCTAAGTTTTGGGATCTGGAATACTGGCTTGGTGGGATCTTTAGCGCCTTTGGGCCGAGGGGCTTGGCGGGACTGAGACCTCCGCTGGTTGAGAACCTTTGGAACGCTCCCAACAATACCTTACTGTAATTATGATAAGTTAGGTAAGTTGTAGGTTGCTTAATTAACTATGTACATGTGTATATATACCTGCTCACCTTGGTATATGTATGTATACTCAGTACTACCTTATGTAGGGCCTTAAGGACGCATATATCTGCAGAATATAACGTAAATGCATATTTTATTTAAATTACATCAACATCTACTTGATCCCTACTAACATCCAAGCTTGTTGTATAGACTTAACTGACTATATATGAGGAGTTGGGTTTCCGAAGGAACCAGCGTTATAATTTCCCGCTCAAGAAATGATCAGTACCTGTATGATGATTAGGTAAAAAGAAAATTTTGGTCTTTGCGTTTGCTGTTATCAACTTATCACAGTTCTAACATATGTATGGAGTATCTCAGGCGAATACGTAACAATGTACGGAGTAGTAAGACGGGGGCTCTAGTCATAGTCAGGATTGGATATTTTGTATTACAGAAACATCAGGTACTCTGTATCTACCCTAACAAGTATATACCTAGGTACGGATGCATTTGTTACCCTGTATTATATACAGTATGTACAGTACGTATAGGACATAAATACATACAGTATCTAGACGTTCGTAGACGTTGTGGTAAGTATTGATTAATTAACACAGAAATATTGACGTACATGTGCTTGGAGCCATTACCGTTTGCCCCTAAATGTCACAAGTACTATACTTATGAGCTTCTAGTGAGATATTGTACCTACATTTCACAAAAATATTCAGAGCCCATTTTGATTACCGCCTACTATGGTAGATCTGGGTATTTGGCAGAGGCTCTCATATATACTCCATATCATTTGCTCTTAATTTGGGCAGTAGGTGAGGTGCTAGTCCTACTAGCCTACTAGTACTGCTAAAGTAGAGTGGTACTAGTGCATACCATACTACCAGGAAGGTAAGTAAGGATCACGTGTAGATAGAAGAGATCATGGAATTCCCATAGTTTGCCTAGCTCAGGTGGGTATTCGGACTCCAATGTACCAGTTCCACACTGCTCACTTAACTAGACTTACCCGGAACATATCGGCCACCGCTGTATCTGTCACCCGCTGATGTTGACATAGGCTTTTTTTCTCCAACTCGTCATCTCAAAGAGGCATCCAGAGAGCCTCTGGCGCCGATTGTAGAAATGTTTGAGACTATGGAAGACTTGGTGCTATCACCAACGGAGGCTGAGGTGTCTGAGCTTCCAGGGTTGGAAACTAGCCAACGGCGTGACTCTATGCGAAGCAGGTTTTAAAATCAAGTTGAAGAACAATGTTAAGGGCATTGCTGATAGCTCCATAGTTATAGCGTCGTCTCAGACGTAGAGATGGCTCGTCACGAGGTGCGTTTGTTTCCACAGTATATATTTTTCACCAGTGTGTTAAGCATAACTAATCTCGAGTAGGTTTTTGATGGGCCCATTTCAGAGAGCATTCCGTCAAGTGTCGTATCTTTCTCCCATCGTCGCAATCGAAAGGATTCAACCGTCAGTTTTACGTACTTTCGAGATGAGGAGGACTTTGTCGAGTGGCCAGATGAAGATGCCGTGGATGCAGAAAGTGAAGTCGGTAATTTGGCCGTGGGTGGCTTTAGCCCTACAAATGGGTCTGTCGCATCGTCCCTCAGATCAAAAAGACCGTCGTATTCCAGGGGTTCTGTTGAGGATCCTCTTCTCCCTAGGCGGCATCTTTCTGCTGGTTCTTACGTCCAGGACCGAAGAGTTGATAGTCGGCTCAACCAAAAAGTCCACATTGAATCGGAGGATCTCACCCTTGTTATCGCTGGCTTTTCAACAACAATCACTGGCTCCGTAATTTACTCCGTGCTTTGTGCACTGTCTCTTGGTTTTGCTTATCTTGTTTTTCGATGGTTCCCGAGATGGCGGGTACGATTGATAGGGAAACCCACGCCACTTCGCATCTGTCAATGGGTCGCTATTGAGGTAAGTAACTATCATTCATGTCAGTTGCTCCCCTACCTAACCATGTGCAGGACCAATGGAATCAATTCAACGTATACCAAGTTTGCGACCAAGCATATGGGCGTTCTCTTTCTAGCGTTTTTGCAGACTTAGAGACTCATTTTGCTGACGAAGAAAGTGACCTCACGATCTCCTTCCTACGATACATCGACTACAGATACCTCCGTTTCTTTTACCATCCCTTGGAAGACAAATTTTGCCTTATAAGTGGTTGGAAAGATCCTTTGTGGACAAATGCGAAAGTGATGCGAAGCGGACTAGATGCTGACGATCGTGATAGCCGAGAGCAAGTCTTTGGCAAAAACCTTGTTGATATTCAGCAGAAACCAATGTTTCGACTTCTCATGGATGAGGTAAGTAGTTGATATTGCCTTGCATTCTGTGGAGGGGAAATTCTCACCAATAAAGGCCTTCCACCCATTTTATGTCTTCCAGCTTGCCAGCCTAATTCTTTGGTCCTTGGACGAGTATTACTATTACGCTGTTTGTATTTTCCTTATCTCTGTCTTCAGCATTGGTGCAACAGTAATTGAGACCAAGTCGGTAAGTCGCCATGTTTTTGACCTCAACATTGCGTATAACGGCTTAAACCATTCAGACTATGACTCGCCTAAGGGAAATTTCCTTGTTTGAGTGTGATATTCGTGTGCTCCGAAATGGCTTCTGTGAGTTCATGTCTTAAGTCTAGTCCATTTTCTATCTTTTTTGGAACGGTCGGTTGCTGACTCCACATGTTCCAGGGAGGTCTGTCCCTTCTAGAGAACTAGTTCCAGGGGATGTCTTCGAATTCTCCGATCCATCACTTAATCAAGTCCCTTGCGACTGTATATTACTCTCGGGGGACTGTATTGTGAACGAAAGCATGCTCACAGGTTTGTTGAGATATCTTGTTCAGAAATCGATAAGAAACGCTGACATAGAATAAGGTGAATCTGTTCCCGTTTCCAAAACCCCATTAATAGACGATGCACTCAAGTATCTCAATCTCAATACCCCCTCGGTTCATCCAAACATAGCAAAACACTTTCTTTTCGGTGGAACGAAAGTCATTCGAGCACGGCGCCCTCAAAATGTTGATGATGACGACGCCATTGCTTTAGCAATTGTCGTCAGAACGGGCTTTCTGACAACCAAAGGCGCGCTGGTTCGCTCTATGCTTTTCCCAAAACCTTCTGGTTTCAAGTTTTATCGAGATTCATTCCGATATATATCGGTTATGGCTGTGGTCGCCCTTGTGGGATTTGTGGCCTCCTTTTTTAATTTTATTCGGCTAGGCGTAAGCATTAGGAGACCAGAGAATATGGTGAAGCTAAGCTAACACTGTGCAGCTTTCCTGGCATTTAATCATTGTCAGAGCACTTGATTTGATAACAATCATTGTGCCACCTGCTTTACCTGCTACGCTGACGATTGGTACAAACTTTGCCCTCTCGCGACTGAAAAATAACAAAATATTTTGCATCAGCCCGCAAAGGTGAGCATCCTATGTCTAATGGAACTCTAGCTGCGCTAAACTAGATTTTAGGGTAAATGTGGGAGGAAAGTTAGATGTTATATGTTTCGATAAAACCGGGACCTTAACAGAGGATGGGTTGGATGTTCTTGGGGTGCGGACAGTAAATCAAAATATGGGGTTTGCATGCTCGCAGTCACTTGCATGTTTGACTATTGCTAACTGATATAAGGTTATCAGACCTACTATCGGATGTGACCCTAGGGCCGCCCGCGTTTTCTGCATCTGATACATCTCAGAACCTCAGGAAACGTAATACTATAATTCACGTCATGGCAACCTGTCACTCGTTGAGAGTTGTGGACGACGAGCTCCTGGGGGATCCTCTCGATGTGAAAATGTTTCAGTTCACCGGCTGGTCTTACCAGGAAGGCGGCAGCCATGGTCCTGAACGGCCAGACTCAAAGTTCGAAACAATAATGCCCTCTGTTGCAAGGCCACCTACCATTTCACAAACCCCCCGCGAAGATAATTCAACTGTAAGTATTTAATGTTTCTATCGGATCATGCTCATAGAGACGAAATACGTACAACTTCAAATACTGATATCAATGCAGAACCAGGCACCTCTCGAACTCGGTATATTAAGGAGTTTTGAATTTGTCTCTCAGCTTCGACGTGCGAGCGTGGTTGTAAGACAATTTGGTGATAGTGGCGCCAGTATATTCGTCAAGGGCGCGCCAGAAAGCGTCAAAACCATATGTCTTCAAGAAAGCCGTCAGTATATCTAAGAGAAGATAAAAACGAAGCATGACACTGACATCCAGGCTAAATAAAAATAGTACCTCATGACTTCGAAGATTTGTTGAACCAATACACCCACAAGGGCTATCGAGTCATTGCCTGCGCTGCTAAATATGAGCAGAAGTTGAGCTGGATGAAAGTGCAAAAAATGACTCGTGCAGATGCAGAAAGCAATTTGGAATTCATTGGCTTTATTATATTTGAAAACAAGCTGAAGCCGAAAACTACAGAGACGATCGCTGAACTTAACCAAGCAGGAATACGGAATGTTATGTGTACAGGTGATAATATACTTACTGCAATTAGTGTCGCCCGTGAGTGTGGGTTGGTCAGCGAAGATGAGCAATGCTTTATACCGCATTTTGTAGAAGGTCAGTTAGTGTGCTACCATGCTTTACACGCTTGAGTTAACTCCCCGCAGGCTACCCCCATGACCCGACAGCATCGCTTTGCTGGGAGCATATAGACAATCCAGCATTGAAGCTTGATCCAAACACATTGATGGTGCGACGTTTCTGCTCCTCTACATAATCTGAACTGACAATTTGTAGCCTTCTGTGGCATCAACAGAGCTAGATTTATCTGTACCAGTCAATGTTTGCAATATGCACAATTTTACGCTTGCAGTCAGTGGCGATATATTCAGATGGATTTTAGACTTTGGCGATGAGATTATAGTGAAACGAGTATGTGTACATGCTTTGTTCAGCTCATCGTGTAGATATATATCAGCTAATTTTGGTCCAGATGCTGGTGCGCACTAAAGTGTTCGCTAGAATGTCACCTGATGAAAAGCATGAGCTTGTTGAAAAGCTTCAGTCACTTGATTATTGTTGTGGTTTCTGTGGCGATGGTGCTAATGATTGTGGCGCGTTAAAAGCCGCAGATGTTGGAATATCTCTATCTGATGCTGAAGCATCCGTGGCTGCTCCATTCACTAGCCGTCAATTCGATGTCTCTTGTGTGCCAATCTTAATTAGGTATATCCACCTTTCTTTATAGAAGCGATCATTGCGTTAATCAATTCACAGGGAAGGGAGAGCTGCCCTGGTCACAAGCTTTTGTTGCTTTAAGTATATGAGCCTTTACTCAGCAATCCAGTTTTCTACAGTCAGTTTTCTGTATACATCGGCATCAAACCTAGGTGACTTTCAAGTAAGTGTAATGAAAGAATTTTGTGTATAGTAATTACTGACCCACTCTAGTTTCTTTTCATTGATTTGGTTCTCATATTACCAATCGCAATATTTAGTAAGTGAACTATACCCAATAAGAGGACAAATAAACGATAAGATGAGCGATTGCGAAAACTGTATCATTGACCTCTTTTCCAAAGTGGGATGGACTGGCCCTTATCCTATACTCTCCCGAAAACGCCCAACTGCCGATCTTGTCTCACGAAAAGTCCTAACACCATTACTCGGCCAAATCATAATTTGTGTACTGGTTCAACTTGTGGCCTATAAAGCCGTTCAGTCGCAGCCATGGTATGTTGATATTGGTTTGAATTTAAATTGGTACAAAGTCGCAAGACAGTTTTAACCTTCATTGCAGGTTCAAAGCCCCCGAGATTGACTTGGATAATAGCAACATCGAGAATTCTGAAAATACCGCCCTATTCTTGGTCTCATGCTTCCAATACACGTTAGCAAGCATTGTTCTCAGCGTAGGACCTCCATTCAGGAAGCCTATGAGATCGAATGGTTCGTAGCTGATTAATGCCACCTGGATGTGGAGCTAACATCTATCAGGAGTCTTCATTTCCGTGGTCATGGTGGATTTGATAATCTCATGCTATATGCTTTTCAAACCCCCAAGGTGGGTGATGGAAGTTATGCAGTTGACATTTATCTCGGGGGATTTTGCTAGTTCGCTGTTTGCACTTGCCATGGGCAGCTTTGCCTTCTCCTGGTTAGCGGAACGTGCACTTTTCCCCAGGCTTGCTCGGGCCTTAGGACGTGCATATATCCTCTTTTGGCCAGGCCACGGCAAGAAGCGCCGCCAACACAAAGTGCTACTCAAGGAAATGCAGGTGTAAATAGGCACAGGTGTGAAGACAATAGGACCATAGAATTATATACCTCTAGCGACCACGCAAAGCGCTTGCCACATCGTATGCCAATATCTCCCTATAGCCGTTTCTCTATCTGCATTGGACAAACACCACCAAGAGAATTGTGAAGTTGTAGAATATTGTTCAGGTAACAGGTAGATTTCATGTGCGGGCCTGTTTAAATAAAGATATCACCAAATTACCATGGCTAAGTTGATTCACTAATCGTAGTAGCTTAGAACAAAGTTGAAACACAGTGTGCTTGTTTCTGTAATTGGATTTATTTGGAGTATTCAATGTTCCCAAGGATGCTTCCAACCCAGTAAAGCAGGACCGTCCTTTTTAGCTCGGTACATTAGCTGGACACCAATGAATATAGTTAGCTACATTTATTAAAGGGACTCTGAGATAAATCACATACAAAAAACCACATGCTGGCGCCCAAAGCCGTGGCTGTAAAGCGATAGAGAGGTCGTGCTGGATGTATATGGATAGGGTGATTCGCAGCCATGTCTACACATTGTCGTCAGTGTGAGATCAAAAACGGAATATAAGGTATCACAACCTACTTTCGGAATAAGATTCGAATATCTCTATCACCTCAATGAATATAGGAGGGCAGATATGAATAAAGGAAGACGAAAGTCATTACGGAGTTGGGCTTTGAGATCCGCTGGTCGGTGATCACGTGAAACGCCAAGCCTTTTCCGGTCGTAAGGTTGGCCAACATACAACAAGACTTGAAGATACCCACCTACTTACCTACGGATAGGTCACCAGCTCTCATCGCTCGAGGTGCGCTGGAATTGAAAGTTTGATTTGCTTGGTCCCTGCCGGTTATAACTTCCTATGTATGCGATCAGCCGAGTCGTTTAATAATCACTGCCGATATACGATGTATCACCGCCTAATCCTAGACTTTCTAGATTCTCTTCCAAACCTAATGGTTGTGGGCTCCAAGGTCCTTGTCCGCCGTCGTGCTTCATCTTCACAGGCTCAATAGGCCATAATAACTACGAGCTTTCCAACTGGATTCTTTTGTCAACAATTAATGCATGCCGAAGTTCTGTTACTAGTTTAAAGGATAGTAACCCTTTGAAGCTACACCATACACCATACCTCCCAAAGAACAGGAAGATTGACTGCTGTGAAAGAATGGTGGTAGCTTCTCTCGAAAGGGATAGCGATGGGAACTCTAGATTCCGAGGATGCACGAGCATCCGCGAGTTTGAGTTTTTAGGTAAACTTGGGGAAGGCACTTTTGGGTAGGTGCCCAGTCATGTTCTATCAGCAAGTCATTATATTGAACTTCTTATCAGTGAGGTTTACAAGGCGCGCTCGAAAAGAGATGGTTCAATTGTTGCCTTAAAAAAGATCCTCATGCATAATGAGAAGGATGGGGTAAGAAGGCTACCTACTCAGCAGCAAGGCTGGGGGCTAATACATCCCGAATCAAGTTCCCGATAACTGCTCTCCGTGAGATTAAACTCCTGAAAATGCTATCTCACAGGAATATCCTCCAGCTTAAAGAAATGGCTGTGGAGCGAAGCAAAGGTACGAAGGACCCTGTGCTTTGCGTGGAAGAGGAGCTTATCCTGTACCAGGGGAAGGCCGAAAGAAACCGAGCATGTACATGGTTACTCCCTACATGGAACATGACCTTTCCGGGCTATTAGAGAATCCAGCCGTGCATTTCACTGAATCCCAGATTAAGTGCTATATGCTGCAGCTTCTTGAGGGACTAAAGTATCTCCATGGGGTAATACCATAACTATCTAATTGTTCTAAAACTTGGTTTTGACTTATCACAGAATCGCATATTGCATCGTGACATGAAAGGTCAGTATTTTGCGCAGCACAATAAACAATCTTGTGTGGCTGACTCTCATACAGCTGCCAATTTACTTATCAGCAACAGAGGTATTCTTCAAATAGCTGATTTCGGGCTTGCACGACCGTATGATGAGCCTCCTCCTCAACCTGGGAGAGGTGGCGGGGAAGCCAAAAGAGACTATACCACCTTAGTTGTGACTCGATGGTATCGCCCTCCAGAGCTCCTTCTCCAGCTACGACGCTATACGACAGCTATCGATATGTGGGGTGTCGGGTAATTTTTCCAGCCTGGTCCTCATGATTTCATTTCTGATGGTGACAGGTGCGTTTTCGGCGAAATGTTCAAGGGCAAGCCAATCCTTGCGGGCACTAGCGACCTTAACCAAGCCCAGCTTATATTTAATCTTGTGGGCACACCTACAGAAGAAAACATGCCTGGCTGGAGCTCGCTCCCGGGTTGTGAAGGTATAAAAAGTTTTGGAAACAAGCCAGGAAATTTGTCTGAAGTCTTCAAAGAGTACAGTCATAGCCTTCACCTACCTTTCCCCAGACTGATTTAGTGACGTCTTGCGTATACAACTTCGATGAGATGATTTTAACGCGTTCACAGGCAAGATCCTGCTGCCATATCACTATTAGGTGAGCTTCTGAAACTCGATTGGCGTAAAAGGATAACTGCAATCGACGCGTTGAAACACCCTTATTTCTCCAACCATCCCGTACCAGCACGCCCCGGTGAGCTTCCTCGTTTCGAGGACTCCCATGAATTTGATAGAAGAAGATTCCGAGGGCAGCGTGCTGTTATGCCTCCAGCTCCGGCTGGAGGCTCTGTGGGCATGGGTCCCAACGGAGGCTGGAGCTCGAATTCTGGGACCCGAGCGGGGGTAGATTCTAGGAATAGTCGTATACCTGGTGCTGCCCGTTTTGGGAAGCCAAACTCCCATAGTGGCCAAGGAAATGCCCCACGACGATCTCTTGATAATCGAGCTAGTGAGCCGCAACCAAATCGACCGAAGCAGGTTTTGGAGGACTCGCATCGGGCTTTTTCATCGTGGCAAAAGGAAGGCGGTCTGCCGCCTAAACCTCCTATGCCGTCTCACCAGGGTTGGGCTCCAGGCTATCCTGGCCGTGTAGGACGTGATAGGAATCATCCAAGTCGTTTTAGTGGCCGGTCAGACAGTACTGTGGACTCTTATGTTCCGACTTATAATGGTGTAGGGGAACATACTCGAGACGTGTATCCGAGCAGCCGACGAGATTACACGAGAGAGAATCCTTCAAAAAGGCGCAGTCGAAGTCCAGGCTTCAGGGAAGGACCTCGGCCTACAGACAGAGATTCGTACCGAAGGTAATCTATAGAAAACCGTACATTACAATACAATGCTTATCAAATGGGCAACGGGGAAGATATTTAATCTAAGGGATGATTTTATCGCGCTTCCAAGTTTCACCAGTTAAACTTTTGAGGATGTTGAACTTTCCACTACGTTAATCATGCCGTCAGTAATAATAACTACCTTACCCACGATCGATACTACGTAAAGGTTTGCTGTTTGTGATCATGTCATTATTGCAGCTTTTGGGCTTTAGTTTTACTTTGTGAAAAGCACTGCTTAAAGGTCAGGGAATTCAATGGAGCGTTTGCCTGCTTCATTTCAGTACAGGAATCATTGGAACTAAGAGAATTGCAGGCGTGACAAAGCCGAAGTGTTGAACATGTCTCCCTTAAGCATCAGTATCGGGCGTTGAGAATGTGGGTAGCAGAAAGAGCCTTCCCTTATCCAGACAGTGCGTAGCAAATGAGGTATACGGAAATTCTTAATAACGCAAACCACAAACCAGCGCAGTAGTATCATAAGAGCCGGTACTCTTCCTATCCAACAAATGGTAGACTAAAGCCGTTGAGGGTAAGTTCTACCAAAATCGTACCCACCAATTTGAAACCTTAGCGCATAAAGCCAAAGGCGTTCATAAACTTAGACACGCCTTCAGTACAGTATCCGTGTCATAATTCGGGCTAAAAGGAAAAAGTCAGCGCTCTGAGCGATCAGAGGGTAGATAAACCGTACATGAAAGGCTTTCAAGCCTCTCGTATAGATCTTTGATGGTAGTGTTATCGACGTTGCTTATATCAGCCATTAGGTAGGCAACCTAGACATAGTTAATACGTACGACATATCACCCGAACATGAGTAAGTGATAACAACGTACGTCACCTCTGCTATCAGTCATTTGCTTGTCAACGTTATGGTCTCCGAGAATTTCGTTCACTGGCATTGTTAGCCTGGTATTCAAATACCTGCATGCATATACGCCTCTTATGGGACACACCTTTCCGCAAGACACCAGGAATGTTTTGATGAATATAGATCACCTGCAGTTAAATACCAATAAGCTCGAGAGCATGCGAGTTGGTGGTATGATGGAAATTGACATACTCGGGCATGGTCCGGTTCATCCATGGTCAAGGAACGAAGGGTGACTTCAGGAAGATTCACGGCACCCAAAGTTGTGCCTTCATTGACATATCTCACTAGAGCCTCTGCTACCTCAACACCAATCGCTCGCTGTGCTTCTTCAGTGCTACCTCCAATGTGAGGTGTAAGGATCACGTTTTTGAGACTGCGAAGATCCGCTGCCCAGCTGTTAAGGTCATTACTGAAATAATCGCCATTGCCAGCAGGCTCATTCGGGTAGACGTCAAGCGCAGCACCGGCCACTTTGCCAGAGCGCATTGCGTGGATCAATGCCGGGATATCAACGACACTTCCTCGGCTAGCATTAATTAGATAGCTGCCATCCCGCATTTGTTCGAACTGAAGTTGTCCTATCATATTTTTTGTTTCCGGAAGTTCCGGCACATGACATGTGACGAAATCAGACTGGGAAAGAAGGCTTTCTAGAGTTGGAACTTGGCGGGCAGTGCCCAATGCCATCAGATTCACCACATCGTAGTAGAGAACTGACAGGCCCATGGCTTCTGCTAGAACCGATAGTTGAGAACCAATATGGCCGTAGCCGATGATTCCTGTCCCCACAACTCAGCGAAGATACCTCACTCAGGTCAGACCAAAGATACATACCCAATGTCTTCCCACGTATCTCCCAGCATTTATTGCTTACTTTATTCCACGTACCATTGTGCATTTCGTTGGAGCGGTCACCTAGTTGACGAGCTAGAGCAATAATTTCAGCTATAACCAATTCGGCAACACTTCGAGAATTACTGAAGGGGGAGTTGAAGACAGCAATTCCGTGTTCTGCCGCATATTGAAGGTCAACTTGGTTTGTTCCGATACAGAAACAACCGACGACTATGAGATTCCGGGCTTCTTTCAGTATGCGAGCTGTGAGCTTCGTCTTCGAACGGATACCAATGACATGTACATCTCTTGAAGGGCAGTCAGCTCAAGATACAAGAGTGTGTGAAGTCAGCAGATAAGTTGACGCACCTAATCTTTTCTATGAGCTGATCCTCGGGGAGCGATGATTTTAAAAATTCCACTTGATAGCCTTGCTTTGTAAGGATGTCTCGTCCCGTTTGATTAACATTCTCCAAAAGTAGGACCTTGATATCTTCGGTGGCGAATGGTTTCAGATGTTTGGCATTGGGCAGAGGGATTGTGCGGCTTGCAAAAACCGAATTTCCATGACTTGATGGGGCGGACTGGAAGGATGCGTTTGGAGACAGGCTCGAGGTTTGGTGAGTGTTGATTTCCTTAGGAAGAGCCGCCATGGTGCCGGCTTAGTCAAATCTGAGACTAAAAACGAAAAAAGTGACAGGGTAGGAAAAGTAGGACGGGTGGGAAAGAAAGTTAGTTGGGAATAATGATAGGATAGAGTTGTATTTCATATATTGATTAGGAGACTCCGGAACCGGAGTCCCACCGCAGTGGAAGCACATTCTCAGGTAAATGACTCCCTCACTGAAGGAAACTCTTTTTTTTGGGGGGGGGCTCCTTTGACTCATCGGGGTTTTGTGATCAGTGGACAGCCAAAACTAAGGAGGGGCATAAAAGGTGGCGAGACCAAACCATGCCCCACCAACTAATTATTGAATGGCCCCGTTGATCTAATTGAATTTCACCTTCCACTTTTTTCTCTTGGATACTTCATAATACATGATATAATATATATAGTAAAGCTTGTAACGAATGGTCCCATTGTGTAAGGCTGGCCTGTTACAAAATATTCTACAAGCTGGCATTCGCGACGCTATGCAATGTGGGTAGCAATTACCACCTTTGAAGTCCAACCCAAATCGAAGGTAAATTATAACTTCTCCAGCGCTCGTGGCACTCACACCGTTAGATCTCGTATCTTCTTTGCCGCTTCTTCCGAGCCACTTGCTGCTTTGGAACCCTGCTTGCCCTTCGTTTTCTGAGAAGTGCTGTCCTTCGGGAGTTCCTTGGTATACGGAAGAAATTCCGGAGCACCTGGGATATATTTGCGAAGGGGCTCTGGCACGACGAATCCCTGTATAGTGTATCAGCCATATTGTCCCGCAGAGTTAACGTTGAAACAGCACATACATCCTCCCTTTGATAATTCTCAAGGATGCAACAAAGCGTCCGCTCAGTGGCACACAACGTGGCATTCAAAGCATGAACATAAGATTTCTTAACATCTGTCGCCTTCTTAGTGCCATACCGAATTTCCAAAGCCCGAGATTGATAATCTGTGCAATTAGAGCAAGAAACCAACTCCTTGTACTCTCCCTGGAATGGGAACCAAGCCTCGAGGTCATATTTCTTAGACGCTGCGTTATTCAATGCTCCGGACACGATTGCAACTATCTGATATGGAAGTCCGAGAGACTTGTAGAATTCTTCCGAGGTGTCCATCATTTCCTCGAAAGCTTGCCATGATTGTTCAGGGTTGGTAAGCACGAATTGCTCGATCTGGATCCCGGTTAGAAACAAGAACGCTAATACATAGCTTACTATTCCTTACTTTCTCAAACTGATGAACGCGGAAGATACCCCAAGCGTCTTTACCATGAGATCCTGCTTCCTTACGATAGCACGTGCTATACCCCGCATACCTGTCTTTTGGTTAACTAAATAATCTTCGCCTTACTCACATAACTCACTTGACTGGAAGATCCTTGTCTTGAAGCCATTCTCCGTCATGCAGAGCCGACAAAGGCTGTTCCGATGTAGCGATGAGGTACTTGTCGGTAGACTTGTCCTCACTTTCCGTTACCTTATACAACTCCTCGTCAAATTGCTCAAGCTGGGCTGTTTTTGCCATCATTTCCTTGAGCATGAATTGAGGGGGCTGGTTTGGCTTATAACCTTTGCCCCAAAGAAATTCGAGGCCGTAATTTATCAGCGCAAGGTTCAAAAAGAGGCCATAGCCTGTCAGGCAGTATCCACGGTGACCAACAACCTTGACACCGCGTTCCGGGTCGTAGCCGTCGAGGCGAGTGAGAACTTCATGATGAGAAAGGCAATCACGCTTTTCGACGATGATATTCTCAGGTGCCCATGTTCGTACCACTACGTTGTCGTCCTGAATACGCAAGTCAGTTCCATTCTTGACCAAAGTTCATCGGCCAGGAATAGGCACTCACTTCGTTATCGCTCACAGGGACCGATTCATGCACGTAATTACCAATCGTCCGGAGCTTACTGTCCCTTTGCTTTTCCTTCTGAAGAGCGAGATCCTCGGCTTCTTTCTTGCGTTGTTCTAGTTCAGTTTTCTCCTGGAGAAGGGCACTTGCATCTTCCTTATTCTGTTTCAGGTATAGGTTTTAGTACGGAAGATGACCATGATACTTGTGTCAAGAATAGAACGGACCTTCTTTTTCTTCCCGATATCTTTTTGGAGTCCGTTGAGCTGAGAACCTATCTGCATGACCTCGTACCGTGCTGCAGCGTATATTAGAATCTGCTAACAGGTATGTGCTGATCGGATAGTGTACCTCGGCGAGCTTCCTCATACAGTTTAAGTACATCGTCGACCGAATTTTCTGGGGCAAATCGCTTTCGCTGACTCTCCTTAATTTTGGTTGGATTTCCTCCGCGGTCACTGACAAAATCGGCAATATCGAGCATCTTGTAAAAGGTGAAGGCGTACGTCGAAAGCAGGAGTTGTGTGCTTGATCCTAGTCGATTAGCCTCCCAAAATTCGACGATGTAAACCAGAGTTGGCTTAGAGCTGAAGAGGTGCTAGTCTTCGTTAGGGGCAATGGAGGGGTAAAAACCTGGCCTCCAGCAGTTAGGGCATAAACTATGCATGGAAGTGGTTTAACCCTGCCTGAGGGGCAGTGGCTTAATCAGCAAGATTTATTATTCATAGTTAGCTGTGACTAGTGTGTATACCAACCACGTGACTCACCACCCCCAGCATAACTAAGTACTATGTTTACCTATGCATTAGTATAGGTTGAGTGCCTATTTCTTTGTGTATACAGATCACTTGAGCTCTTTGTAATGATTGTTCAGTTTAGTAGTAGCCTTCTAACTAAATCTCCCATTCGTCAGCAAAACATTCGTCGAAAAGGCAAGGAGCAGTAAAGGAACAAGCAATAGCCATGCACGGTTTTGCCGCACAAGCTCTCGCCTTAACTGAGCAAAGCTGTCGTCAGCTGACAACTGAGAGAATGGGCTTCCTACCACGAACTAGGGCTTAACAGACCGTGAAGTCTACTGCTATATACAGAAAGAAAATCACCATAAAATATATGTTGAGTTCATATGTGACTATCTCATGTCGTGCTTTATCTACTCTATCAGCCACGATATTTAGCTAATATATATATATATATATATATTATTCTGGGATCATGATCGTTAAAGGAGCAATGGAACGGAGGGAACGCCAAAAAAAGAACAAAATAAAATAAAAAAATTAAAAGGAAAGGGAAGGAAAGGGAAGGAAAGGGAAGGAAAGGGGATAGGATGGGGTAGTAGAAGAGAAAGGCAGCGGAGAATCAACAGCAACAGAGCATACTCCAATCTGGTCAGCGGTAGGCACTCGAGATGGCAATCAGTCGAAACCCAGAATGTAGAAAACGATGGTCCTCATCACATTCCTTGAGACCCTTCGTCTGCAACTCGGTAGCATACGGCCAACCTCACATGAGACCTTTTTCAGTCATGTACTGGCGTCAATTGGCATTCGGTGAAAGCACTTTAGTTTCTATGCCTATCCATATCACCTAGGATTTAATGTCACATCACAGCACACTTATTGCCTCCTGTGGGCTGCGACGGATTCTGTGACTTCTCGATCTCCCCAATCATTAAATCAAAGGCTTTCTCAACATTGTAACCAAGACGGGCGCTAGCCTCAGTAAAGGCACAATGGAATTCCTCCCCTAGGCTCCGGCCTTCGTCAAGTGATACCTGGCGTTGTTCGGACTTCAGATCGCTTTTGTTTCCGACGATGACAAGGGGCACGTAGTCCGCTCCCTAATGTCTGAACTCAGTTTCGGAAGGTGACAAAAGAAATGGTGTTGGGCTTTAAACACTCACAAGGTGGTTAAGTATCTTGTCTCGAATGACCCTTACCATATCGAAAGATTGGCGGGATGTCACCGAGTAGACAATAATATACCCATGAATCCCAATGAAATGCTTAGAGTTCAAAATGCTGTATTCATCCTGGTTCAGTATTAGCTTCCGTAAAGATGTCCCGCTACCGTCATCCTTACTTGACCGGCTGTATCAACAATCTCAGTTGCAAAATCTTGGCCGTTGTATTTGATGATCCGGCTGAATGTGTTCTCAATCGTCGGGTAATAACTCTCTACAAAATGATGCTCAACAAATCGTACCGTAAGGGAAGATTTACCTGCCAATTCTATTAGTGACCGAGGCCTCTCACGGATAAGTGCTAGTTTAGAAGGAAAATAAAAAGGCCCTTGTCGAATTCGTACCCACAGACCGACTACCGACGATGGCTATCTTTCGTTGCTTTGGTGCAGTAGGCATTTTCACAACTTCCAATAACGTGTCGAAGTGTTGTTCACGCAATGTCAAACAGTTACGTGCAAGAAGAAACAGGTTTCCGACTACCAACGTGTAGATGGCTGCGGCGCAAGGGTGGAATGGTGTCCAACCACTTAACAGTAAGTACTAATAAAAGGGATTTTGTCAAGACAGAACCAAAATGAAAGGCAACAAGCACAATTGGACCTGTTTGAAAGCAGTGTTTGGCGATGAGCGACGAACGTGTGTAAGGTGGCAAATCATTTAAAGGTATGAAACTCAGAACTGAGTTAACATCTGAGGTACTCCGTAGTAGCTCTAGCAACCCTTGAGACGCAAACATGTCAAACGGATTTTCATAAGTAAATTCATTATGTCATACATAAACTATAAAAGTACACCCTAGGCGGGCGGACAAAGATGGATCTTAAATAGTCACCAATCTCAAACCCCTGTCCCAGATTTGATGTCATATCCATCTTGATACGGTTTCCATTTTTTACCTTCTGAATTGATCATCCAGGCATTGTCACCTCATCGAGTATACAAACTTTTCCCTATTCCAAGATGGGCCGAAAAGAGACCTCTTTAAAGGAGAAGAAAAAAAATGAAAACATGAAGTAGGCCAGGATGGAAGTAGTTGAAAGAACAAAAAGAGAAAGACAGTTGTGCCTGAATACCATAACAGTTATATAGACTCAGCTTGTTTTTTTATTGTTCCACATGCTGCCGTATCTGGTAGATGATCTGCTCTAATCTTGACGTGAGTTCGGCTCCATCTTTGTTTCGTGTACCTAGCAAATGTGAATCTTTCTCGACCTTCTGGTGATATCGCAGAAACTCCTCGGCCGTCGATAGCGCCGATGTAAGTCCCCTGCCATGTAGAGATGCTTTGACATGAGCCAACGCCTCCTTATTTAAACAAAGTGTAACTAGAAGGATCGACAAGTACCCAATAGCAACATTGTGCTGCATCTCGGAAACGGAGTGCGCCTATATCTTATATTAGATGCTAAAATCGAGCATAGATACCAGCAGTGCTTTCTTACCTGGGTAACAGAACTGATGCCAGCAGAAAATTGTTGTAAGAGCAAGTGAAGGAAAGATGCAGAATTATCCATCGACTCTAAGAAGATAGATCGCGATAGTTCGCTTTTCTCCGCCATATTAATAAGTGCGCCCAAGGCTAGTATTATGGTGTCTAGCGCGCTATTTTCTTTTGTAATAGCTTCTTCGGACACAGCGCAGAATTTCGATGTGATAATGTTGACAAGTCCGCCAACGAATTCAGGTCTGCAGCACGCCTCACAAAAAGACGGGTCTCTGTTCGTAAGATTCAATAGCACCCGGATGTATAATACCAAGACTTGTCGACTTTGATTAGTCTGGTCTGCATAGAGAAGGCTATGATACCGAGTGAGTGGCTGAAATGAGTTGCGATGATCGGCATCCAAAGGTCCCGACAGCATTGTATAGGCCTCCAAGATCGACAGGGCTAGCACGAGCACATGGAACCGCTGCAAAGGCAAAGGAAATTTGGCATTTTCACATGTTTCTGGCGATAGTAGCCCAACTATCGGGGTTAACAACGGTACCGGGATATCAACACTAGTGCCCTTTTCTTGAAATATCAACAGTGCAGATTGGATATTTAAAAGAATCAGCAGCCGTGGTGATATAGATGTAATCGGCTGCTCTCCGTATACTGCAAGGGATAAACGAGGCAGGAGAGCCTTCAAAGATGCTTGGACGGCCTTGGACAGACCAAGTGGTCGCTGCCTCGCAAGAAGCAATAAATCATCTTCAGCGCCAATCAGAGTAGAGGATATATCCAAAAGTTTGGACCAAAAAGGAGTCAGAAGTGTAGGCGGAAGGGAGCCACTGACATAGATCAATCTGAACGCGCATAGAGCTAGAGTGGTTGAAACTATATCAAGGTCATTTGTCATACATTTCACGAGTCGGATATCAAAGCCGCTTTCGCAAAAGCGACGCAAAAATTGAGGTTCCATTAGCCTCGTACACAGTTGGAGAAAACCATTACATGCCTCGGACACGGAATTATGAGGGTCTTCTATATCTTCGAAAACCAATTCCACGGTCTCCTGAAAGCGTGCATTGTCTCCAGCCTGCCTCAGCTCGTGAATGCTTTGAACGGGTCTGTTGTCGAGGCTTTCCTCATCTTCAACATGTGAGTAAGCTTGAGAAAGAAGTCCTGGGCTTGGTTGCGGCCGCCTAGGGTTACAACACATCGTAGATACTGATATCCCAGGATCATCGACAAGGCCCACAGTAGAAGCATCGTTTAGAAAAGAACGTTGGTGTGCATATGTAACCCGAGACCTTCCGAACCTCGGTGCTTTGGGAATACCCGATGGTTCAGCGCTGTCTGTACTAGGGGCCTTTGATTGATGTATATCTGCTGTCGACTGTCGATCTTTTTCTTCCCAGATAAGTTGCGAGAGTGAGTGGCAGTCAGACTGGTAGTCACGATCTGTCAGAGTATCTCGTATCCCATCCCTAGCAAACTCTTCTGCTGCACTTAGCGAATCAACCAACCTCTTTCGGATAGTCGGTAGTCGCTTATGATATCTAGTCGTATCTTCGTCATGGGAACAGGATATAGGAAGACTAGCTGCCTTGGAAGAATAAACTCTATATGGTGACCGCGACATTGCCCCAAAGTTGGCCCCCAAGGGTTCGATTTCAAACTGAGCTTTCCTAGGAAAGGTGCCCCTGTCCTGAGCTTCGCCCATATGGAAGACCTCGTTGGACTTGGCACAATCCGGACTTGTAGTCTTGCCAAACTCTGCATAGCTTCTGTGCGCAGACGTAGGCGCAGTGTCAGAATTAACACTCATACTCTGGTCCCGAATTTGTTGCAC
Organism: Aspergillus alliaceus; assembly: GCF_009176365.1. Taxonomy (NCBI): domain Eukaryota; kingdom Fungi; phylum Ascomycota; class Eurotiomycetes; order Eurotiales; family Aspergillaceae; genus Aspergillus; species Aspergillus alliaceus. The sequence goes on from NW_022474713.1 coordinate 462,316, forward strand.
GTTTTCACGAAAGAGCTTTCGGCGCTTTTTCCCGCTGACATCATCATAGGCCTTCCCCTGGCTACTCTGAGAACCTGGAATATCAACTGAGCTTGTACTTTGTGAGCCAGCATCATGATGCGATAAATCCAGTGACTTGGTCAAGGGGCTTGAGCAGGAAGCCTTTGCGCTTTCGCCCTCACTACAGATAGTGTGAGGCGCTGCGAGGTCTTGTACACCATTTTTGAGATTCGGGGGATTATGTGAGCTAGCTTTACCATAAGTCACAAGCTTCTTCGTTTTCCCGCGCATAATGTAATTGTCACTCGTAAATTCAAGGCTAAAGGGTGCTCGTTATGTGAGTAGATAAATAAGACGGGCGGGTTTGTGCAGTTGCGAAGATAGAGTATATGAGTAGTAGTAGTGTTAATACCGAGATGTTATAGGATTTCAATTACACCACACAAATAAAGATGAAAGGGTTAAAAGCCAGCTCTTTAGAGTAAGTACTACACACATTCGTGGGTGTGACTGCTCCATGGATAATCGGCTGCGAGCCGAAGCTGGAGGAATTAGTGATGGTTTTACTGGAATAAGCTACTAGAAGCTCACAACCTAGTCAACTGGTTGGTTAAACCCTCAGATCATATCATAACGATCGTAGGATAAGCATGAAGACTGTATATTTGCATTTTATTCAGTATAAGCTGCTACTGGAATTCAATGTAACGTTGCAGGTGATGTAAGCCAGATTTGATAACTCGTCTAAAAGCGAGGAGCGGAGCGCTAACTATTGGCACTGTTACATTATTAGACTAAGGTTTGTTTCTGATAACTGCTACTAGAATAGATGTACTATAAATACCTTATCTAGCTTGGGCTGTTTGTTATTCTAGTCCCTTTACTAACCTACTAGTACTTGGCTTGGTGTCAAGACAGTCCACAGAAGCCAATTAGAGAATCATATTTCCCCGCCCGGCAGTACCTACCCAACCCCCACAATTAATGTGTAACTGATCTGTTTAAGTCTCTCTCCCCCTCTCTCTCTTATCATTGCCCCTACTATTATACCTCATTACTTTCATAGCTATCATAGCCTTATTTTGACCATAGAACTTTTCATTTGTTCGTTGCCGTTGCCGTTGCCGTTACCGTTACCATCATTTACCCCATATTGCTATCTATGCTGGGATCAAGCGGAGGAAGCAAAAAAGGGTCTAAATAAAAAGATTGGCAATATCGAAGATACTCCGTTGGCCATGGCTAATGAACAAATGGAGACGGTTCCTTCACCAGCCCAAGGCGTTGGCCCATTTTATAGACCTGATGGTGAAAAGCCAACGGCGACTGTGTCGAAAGACATACCCTATGAAAACGTCCATGTCTTACCTCAAACGCCCCAGTTAATTGCGCTTTTGACGTAAGACATACATCCAACTGTCTGCAAAAGATTTTGCGAGCTAATATTGGACATCTACACTGACATATCCATAGTATGATCAGAGATAAAAGAACTGCGCGTGCCGATTTCATATTTTATTCTAACAGGATCATCCGTTTATTGGTCGAAGAGGGCTTAAACCACCTTCCAGTGGTTGAACAATCGGTTACAACTCCTGTAGGCCGTACCTATCTCGGGGTCAGGTTTGAAGGGAAAATATGTGGCGTATCTATTATGAGAGCAGGTGAGGCAATGGAGCAGGGTTTGAGAGATTGCTGTCGATCCGTTCGTATTGGGAAAATCCTGATACAAAGAGATGAAGAAACATGCAAGCCAAAGCTCTTTTACGAGAAGCTCCCTGCTGATATTTCCAGTCGGTGGGTTTTGCTCCTTGATCCAATGTTCGCAACTGGTGAGTTAGTGAACCTTCTTAATTCATAGGGTGGTTTTAATCACTGTCGATATAGGGGGTTCTGCAACGCTTGCCGTCGAGATATTAAAGGCGAAGGGAGTACCGGAGGACCGTATTCTGTTCCTCAATCTTATCGCAAGCCCAACAGGAGTCGCAGATTTCGCGGAACGGTTTCCTAGGCTTAGGGTTGTAACTGCCTTTATTGACCAAGGCCTGGATGAGAAAAAGTAAATTTTGCGTCCCATTTTACCTATATTTCTTTAAGCCAGTCGCTAATCGCTGTGGCATAGGTACATCATACCAGGACTTGGTGATTTTGGTGATCGATATTACACCCTGTGATCCATTTTCTACAATGTAGTGTAATCACTACCGCTTATAGAGTAATTCACATTCTCCTTGAAGTGCTTACACGTATACATATACAGTAGTCTTATATTGCGACAAGTTTGGCTGGGCTTGCTAGTCTACAATATATGCATACAAAGACCGTATGACAATAATACGAGGTATTCATTAACCCCAAAGTCAAAGCCGGTTGATCAAGTGAGAATAATGTAATGACAGGGGACCTGAAGACAGAATAACAGGAAATTGTGACTTAGAGGAAAAGACCACAGGAGAGCTACTGGACTTTCATTTTGTACACCGGTATCCAATATCTGAGAATTAATAATATCAATACTCTTCCGCATAGGCATCCACGCGCTCTGCACTGTCTTCAGTGCCCTGCCCACCAGAAGAAGCGGTATACTCATTCGAGCGCAGGCCCCGGGCATTATTGTCTTCGTATCTGTTGACTGTATCCTTTGCAACTGCATCACACGCATCTACCCAATCCGAATACACATCGACAGCGGCAGAAAGATCTGGAGTACAAATCAGTCAGGGCTGATTCTAGGATGCGGATATATAAACTCACAATTGATACCGGTTTGAAACCTCTGCCCACACACTTTACAGGACAAGTTTCCTAGCCCCAGCTTCTTGTCTAGTTTCACCACAATAGAATTCTCGTGGTTACAGAATAGACATGCGAAAGTAGTGGGTAGCGGTTCTTTCTAAAACTAGTCTTAGCGCTAATAGTTATACCTGGTCTCAAAGTGAGTCACCTTTTTTGGTCCCTGTGGCTGTCTGCTTGACTTCTTCCGCTTGCCCTGGCGAAAAAAAAAACACCCAATTCTCAGTCATGGGACCAGGATAATGTCTCTTCATCTCATTTTCCCCAACAGAACTCAGATATATACATATTAGGAGTAGCCTTACCATGCTTCTGTAGACTTCGTGGGTGTGATAGAGCTGCTATTTAGCTAAGACAGACCAACAAATGATCCTCTCGCCCTATGGTACCGATATTTGGTCAGCTGGAGCGGATTTAGGATTTCTTGTGTACTCACTGTTTCACAGGTCAATATAATTGTGTAGTTCAAGAAAAAAATGGAGACTACTGGAGCAAGGGTCAGGGTCAAAAGACCTGGGGGTGTGTTGTGCTACAGGTATGGCCCGGATACTTTCAAAAGTCCGGACCCTGTAATGCCGATTACATCACTGGCGCGCGCACTAGGAAAGGACGGGTAACTATGTGTAAACAATACAGGTTACAATGAAGCATTTAGTTCACATTCTCATTTAGACCTAAGTATATGTAATCTAGGAACCATGCTTCTGCTACGGAGTTTCACCTTGGATAATATATGCTTAGTAGCAGCGGTATTAAAAGGTTCATATTGGTAACAATATACAGGATAAAACCCGTTCCATCATCAAATAAGTAAAGTAATAGCTGATAAGTAGCGGCTATGTTGTAGATAGTATTTAGAGTCAAAACACCCAAAAAGACCTTGAAGCTGGGCTAGCAGGCATATCTTAGTATTAGCAGTATGATGCAAGTTTAGATTACGAAGGACTCCATCACGTGACGTATGATAGCCTGTAACCAATAATATAAGCCGCAAGGTGCATTTGTGGGGTGGAATATTATATAATCCAGGATAGGGCCGGCGCTCTCGCTTAGCCGACTTTTCTGTGGGATTTCGATTTCAACTCTTATTCCGCTGACCCAGCAGCGTCAATCCCATCGACTCCCTCCACCAGAACGCGTGGTGTGATATATCCGTCTGTCTTCGCCTACTGTAAGATAGACCTGAGTCGCAGCTATGGCTGTTGGAAAGTATGCCAATTCCCACATCGGCATCACAATGCGGGACAAACGATCTTTGGTTGCTGATAATCTTCCAGGAACAAGCGCTTGTCGAAGGGCAAGAAGGGCATCAAGAAGAGGACTGTTGATCCTTTCTCCAGAAAGGATGAGTACTCAGTGAAGGTAATGATGAATGGCGTTGATTTCCGGGCGTCGCTAATATTGTTCAGGCGCCTTCCACTTTCCAAATCAGAGAGTATGTCTCTTGTCCATACTTTCCTCCCCCCAGCAGCGAAAACCCGTTTATCGACAGACGGCTGACCAGCAGCTCTAAAGTGTCGGAAAGACTCTCGTGAACCGCACCAGTGGTCTCAAGAATGCGAACGACTCACTCAAGGGCCGAATTTTTGAGGTTTCTCTTGCCGACTTGCAGAACGACGAAGACCACGCTTTCCGCAAGGTGAAGCTTCGTGTGGATGAAATCCAAGGAAAGAACTGCTTGACCAACTTCCATGGCTTGGACTTCACGACCGATAAATTGCGATCCCTTGTACGCAAGTGGCAGTCGCTCATCGAGGCCAACGTCACTGTGAAAACGACTGACGACTACCTTCTTCGGCTGTTCGCCATCGCTTTCACCAAGAGGCGCCCCAACCAGATCAAGAAGACCACATACGCCCGCTCTTCTCAGATCCGCGCCATTCGGAAGAAGATGACTGAGATCATCCAACGAGAGGCCGCCAGCTGCTCCCTTTCTCAACTCACCACGAAGCTTATTCCCGAAGTCATTGGGCGCGAGATTGAGAAGGCGACGCAAGGAATCTATCCTCTTCAGAATGTCTGTGATTCCCATTCTTCTTAAGATCCTAATACTAAATTGCTCTTAGGTCCACATTCGCAAGGTTAAACTTCTCAAGGCTCCTAAGTTTGATCTGGGTGCCCTCCTGAACCTACACGGTGAATCGACCACTGACGACAAGGGTCACAAGGTTGAGAGGGAGTTCAAGGAGCAGGTTCTTGAAAGCGTTTAATCGCCCGGTGTTCACTGGCATTGGAAGTAAATCCAGCATCGGCTCTAGAACTACAGCCGTCGCTGCCTCTCTGACGATGATTTGAAGGAGGGGAATGTTCCAACTTCATGTTTCCGACCAGTGACAATCAAGGTCGTTCATGTACAGGGTGGGCAGTGTCGGTAATCCAAAAAGACTATGAATTGATCTTGTTACGTCTTGAATTCAAAGCAAATGGAAAGGGCTCAGTTACCTAATAGGTCACCAAAGCAGGATGTGCTATGCTGTAGTTCTCTGTATGGCAGCGCTGATACATGTATATTCGCCCTTGTTGAGCTGCTTGTGCCACGCTTGGGGCTAGTATCCTGGCCAGTTCCATGCACCTCTGCATGATGAAATCCCTGTAATTCATGATTGTGATGTGGTATCCAGTTGCATGGTCAGAATTTAGACAACCAGGTAGATAATGTGCTGTGGCCCCATATAGGTCTACATCTTGGAAAACATTTTTCACAGGGACCACAACTATTATTCAGCTGTGTATAAACACTACATAACAGCCGTAGAACTTTTGTATGTCTGTATTTACTGTCTATCCGCTGAATTTGCGCTGATAACTCTGCTTTCCCCGGCATCTGTAAAATTGGCATCATATCATTTGCTGTGCAAGATATGGTTTTTTAAGCTCTTATCTGCCTTCCCTAGTTGGGGGGCCTAGCCTACATAGTAAGTGTGCGCTATAGGCATGAATAAGTCTAGAAGGATATACCACCGGCAAGGTGGCGTAACAGCTCGCCGGTTATTTAGTGACAGGGTATTTGACGATTACTGATGAAATGAGGTTATTCAGGAGCTGTATATGAATTTGATTGTATTAGACTTGGGATATGGTTATAGTAGACTGTTTTAAATAAATACGACTATGCTAAATAAGAAAGATATCTTTATATTCCACTATCTTAGTATTACTGTTAATTGCGGTTCAGGGAACCGTAGGTAGTAGGGTAAAAGCATGCTACAGCGCCGCAGGTAGGTGTTATAGACATAGCGGGGTTAGGCTGAACCACTAAGCTAAAAAGACCAAAATATCGAACCTTTTGTTCGATATGCCTAACCACCACCTATATATGATGTTATTGTAACAGTAGGCAGACTGAACCGTTGGGGATGGGATGGGACGGGAATGGGAATTTCCCATCCCAACTGTAAGGCTAGAATAGGACACCTATCTAGTTTAATATTGAAAATAGGATTTTATATAGGATTCCTAATTTTTATAATAGAATATCTTAAAAATCCTAAAAAAAAAAATATAAAATACCCTTAATTGTCACGGTTAAACCTTAGGCTTAAGGCAGGATGACAAGTTGCGATACTATATATACTGTGCCTGGGAGATCAACTCCGATCGGAGTCGATCATAGTGGATCTTTTTACCTAGTGGGAAGATCCAATGTATTGAATTGCTAATCCCAGGAGTAATCCTTTACATTAATATAGAAAATATAATTAAAAGTAATAACTAAATTTAAAAATATTAAAATCTAGATAAGTGTTGGTATAATTAAATAAAAGATTTATTACTAACTTTATCTTTATTAAGTATATTTTTTATTTAATCTCTATTCTCTTTTTTATCTCTAGACTACTGTGATTCCATTAGCCAGCCACCTAACCACTAGGCTAAAAGCTCAGCAATTACTACTTTTCAAGTAGTCAACCTGTTAGGTGGTATATATATGGTGGTCCTATCTCATACTAGGAACCACACTATTATTATTAGAAAATTCCCATACTAGCTTTTTTGGTTTCTAAGCTTACTATATATTATAATTAATAAAGTAAGTTTTAGAATTATAACCTTTTTGGTTATATTTTCTTAAAAGTACTTCTGATAATAATAATATGATGGTTTTATAAAAAAGATAGATAGATATATATGTTGGTTTTTAAAAATAGTATGGTGTAGATCAAAGATAAGATTAGATTAAAAGATATAAATAGCAAGATAGTAGGCCTCGCCATGACCCTCATGAGGGTCCAAGATTTAGACCCTCAACCCGACCCTCGCAAGGGTCAGGTCCAACCTCAGTAACCCTTACCTGACCCTTGATTCTTAGAGGGTTGCTTGAGGGTCACCTGTTACGACTTTTACTTATCTATATTTATATAATTTTTCTAAACTATTTCTAAATAGATTATATAAAAATAATAATTTATTACTAAAACTTATTATTATTTATATATATTCTAGTATTTATATTTATTAACTGTATTTATATCTAATATAAATTTAATATTAAATAAAATATCTTTATATTTCTATTTAATTAATTAAAAGCTAGTCTTTAAAATCTTTATTTATTTAATTAAAATAGTTTTAGAGTAACTAAAAGTATATACTACTAGATATAGTAATAAGATAAAAGAAATATATATTTACTATAAATAAAGAATCTAGTATAATATAATAAAATAGTTAATAATTATTATA